>NC_091451.1:11168696-11468696 GCF_964237555.1 Oryctolagus cuniculus | reverse complement strand
TGTACCCTTGGGAGGCAGCAGGTGATGGCATAGGTACTTAGGTCCCTGACACCCATGTGGGTGACTCAAATTGAGTTCCAGGTCCCTGGCTTCTGTCTGACGTAGCCCTAATTGTGTGGTCATTTAGGGAGTGAACCAACATATGGAAAATAACATCCTTCTCTTTCCGTCCTTCAAATGCATACAAAGAAATAAATATTACTCTACAAAATCTTTAAAACAAACATCAGAATAAATGACCTAGCAAGGCAACAGGATACAAGATTAATACAGAGAAGTCATTAGTATTTTTTCTCTGTATAGCTATAAATACACATGTATACATGTTTGCTTATTTTTTAAAAAATATTTATTTATTTATTTGAAAGGCAGACTTACAGAGAGGCAGAAGCAGTGAGAGACAGACAGGTCTTCCATCCTCTGGTTCATTCCCCAGATGGCCACAATGGCCAGAGCTTGGCCAATCCCAAGCCAGGAGCCAGGAGCTTCTACCAGGTCTCCTATGAGGGTGCAGGGGCCCAAGGACTTGGGCCATCTTCTACTGCTTTCCCGGGCCATAGCAGAGAACTGGATGGGAAGCAGAGCAGCCAGGACTCAAACCAGCGTCGATATGGGATGATGGCACTTTAGGCGGCAGTTTTACTAGGTAAGCTATACCACCAGACCCTTATTTCTTAACTATTAAAGGGTAAAAGCCTTAGAAGCAGTGACAACCCGGTAACAATGAGCAAAAATAGCACTCAGACCTTTATATCTAAATGCAACTGCTCTTCCAAAAGTTCATGGAAAATGCACAGCTTTCATAACTGCACAGATTTTTTAAAAACTGCACCAAAATAAACATCTTTAAATTCCGTATTTACGTGAACTTTTTGAAGTATCTGCTTGCCATTCTTCACTAAAAAAACTGTGACTTCTTGGGAAAATAGCTGATTCCACTCAGAGACACCAACAGGACAAAACAGATACAGATTATCTTGTACCAGAATCTAAGGAAAATGCTCAAAGAACAATGGAAAGGAGTGGGTGTTTGACACAATGAATAGGATTGGCCCAGGCTGAGTTCAAGGCTCCTGGCTTTGGCCTGACCAAGCCCTGGCAGTTGTGAGCATTTAGAGAGTAAACTTAACCTATGGACCAGGTGCGGGTATTTGTATGTGTATGTGTATGTGTATGTGTATGTGTATGTGTATGTGTAGAGCTTTCAAATGAAAATAAAGAACTAAAATATTTTGTAAAGAAACAATAATGAAAATATGTCTCAAGAAAAGTCAGTCTGAACAGCCAAATGTGGGATAATCTGAGGATCAAAATTAATAGTAGTAACAATAGCACTGAGTAAAGTAAGAACCCATGGGGAGCATGGATCAATAAATTAAAGGAGAACTTCGGGGCCAGTGCTGTGGTGCAGCAGGTAAAAGCCTTGGCCTGAAGCACTGGCATCCCATATGGGCGCCAGTTCTAGTCCCGGCAGCTCCTCTTTCAATCCAGCTCTCTGCTATGGCCTGGGAAAGCAGTAGAAGATGGCCCAGGTTCTTGGGCCACTGCACCCATGTGGGAGACCCGGAAGAAGCTCCTGGCTCCCGGGTTCGGATGGGCGCAGCTCTGGCCATTGCAGCCATCTGGGGAGTGAACCATCGGATGGAAACCTCTCTCTCTCTCTGCCTCTCCTCTCTCTGTGTAACACTAACTTTCAAAGAAATAAATAAATCTTTGAAAAAAAAAAGTGTTCTCTTTTACTGTATTATTTGGTCAGCTGGAGAAATTTAAAGAAGGCAGACTAAATGAGTAATTTTTAACAAATATATAGATAAAATGAATAAAGTCTATATATTAATGCCTTGTTATTTTAAGAGACAAACATTTCATAATATAGCACTGAAGTTTTTAAAGGATCAAGTCTGTAATTTTTAAAGATTTAAAATTTATTTATTTGAAAGATGGAGTTAGAAAGAAGGAAAGACTGGGAGACAAAGAGCTTCCATCCACTAGTTCACTCCCCAAATGGCCACACAGCCAGGGCTGGACCAGGCAAAAGCCAGGAGCTTCATCCAGGTCTCCCATTTGGGTGGCCGAGGCCAAAGCACTTAGGCCATCCTCCACTGCTTTTTTTTCAACCAGGGTATGAACAGGTGTCCACATGGGATGCTGGCAATGCAGAAAGCAACTTAACCCACTACACCGCAACACTGGCTCTAAGTCTATAACTTTAATAAAGTCTATCAATTAATTCCTTTGGCTACTTCTAGAGACTGTCAAACATTTCCTAATACTAAAGTTTTGGAGTATTCATGTTTGTAACTTTTCAAATAGTTCAGAAAAATAATATGTATATAAGTATACATAGAATTCAAAATGTTTGTGAACAAAAGAAATCTTATCTTTTAAACCCATTTTCCATTAGCTTTTTATGAGAAAAACAGTTTTGTTTTGTTTTTTTTTTTTTTTTTTTTTTGACAGGCAGAGTGGACAGTGAGAGAGAGAGACAGAGAGAAAGGTCTTCCTTTGCCGTTGGTTCACCCTCCAATGGCCGCCGCTGCAGCCGGCGCACCGCGTTGATCCGATGGCAGGAGCCAGGATCCAGGTGCTTTTCCTGGTCTCCCATGGGGTGCAGGGCCCAAGCACCTGGGCCATCCTCCACTGCACTCCCTGGCCATAGCAGAGAGCTGGCCTGGAAGAGGGGCAACCGGGACAGAATCCGGTGCCCCGACCGGGACTAGAACCCGGTGTGCCGGCGCCGCAAGGTGGAGGATTAGCCTATTGAGCCACGGCGCCGGCTCGAGAAAAACAGTTTTAATGTGGTAAAACTAAATTTGAGAAACCAGATGAAAGAGAATTCTTGGCCAGCGCCGCAGCTCAAATGGCTAATCCTCTGCCTGCGGCGCCGGCACACCAGGTTCTAGTCCCGGTCGGGGCGCCAGATTCTGACCTGGTTGCTCCTCTTCCAGTCCAGCTCTCTGCTGTGGCCCGGGAGTGCAGCGAAGGATGGCCCAAGTGCTTGGGCCCTGCACCCCATGGGAGACCAGGAGAAGTACCTGGCTCCTACCATCGGATCAGCGCAGTGCGCCAGCCACAGCGGCCGTTGGAGGGCGAACCAACGGTAAAGGAAGACCTTTTTCTGTCTCTCTCTCTCACTATCCAGTCTGCCTGTCAAAAAAAAAAAGGAGAGAGAGAGAGAATTCTCTGTACAATTTATTCAAGTCTTAAATTATTTTAGAAAAATAAACTTTAAAAAAACTTTAAGGGTCAACAGAGTCAACACAACAGGTGGTGTTGTGGTACAATGGGTTAAGCCACCAGCAGTCACACTGGCATCCCATATGATCGCCAGTTCAAGTTCAAGCTGCTCTAATTCCATTCCAGCTTCCTGTTAGTGTGCCTGTGAAGCCAGCAGGAGATGGCTCAAATGCTTATGCCCCTGCCAGCCATGGGAGAAACCAAGATGGCTTCAGCCTCACTCAGCCCCAGCCATTTAGGGAGTGAACCAGCAAATGGAAGATCTCTTTCTGTAACTCTGACTTTCAAATATATAAATAAGTAAATAAAATAAATCCTTTTATTTTAAAAAAAATCAATAGAGTAATATTTCGAAATTGGGACAGGTCCAGGTAGACAGAGAAGATTCTGCTGGACTCTAGGCTCCAAAATTGTACAGCATACAAAAGTAGGGCCTAGAACCACATCCATCAATGTCTGCTTTTTATCTTTACTCATCATTCCCAGACCCAGTCAGTGATGCCACAGGATTCATACTCAATAAACATGAACCCATATGTAGATAAAAACCAGCTATGATAATCCGCAAAAGAAAACAAACTATTCAGAAATAAATCCTAAAGATAAACTTATTGCTTTAAAACACCTTGTCTCTAACACATTTCTAAAGCATAAAAATCTGATTTCTACTAAAATCTTAAACAGAACCCCAACACAGAAAAACAAAAGTTGAGTGACTGCTCTAATTTTAATAAGGATGAGACAAGAGTTTGGAACCCCTTGTCTTCCTTCAGCATCAAAACTCCAACACCAAAAACCTGCTGCTTGTGCCAATGTCTTGAAGTGCTTCCCTTACATTTTCCTCTAATAGTTTCCCTATAAATACATGTGGATACTTGATCCATTTTGAATGAATTTTTGTAGAGGATAAGAGTATGGGGAGGCAGAGGCTTCAATCTTTTAAATAAGGACATACAGTTTTCCCAGCACCGTTAAGAACAGAGTATCTTCTCCAAGGTATGTTTTTAGCTACTTTTCTACAGTGAGTTGGCTGGAGATGTACAGAATCATTTCTCAGGTTCCTATTATGTTCCACTGGCCTGTGTTTCTGTCTTTATTCCAATACCTTGCTGTTTTGGTTACAACAGCTCTACAGTATGTCATGAAATCTGCTACTGTGATACCCCCATCTTTGTTTCTTTGGTAAAGATTGCTTTGGCTATTCAGGGCCTTTGATGTTTCCATATGCATCTTTTATAGAAATAATTCTACACACATCTTAATGACTTACTTATATTGAAAGGCAAAGCAATACAGCCGGCGCCGCGGCTCACTAGGCTAATCCTGCGCCTCGTGGCGCCGGCATACCGGGTTCTAGTCCCAGTCAGGGCGCCGGGTTCTTTCCCGGTTGCCCCTCTTCCAGGCCAGCTCTCTGCTGTGGCCCGGGAGTGCAGCGGAGGATGGCCCAAGTGCTTGGGCCCTGCACCCCATGGGAGACCAGGAGAAGTACCTGGCTCCTGCCATCGGATCAGCGCGGTGCGCCAGCCGCAGCACGCCGGCTGCGACGGCCATTGGAGGGTGAACCAACGGCAAAGGAAGACCTTTCTCTCGGTCTCTCTCTCTCACTGTCCACTCTGCCTGTCAAAAAAATAAATAAATAAATAAAAAGGCAAAGCAATAGAGAAAAATAGGGAGAGACACAAAAGATTTTCCATCTTTTGATCTGCTCCCCAATGGCCCCAATAGTCACATCTGAGCTAAGCCAAACCCAGGAGCCAGGAACTCCTTGCTAGTCTCCTATGTGGGTGGCACGAGCCCAAGCACTTGGACCATCTTCTGTTGCTTTACCAGGCTCATCAGTAGGGAGCTGGATTGGAAGCACAGTAGCCAGGAATTCAATCAAGACACTGAAACGGGATGCCAGCATTCCAAGTGGCAGCTTAACCTGGGTCCTCCATGTGAATTTTAACACTGCTTTTTCTATGAAGAATGTCATTGGTATTTTGATGGGGGTTGTGGGGATTGTGTTCGATCTGTAAATTGCTTTGGGTAACAGGGGACATTTTCAGAAAACTAATTCTTCCATTTCATGAATATGGGAGGTCTTTCCATTTTTTGTGTGTCTTGTTCAATTTCTTTCACAAGTCTTTTGTAATTTTCATTTTTTATAATTACATATTTTGTCATTTTCATTGCAATTTTTGTGTTCCTTGTTAATTTATTCAAAAGTATTTTATATTCTTATAACTAATGTGAAAGGGATTGCTCTTACAATTTCTTTCTTGGTAAATTTGTTATTGATTTCTGCGTGTTAATTTTGTATCCTGTAACTTTACTAACTCATTTATCAGTTCTAACAGACTCTTGGTGGAGTCTTTCAGTTTATATAGAGCTGGGATAATCTGAATTCTTCCTTTCCCATCCATACACCTTTCAGTTTCTCTCTTGCCTAATTACTCTTGCTAAAACTTCCAGCACTATATTGAATAAAAGTGATAAGACTGGACATCCTGTCTAGTTCCAGATCATAGGAGAAATGCTTTCAGCTTTTCACCATTCAACATGAAGTTGGCTGTGGGTTTGTCTTTTATGTTGAGGTATGTTCCTTTTACATCTAATTTGTTCATGAATGGGTGTTGAATTCTATCAAATGCTTTTTCTGCACCTATTGAGATGATCATGATTTTTTCCATTCTATTAACATGATGTATTACAATTATTGATTTCCAAGGGTTGAACCATACTTGCATCCTTGGGATAAATCCCACTCTATCAGGGTACTTTTGAGGTATTGTTGGATTTGATTTGTAAGTATTATCTTGAGAGTTTCGGTATCTATGTTCATCAGGGATTTTGGCCTATAGTTTTCTTATTTCGTTGTGTCTTTATCTAGTTTTAGAATCATGGTAATACTGGCTTCACAGAATGATTTTGTAAGGGTTCCTTTCCTTCCATTTTTTAGAATAGTTTGAGAAGAATTAATGTTAATTCTTCCTCCAAAGTTTGGTAGGAAGGGCCAGCTTGTGGCACAGCAAGTTAAACCACTGTTTGTGATGCCATAATCCTACATGGCAGTGCCAGTTCAAATCCTGGCTACTCCACTTCTGATCCAGCTTCCTGTGAATGTACCCAGGAAAGTAACAGAAGATGGCCCATGTGCTCCGGCCACTGCCCCTACATGAGAGACCAAGGTGGAGTTCCTGGCTCATAGCTTCAGTCTGGCCTATACCTGGCTGTTGGGGCCATTTGGGAACCAGCAGATAGAAGACTAGCAAATGGAAGATATTCATAGTGTCTCTCTCTCTCTCTCTCTCTCTCATGCTCTATCTTCCATAAATGTAAAAAAATATATATTTATATTTAAAAAAAAAAGTTTATAGAAAGTAGCAGTGAAGCCATTTGGTCCTGACTTTTCTTTGTTGGGAGACTTTTGATTACTGATTTAAGTTCATTACTTGTTATTGGTTAGCTTTCAAAAGTCTTCATGGTCTATTTTTGGCAAGTTATATCTATCAATCCAGAAATCTATCCATTTCTTTAGTTTTTCCAACATGTTGGCAAACAGGTGTTATAATAGTCCTAATAATCTTTCTATTTCTGTTGTGTCAGCTGTACTATCTCCTTTTTCATCTCCAATTTTATTGAATTGGGTAAGACCCTAAAATCACAAGCAACTAAAGCAAAAACAGACAACTGGGATTTTACTAAACTAAGGAGCTTCTGTCAAGCAAACAATCCACAGAGTAAGGTGACAACCAACAGAATAAGAGAAAATACTGGCAAACTATTCATCTGACAGAGGATTAATATCCAGAATAGTTAAAGAAATCAAGGCCGGCGCCGTCCTCTGCCTGCGGCACTGGCATCCCATATGGACACCAGGTTCTAGTCCCAGTGGCTCCTCTTCCAGTCCAGCTCTCTGCTGTGGCCCGAAGGCAGTGGAGGATGGCCCAGGTGCTTGGGTTCCTGCACCTGCATGGGAGACCAGGAGGAAGCACCTGGCTCCTGGCTTCAGATCGGCGCAGCGCACTGGCTGCAGCATGCCAGCCATAGCCGCGATTTGGGGGGTGAACCAACGGAAAAGGAAGAACTTTCTCTCTGTCTCTCTCTAACTCTGCCTGACAAAAAAAAAAAAAAAAAAAAAGCAACAGAGGGACTAGTAGGCTTCAAAAACAAAGAAGATAAGGAAATGGAAAGGCTCACTGCTTCAAATAGTAGTTTAAGCTATGCCTAAGTGTTGAAATATTGTATTGTACCCCTTTAAAAATTACACCTGAATCCAAAATTTTAAATATTTTAAATTCAAAACCTATTGTTCAACATTTGAGAGCCTTGGGAGCACAATTTAAAGATTAAAAAATCTATATATTAAAGCCTTTGTACCAGCTACCACTGATTTAAAAAAAATCTCTTCCTAAAATCCATACTCTTTGTTTTTTCTAAACTTTCAAATGATCTGCGGTGGGAGTTGTGGCACACTGGACTAAACAGCTACTTGGGGTGCCCACATCCCTACTGGAGCACCGGTTAGAATCCTAGCACCTCCACTTCTGATGCAATTTCCTACCAATGCATTCTGGGAGGTAGCAGATGAAAGCCTGAAGGCCTGCACCCATACCACACATATGGGAGACCCAAATGGAGTTCTGGGCTCCTGGCTTCAGCCTGGCCTACCCCTGGCTGTTGTAGGCATGAGAGTGAAGCAGTGGATGAAAGATCTCTCTCCCTCACTCACCCTGTTCCACAAGTATATCAAAATAAATAAACTTCAAAACTAAACTTCCAAAAATAATCACTTAACCCAAAGCAGAATTATTTTCTTTTGGCTTTTCTAAGCCTTATGAATATTAAGTAACTAATATTTAAGATTGATTCTTCAGAAGAACTTTCTATTATCTGGATTCCTTAAAAAGGCAAATTAACTTCAAGCTATGAAATTTAACTCTAGACAAGCTGAACAGTACAACTCAGGTTTTTAAAAAACATTGGTGAATAAATATCCTCCAATAACTGAAAGGCATATCTACAAACTATCCTACTGGGCATAAAGTATAGTCCATGGATTCCACTGGTATCCCCAAAATCCTTTCAGGGACCCACAAAACCACAACTATTTATATAATAATACTGAGAAGGTAATTGCCATTTTCACAAAGTTGACACTTGCAGGGCCAGCACTGTGGTACAGCAGGTTAAGTGGCAGTCTATGACACTGATGCCAGCACCCCATAGGCCCACCAGTCGAGTCCCAGCTGCTCTGATTCCAACCCAACTTCTTGCTACAGCACTGGGGAAAGTAGCAGAAGGTGACCCAAGCACTTGGGCCCTTGCCACCCATATGGGAGAGCTGGACAGTCTGGGCTCTGGGCTCCTGGCTTCAGCCTGGCCTACCCCTGGCAGTTGTCACCACTGAGGGGAGTGAACCAGCAGATGAAATGTTCTCTCTCTCTCTTTCTCTCTCTCTCTCTCTCCCCTTCCCTCCCTCCCTCCCTCTTCCTCTTCCTCTCTCTCTTCCTCTCTCCCTTTCTGTAGCTCTTTCAAATAAATAAATAAATCAAAAAAAAAAAAAAAGCTAACACTTGCATGGACAGAAGTTTGAGAACCACTGCTCTTAGAGCAACAAACTGATTTTAAAAAAAAAACTATATATATGGAATGCCTCTCAAATTTGTGTGTCATCCTTGCGCAGGGGCCATGCTAATCTTCTCCATATCGTTCCAATTTTAGTATATGTGCTGCCGAAGTGAGCACAACAAACTGATTTTTCAGAAAACTTCCCTGAGAATCTATAGAATAAGAAAAATGAAATTAAAAAAAAATTTTCTGTCACTGTTATCAATATAGCTTCTATTCAATTCAGTATCAGTAAAAGAAAAAAATTGTTAAACTGCAACTAAATACTGCTAATTATCTTTAAACATTATTTTCCCAAAATAATAGTCTTTTTCCAATATTAACAGGAAGAAATCCTAGAACTATTAAATATTTTCTCATTGTAAATTTCTCTATTCCTGATACATCATTAATGTTGAATGTTCAATGGGTTTAGATGGAATAGAACACATTGAAGTAAATAAAACTGTCAACTCTCCCTGCTTATACTGGCATTCAGTACACAAGTATTACTAATTAGTACTGCTCAGAATAAGAATAATTCTAGGGGCAGGTATTTCAGTGTAGTGGATTAAGCCACCACTTGGGATGCCTATATTCCAAATTAGAGTGCGGTTCAAGTCCCAGCTCCTCCACTTCCAATCTAGCTTCCTGCTAATGCATCCTGGGAGACAGCAGATAAAATGGCTCAAGCGCTCAGGCCCCTGTCACCCACATGGGAGATCTGGATGGAGTTCAGGGCTCCTGGCTTTGGCATGGCCCAGCCCTGGTTGTTGCAGGCATTTGGGAAATGAATCAGCAGAGGGAAGTGCCTCTCTCTCTCGCTCTCTCATTCTGGTGCTTTGCATTTCAAGTAAAATAAATATGAAATTTTTTTTAGAAAAAATTAATTCTAGGAGGCTGGTTTTGTGGCTTAGAGAGTAAAGCCACTGCCTGCAGTGCCGGCATCCCCTACTGGGGCCAGTTAAAGTCCCAGCTTCTCCTCTTCCCATCTAGCTTCCTGCTATGGCCTGGGAAAGCAGCAGAAGGTGGTCTAAGTGCTTGGGCTCCTGCACTCATGTGGGAGACTGGGAAGAAGCTCCTGGCTCCTAGCTTCAGATTGGCCCAGCTCCAGCCATTGTGGCCATTTGGGGAGTGAACTAGTGAATGGTTCACTTATTTATAGACTTTGGAATACACTTCACACCAGTAGATATTGCTGATGTGTAGAGGAAGTCACTTCATTTTTGCCAAAAGATTCCAGGGGCTATGTTAGACAACCCTTGGTAGTAACACTAGAAGGCAACAATTCAGCATTTACTGCATGCCAGGCATTGTGATACTAGCTTTTCCCTTACACTGAGTTAAATTTAACTCTCACACAAACCTCTAAGCTCATCCTTATCTTATAGAAAAGGAAACTGAAACAATATGATTTGCCCAGTGGCACAAAGTTAAAGGCAAAAACAGGACAAACTTTCTCACAAACCATTTTTAATGTTCAAAGCCAGGAGCTTTTTTTCATTCCTTCTGTGTAATTGTACTTAGACTTAATAAACAGAAACTAAACTGTAAAAAAAAATCAGAAAACCGGTTAAACTATATTTAAATCACCAACTGGCTCAATTCCCAAATGGCCTCGACAGCCAGGTCTGGGCGACCCCAAAGCCAGGAGCCAAGAACTCCATGTTGGTTTCCCATTTGGGTGGTAGAGGCCCAGGTATTTGGATCATCTCCTACTGCCTTTCCAGGTTCATTAGCAGAAAGCTGGAACCGAAGAGAAGAAACCAGGACTCAAACCTGCACTCTGATCTGCGATGCCAATGTAGCAAACAGCAGCTTAACACGCTGCACTGCAGCCTCTGACTTAAATTGTTAACACACGCATCTAATACCTCTACATTTATTTAAGACAGGATATCTACACTACCAGTTAATTAACTTTTGTTAGCTACCCTTCTATTGCATGGCATTCACAATTTGTGTGTGTGTGTGTATTTCATATTTTGTTTTAGATTGATGTTAAATAAAATATTAGACAATAAATAAAAATAAACTCAGTAACAATAACTATGTTCAGCCATGTAAATGTACCAGTAACTATGTAGATTGACTTAAATTACTTAAATCTAGTAATCCTAAAAGCTAATTACTAATTCATTTTATAAATAAATAGAGATCTGTGACATAATTTCTTTTTTCAAAGTCATACAACTAATATATGACACAATGAGGTCTGCTACCAAAGACCACAATCTTATTCATCTCATTATATTTACCTAGGAGCCAAGCATTGTTGGGGGGTGGGAGGGAGGGCCGGGTATGTAAGGGGAGGCTGGGGAAGGGTCTTAATCTAAAGATAGTCATATCCTACCATTTATTCAGGAAATATTTGACAAGTATGTTTAAGACACTGTTTTAAGCCAAATCAAAGTTGTTTTACAGGTGGCTCTATCAGAAGTTCTCAACTAGTATTTTTTTTAAGATTTTATTTATTTATTTGAGAGGTAGAGTTACAGACAGTGAGAGGGAGAGACAGAAAGGTCTTCCATCCTCTGGTTCACTCCCCAATTGGCTCCAACAGCTGGAGCTGCGTCGATCTGAAGCCAGGAGCCAGGTACTTCTTCCTGGTCTCCTAGGCAGGTGCAGGGGCCCAAGCACTTGGGCCATCTTCTGCTTTCCCAGGCCATAGCAGAGAGCTGAATTGGAAGAGGGGCAGCCAGGTCTCAAACCGGTGCCCATATGGAATGCCGTTGCCACAGGTGGAGGATTAACCTACTGTGCCATGGAGCCAGCCTCATAATTAGTATTTGTTATATAATAATTTCCATTTTTGGAGAATTTTGGAGAAATGGCTATTTCCACAGATAATGAATAAAATAACAATTTACAAAATTAGCCTGGAATAACTTCTAATACCAATAACAAGGAAGCTATATCAAAGACTAGTAAGGTCAACTTAATAGAACTAAGAACTCTCTTAAGTGGGTCCCACTGGTCAAAAATGGACAATTTGAACTTCATTAAGCATATTAACTGTGAGATATTAAAAGCCAAACATGCCTAAATTTAAATCCGTAAGTTCATAATGATCCTTAAATTTAAAAAAAAAAAAAAGCTTTAGAGTTTTAGAGAGAACAAACTGAAAACTGGTAAATAAAAGTAATCAAGCACTTCCTTGTGAACTGTTCTATTTAATAACCAAATAGTAGATGGGAGAGCTTTCTAAGGAAGCATACTAAGTAACATATAAAAAAGAAACCATTTAGAATATCACCAATTTGCAACCTCTAATGAATTAGTGAATGTAAGCATCAAGTATCAGTGGTTGTTAATATCACCAGAAGAGTCATCCAGAAAATTAAGTGCCTCTTGCTAAAAACAACACCTCCTTATGATCTTGCCAAAGGAATCACATCTGATTCTCATCCAGCTTCTGGATCTATGGCATTCAGAGAACAGAGGAAAATGCCAAGCAACACCATTAGTATGCAATCAGCAGAATTCAATCTATAAGAAACTCTATCATGTCAAACGGCCCAGAGTTTCGTGGCTAAACTGCAAGGAAATGAGAGCAGCGATCTGTAAATCATAAGGTTCAAAGACATCAAATTTTTAAAAATTAGGTAAGATTAAATTACATTGTCTAAGGATAAGCACTTAGATAATAAACTAGATTATCATAAGAACAAAAATAATGGGGGCCAACTGCGGTGCAGCAGGTTAAAGCCACTACTTGGAACGCCCACATTCCAGTATGGGAATGCCCACATTCCACATGGGAATGCCAGTTCAGAGTCCTGGCTACTCAACTTCCAATCTAGCTTTCTGAATCAAAAATCAATCTCTCTCTCTCTCTCTTCCTCTCTCCCTCCCTTTCTCCCCCCTCCCTCCCTCCTTCCTTCTCTCCTTTCCTTCTTCCCTTGCTCACTCTGCCATTCAAGAAGATGAAAAATAAACTTTTTAAAATTAAAATAATGGTTACTATTGGAGAGGAATGCATTTTTAATTGAGATATGGTACACGGAGTTTCTGGGGTAGCTGCAGAAATTCTTAACCTTTCTGGTGGTTACAACTGTTAAATAAATGTTTAATACATTTGTTTTGTGTTTATTTTATATTCGTGTGTTATTTTATAACAAATAAAGCTAAAAAAAAAAAAAAGAACGAGGGGGCCCAGCACTGTGGTGTAGCAGGTTAAGCCACTGTCTGTAGCGCCAGCATCCCATATGGGCACCAGTTCAAGTTCCAGCTGCTCCACTTCTGATCCAGCTCTCTGTTAATGAGCCTGGGGAAGCAGCAGAAGATGGCCCAAGTGCTTAGGCCCCTGTAGCCAAATCAGAGACCCAGAAGAAGCTCCTGCTCCGGGCTTTGGCCTGGCCCATCTCCAGCCATTGTAGCCATTGGGGAAGTGAACCAGTGGGTGGAAGATCTGTCTACCCCTCTCTCTCTGTAACTCTGACTTTCAAATAAATAAATCAGTTTAAGAAAAAAAAGAATAAGAACGCTGGAGTCTGACATACATAGGTCAAATTCCAGCTCTATTGTCCTTGTGTGAGCCAAGCAAGTCCTCTCTATATGCTTATTTCCTCATCAGTAAAATACAGAAAACAATATGCCATATTATGAGCATAGTATAGCTAAAGTGTTTAACAAAATAACCACTGAACATTTTTAATAAAAATGATGATTATTGCTTATTCAAAAATATGAAGTTTGGAGCCAGCATTGTGGTGCAGAGGGTTAAGCTGCCACTTGGAACACCAGCATCCTATATGGGCACCAGTTCAAGTTCCAGCTGCTCCACTTCTGATCCAACTCCCTGCTAATGCACTTGAGAAAGTAGTGGAATATGGCCCAATTGCTTGGGCCCATGTGGGAGTCTTGGAAGAAGCTCCAGGCTCATGACCTCAGCTTGACACGGCCCTGGGCATTGCAGCCATATGGGGAGCGAACCACCACACAGACGATCTCTCGCTCGCTCGCTCTCTCTGTCTCTTCCCTCTCTCTATATATATATAAAACTCTGTCTTTCAAATAAATAAAAAGAAAATCTTTTTTAAAAAATATGGAGTTTGGGACAGGTGTTGTGTTGCAGTGGCTTGAACTGTTATTTGGGATGCCCAAATCCTGTATCAGAGTACTGGCTTGAGTCCCAGCTGCTCTGATTCTGATCCATCTTCCTGTTAATTTGTCCTGGGGGACAGCAAATGATGGCTCAAGTGTTTGGACCCCTGCCACCCATGTGGGAGACCCAAATGGGAGTTCTGGGCTCCTGGCTTCAGCCCAGCCCAGTCCTGACCATTATGGGCACTTGGACAGTGAACCAGCAGATAAAATCTCTGTCTCTCACATTCTGTGTGTATGTCACTATGCCTTTCAAATAAACGAAACAATAAACTTTTTCAAAGATGTGAAGTTGTAGTAGGTGAACACTTAAATTTTTTTGCATAAAATGATTATGATGCTAATTCTTTAATATGATATTTTCTGTGAATCAGTTAGTTTTTAAATAAATTCTTGAAAGTTAAAAACAAATTTATGGCCGGCGCTGTGGCTCACTAGGCTAATCCTCCGCCTTGTGGCGCTGGCACACCGGGTTCTAGTCCCGGTTGGGGCGCCGGATTCTGTTCCGGTTGCCCCTCTTCCAGGCCAGCTCTCTGTTGTGGCCCGGGAGTGCAGAGGAGGATGGCCCAAGTACTTGGGCCCTGCACTCCATGGGAGACCTGGATAAGTACCTGGCTCCTGCCATCAGATCAGTGCAGTGCGCTGGCCGCGCTGGCCGTGCCGGCCGCGCCGGCCATTGGAGGGTGAACCAACGGCAAAAGGAAGACCTTTCTCTCTGTCTCTCTCTCTCACTGTCCACTTTGCCTGTAAAAATAAATAAATAAATAAATAAATAAAAACAAATTTAACAGAGAAAATATCAGAGTTCTTAATAGGAGTATAAGTTTATTTACGCAGTTCTGAATATGTCTTTTTTTTTTTTTTAAGAAGACATATTCAGGAGCCGGCGCCATGGCTCACTTGGTTAATCCTCCGCCTGCGGCACCAGCATCTCATATGGGTGCCGGGTTCTAGTCCCGGCTGCTCTTCTTCCAGTCCAGCTCTCTACTGTGGCCCAGGGAGGCACCCACATGGGAGACCAGGAGGAAGCACCTGGGTCCTGGCTTCAGATCCACACAGCACTGGCCATAGCGGCCATCTGCGGAGGTGAACCAACAGAAGGAAGACCTTTCTCTCTGTCTCTCCCTCTCACTGTCTAACTCTATCTGTCAAATAAAAAAAAGAAAAAAAAAAAGAAAATCTAAAAAAAAAGACATATTCAGTTTGTATGATTTCCATTTTATGTTTTATATAACATACAGTAAAACAGACTATTTTTTAAGATGGGGTGGGAGTATACATTTCTATCAATTTCAATGCATGTATAAATTTGCATAACTGCCACCATACTCAGAATACAGAATAATTCTCGTGCAATGTCTCCACAGTCACATACTCTCCCTATTGATAACCCTGGTGTCTTAATCTGTTTTTGTGCTATTATAAAAAGAATACACTGGCCTGGGTAATTTATAAAGAACAGAAATTATTTCTCACAATTTTGGAGGCCGGGAAATCCAATATCAAGGCACCAGCATTCAATGTCTATTGAGGGTCTTTCTGCTGAACATTATTTCACATGGAAGAAGGCAGGAAGGTAAAAGGGGACAAACACTTTGTCTTCACAGGGCAGAACAGAGCAAACCCACTTCGACAAGCCCTTTTGATAAAGGCATTCATTTATTCATGAGGGCAGAGCCTTTGTAATCTAAACACCTCCCATTAGGCACTACCTCCCAACACTGCCACATTATAGATCAAGCTTCAACATGAACTTTCGAAGGGGTCAAAAATATTCTAACAGGACCGATGCGACAGCATAGCGGATAAAGCCGCCGCCTGCAGTGCCAGCATTCTTTCTATTTGGGTGCCAGTTTGAGACCCAGCTGCTCCACTTCTGATCTGTACCTGGGAAAGTAGCAGAGGATGGCCCAAGTACTTGGGCCCCTGTACCCACATGGGAGGCCCAAAAAAGCTTCTGGCTTTGGCCTGGCTCAGCCCTGGCCATTGCTGCCATTTGAGGAGTAAACCAATGGATAAAAGATCTCTCTACCTGTCTCTCTCTGCTTCTGTCTCTCTGTAACTCTACCTTTCAAATAAATAAAATAAATCCTAAAAAAAAAGAAAAACATTGCAACAATTGCACCAGGTAAAGAGCAATCTGACCTATATCACTGTAGTTTTATACTTCTCATGATGTCATATCAATGGAATCACGAGAGGCTTCTTTCACAAAGCACAATGCCTCTGAGATTCATGCAAGTTGATACATGTATCAGCTGTTCCTTCCTTTTTGTTACTAAGAAGTATTTCATTGCAATACCACAGTTTATCCATTTACAAATTGACATTTGGGTTCTTTCCAGTTTTTGACAAGTATGAACAAAGCTATACCAGTTTCTGTGAAAACATAAGCTTCATTTTCTTGGTTAAAGATATAGGAGTTGGATTGGTGGCTTACAAAGTAATTTTTAAGAAACTATGAAACCATTATTCCAAGAAACTTTAAAATTTTGCATTCCCATCAGTTATGTATGGAAGTTCCAGTTGCTCTATATCTTTGCCAGCTTGGTATTATCAAGGTTGGCCTGTTTTGTTTAACTATCCTAATTTGTATGTAATGGTACCTCATGATTTTAATTTGCATTTTCTACTGACTAGTGATGTTCATATACTCAGTTTTCTAAAAATATACTACATTAAATTCTACTTGTCAAAGGACTCTGTTTAACACTTTAGCATTCAGCCTGTTAATGGAATGAAATACTTTTATAAATTAAACTAAGCTTGACATCTTTCTAGAATAATTTACAACCTAAGGAATTCAAATCGAACTCATAAGCAACAAGAGAAAGTTTATGCAAATATTTTCAATTCAATGGCTATAAAATGTACTCAAACAGATTCAATTTTTATTCAACTGAAATTTAACCTTTTAATAAAAAATGAGAAAACTAAGTAATTTCACTTTCAAGTTCTTTATTCTCATCTTTCCAAAAGCACTTTCTATAAATTAACCTTAGTGTAACATTGTCACCCAACAAACAATTATTGAGGGCTTATTTTATGCTAGGTACTATATACTAAACCTTAACCATAAATGACATGATCTCAAGAAGTTTATACTATCCTAACTTTTTAAAATTTATTTTCTTAGTATTTATTTTTAATTTTTATTTTTTATTTTTAAGATTTAATTTATTTGAAAGGCAGAGTTACAGAGAGAGAAGCAGAGACAGAGAGGGAGAGATCTTACACCTTACACCCATGAGTTCACTCCCCAAATGGCCACAACAGCTGGGGCTAACCCGAGCTGAAGGGTAGGAAGAAGCTTCATCCTGGCCTCCTACAGGGTTGCAGGGGTCCAAGTACTTGGGCCATCTTCTGCTGCTTTCCCAGGCACCTCAGCAAGAAGCTGGATTAGAAGTGGAGCAGCCATGCTATAACTAATACTGAAACAGTGTTTTACACTTTGTGTTTCTGTGTGGGTGCAAACTGATGAAATCTTTACTTAATATATACTGAATTGATCTTCTGTAAATAAAGATAATTGAAAATGAATCTTGATGTGAATGGAATGGGAGAGCGAGCGGGAGATGGGAGGGGTGTGAGTGGGAGGGAAATCATGGGGGGGAAGCCATTGTAATCCATTAACTGTACTTTGAAAATTTATATTTACTAAATAAAAAAAAAAAAGTGGAGCAGCCAAGACTCGAACTGGCACCCATACGGGATGCCAGCATTGCAGGCAGCAGCTTAACCTGCTGTGCCACAATGGGAAGTACCACACAATTCCATCTATTTACTACTGATCAGAACTTAGTCCTAAGGTTAATAAACTCAGCTGCAAGAGTACCCCAGAAACTGGGTCTTTCAGCAAGTGCTAATTATGTCTACTAAATGGAGAGAAGTAACAAAAAACAGATACTTTGAGAAAATTAGCAATCTCTGCCATAGGTAGTCAAAAGCAAGAAAGCTGGTGAATATGAGAGATGTGAAAGCAAACTTTCCTTTTCTTTTTTTTTTCCAAAGAAACCTTTTATTTGAAGTATACAGACTTCATGCATTTCATAGAACTTTCCTTTTCTAATCTCAAACTATAAAATGAATAGAATTAAATAGTCTTGGTGCATTACTTGAGAGACGAGAGGAAATGGACAAAGAGAAGAAGGACCTTTAATCCTACTACTTAGGCTATTTCTTATTGTCTTTCTCCAAATTATTACAAAAGTCCACATGAGAAGTAAAAGCATGATCCAAAACAAATTTGGCTCAAGCCAAAACTTTCTTACATATGAATGGATAACAAGGACATGTTGATTAAACAGGAAACACAAAGCAGAGATAATTTGAAGCCAAAGAAACAAAATCACTATCACTACACAAACTCTTCTACAAAAGTTACTTCCAAGGTCCAGAAATTCAATCAAAACTCCTCTTCTTTACTCCTACTCCATTACTTTGTAAGTCTCTCCTTGCATCCATACAGCATATCTAATCTCATTCTACCTTCCTTGCTACTTCAAGGATTTTACTGTAATCATTATAGGTAATAACAAACAAATTATCATGAAGAATCAAAGTTTTCAAAAATCTTATAAAACTGCTTGGGACCTCAAATATTCTCACTTTACTGGGCAGAGCTAATGATATAGGTCAATATGCATTCACGTAGCCTCTAGCCTCAAGCAAATAAATTACAGGAGCCAGTTTTGTGGGTGGCACAGCATGTTAAAGGCTGCTTGCCACACCAACAACCTACATAGGAGCCCCAATTTGAGTTCCAGTTACTCTGCTTCTGATTAAGCTTCATGTTAATGCACTTAGCAAAGTAGTGGGAGATGTCCCAAGTACTTGGGCTTCTGCCACCCACATGGGAGACCTAGACTGAGTTCTGGGATCCTGGCTTCATTGTGGCCATTTGAGGAATGAACCAGCAAATGAAAGACTCCGTGTGTATGCGTCCCTCTCAGTGCCACCCTGCCTTTCAAATAAATAAAATAAATCTTTAAAAAATAAACAGCATATTTAAGACGTTAAGCATTAGTTAATATATTTCAGAATCTTTCTTTAACACAGGACTGATAATAGAAATGGCCATAGTGGCAGCAGAAGATCCAATTAAGGCCAAATTGGGGCCGGTGCTGTGGCTTAGTGGGTAAAGCTGCCGCCTGCAGTGCTGGCATCCCATATGGACGCCAGTTGGAGACCCTGCTGCTCTGCTCCACTTCCAATCCAGCTCTCTGCTATGGCCTGGGAAAGAAGTAGAGGATAGCCCAAATGCTCAGGCCTCTGCACCCACGTGGGAGACTGGGGAAGAAGCTCCTGGCTTCGGATCGCCCCAGCTCCAGCCATTTGGGGAACGAACCAGCGGATGAAGACCTTTCCCTCTGCCTCTGCCTCTCTGTAACTCTACCTTTCAAATAAATAAATAAATCTTTTAAAAAAAATTAAGGCCAAATTAGGAAATCCAAAGTACAGAAAACAGTATAACCTTCTACCCTCCCTATTAAAATAAAAATAATACTAAAAGAACTAAGATTAAATTTTTATTTATTTCCTAATTACTACCTCAACAATTTTTTTAAATATAAAATGGTGGGGCCAGCACTGTGGTAGCACCAGCATTCCATATCAGTGCCAGTTTGAGTCCTGACTGCTCCACCTCTGATCCAGCTCCCTGCTAATATACCTGGGAAAGCAGTAGAGGATGGCCCAAGTCCTTGAGCCCCTGCACCCACATGGGAGACCCAGAAGAAGCTCCTGGCTCCTGGCTTCAGCCTGGCCCAGCCCTGGCCATTGCAGTCACTTGGGGAGTGAACTAGCAGATGGAAGACTTCTCTCTGCCTTTCAAAATAAATTAAATAAATCTTTAAAATAAATAAATAATGGTAAGTGCTTTCCATTTTTTTAAAATTCTTCTTCCTGTGCTTTGCTGGTACCCAGTCTTTGTTTAACACATTGAGTAATCAGCAATAAAAGAAATAGAGTTAAAGACAGTTGCAACTTGAAGAGGTCTACTATCAGGTATTTTACATGCATTATTTATAATTCTTACCACATCACAAAAAGGAGATATGATCAGCCCTATTTTGCTGATAAACGAATTGCTCAAAGAAGCTAAATAAGATGCTCAAGGTCACTCAAGCAGTAAACAGCAGAGTATCTGAAATAGGCCTTCCTGTCTCCCAAGTCTGATCCATTAAACATAATGCCTCAGATTTCTTCAGAATCAATTGTTGGACAAATTTCATTTCAAAGGAACAATGAAAAATGCTTTTTAGATTCATCACCTAATAGCATAGCACACAAATTTTCCATGGAATCTCATCACCAATAACCAATAACTGTAAATATATACTGTAGCCAGGACTCCAGCATTGTACAACTAGAGAGAAAAAATCTGTATGTGAATGGTATCCCCTGGAGTTTTGTAAAGGCCATTTACAGTTTAAGAAAAACTATGGTCAAGAAACAAGGAGCAAGACCCACCCACCCGCTGGTTCATTCCCCAAATAGCCACAATGGCTGGGGGTAGGCCATTCTGAACCAGAAGCCTAGAGCTCCATCTGGGTCTCCAACATGGGTGGTAGAGGCCCAAGCACTTGGGTCATCCTCTGCTGATTTCCCAGGTGGATTAGTAGGTAGCTGGATGCAAAGCAGAGCAGAACCACCAGTGCCACAGGCAGAGGCTTAACCTTGCTGGCACAACACCACCATGCCCAACAATGGTTTTTTGAAAGCAGCAAAGCATTCTCAGAATGTTAAAGAAAAGTATTTTAAAGTATGTGAAAATACTTTAAAACATTAATCATTATGAAACTAAATTAAAACCACAATGATATACCACTATACACAAATTAAAATAGCTAAAATTTTAAAAATTGATCATTGACAATACAAAGTAATAGCAAGGATGTGGAGTAACTGCTGTTGAGAATACAAAATGGTACAGCCATTTTGGAAAAACACTTTGGCAGTTTCTTACAAAATTAAACATATGCTTACCATATGATCCAGCAATTCCACTTCTAAGTATTTATCCAAGTGATATGAAAACTTATGATCACACAAAAAGCTATGCATCAATATTTACAGCAGCTTTATTCATAACTGCCAAAAACTAGAATCAAGTCAATGGCTTTCAGTAGGTGGATAAACAAACCCTGGTACATCCATACTGTGGATTACTACTCAGCAATGAAAAAAAATTGCAACACACAACATAAATGAATCTTAAATGGATTTTCTAAGTGATAGAGGGTGATCCATAAGTCCATGTAACTATAATTCTGTTTATACATAACATTCTAGAAAACCAAAACAATAGCCTTAGGGAACATACCAGTGTTTGACAGGGCTTAGAGGTACAAGGATATGCTAATTACAAAACAGGAGCAGGAGCTCTGAATCTTGATTATGGAAATGGAAACAGATTCTGTATGTCTGCCAAAAACACAAAACTATAAATCACAAAGTACTAACTGTACTGCACATAAACTTTAAAATGAAAAAAGTCATGTAAAAATAAAGAAAATATGCTAAACGGGGGCAGTGGGAATAGAAAAAAAAAAGGTTTTAATTATTAATCTAGAAAATGGTCTGTCTTCAAAAATTCAAGATAATGTAGCTGCCTCTACTGACCTGTGGAGATACAATATAAAATGATTAACACAAGGTTTACCACACAGTAAATTCATAATTGATACTAGTTTCCTTCCCTTTCCCTGCTTCTCTTCCATATATGCACTTCTCTCTCATTGTCTACAACTCTCTCTCGCACTCTCCTTCTTTTCTTTTCTCCACGACTGTAATGCCTATAGATTAATCAATTTTTTTACTTCATATTCCTTCCCCCTGGTTAACAGTATCTCCATCCTTATGGGGAATGAGCTTCCACTGCTCTGGTTTTGAAAGTAATACCAATGACAATTCCCCACAGCAATCAGTTCAGGGATGGAAGTCCTTCTCTGGAAACTAAATTTTTCGCCATCTAAGGCCATATACCTCTGCTATGAAAGATGCATTCTTATAAAAGGAGAAAATGAGGCCAACACACAGAAAGAAAGAAAGCCAGGAAACAGGCAGTTTCCTGAAGACATCTCTAAGTTCCTGGATCTGGTTGTTCCTGAACTTCTCTACCACTTTTTTTCCTATTCAAGCAGCCAACAAAGAACCTCTGCATTGATGCCATTTTAGAATTGCTGTGTTTAATGCTTCCCATTTAAAAAGCACAAAAGTTTGCCTCTCTAAGGAAGTTAAAATAGTAAGTTATCTCTTTACTTGCTGTGGACTTCAGTTATTGGTAATCAGTGATGATTAATATAAAATCATTACACAACACTACTAAATGACAATCATACATGTGTGAAAAGAGGTAGAAATAAAAGATAAAGCCACATACAAGTAGAGTAAAAACAACTGCCCATTGCAGATTTACATTCAAAGTAGTGAAGAACCTTGAAGACAGCTTTCAATGAAAATTTTAATCAGGTTTTAAATCTTCAATGGAGGTAATGCTCACTTTTCACTACCTTGCATTTTACCACTCTACTTACTCAAGCTAAAATAAAGATGTGTTACTTTTTTCACTCTTTCCATGTTTATTCACTGATTTTAATCAACATCTAAAGAAAGGCCATATCATATGTCAATAGGATAAACACACATTTACATAGGATTAAGGCAAGTCTCATGAGTTGACAACATATACTATACTTCTTTTTTTATTTATCAACTTATTCATTTTATTTGAAAGGCAGAGACAGAAAGAGAATGAAAGACAATGAGAAATCTTCCATCTGCTGCTTCACTCCCCAAATGCCACAATGGTGAGGTCTAAGCCAGGCTGGAGCCAGGAGCTTCATACATGTCTCCCACATGGGTGCAGAGGCCCAAGCACTCAGGCAACCTCCCACTGCTTCCTTAAGCACATTAGCAGGGAACTGGAAGTGAAGCAGCCAGAACTGAACCAAAGGCTTAACCCACTATACTACAGTTGTGAGAGGGAGTTGGGGGAGGCGCAGCATAAACTTCTAAAAAAGCCCTTTTTTTCAGCTTTTCACCAAGTCTACCAGGAATGCTCCCAATTTACACTTCAATGTTGTTTAAAAATCACTTCGTTTCAATACAACCATCTCCACTTATCACACCATAATAGAACTTCCAACCCCTTCCCTCTCTCCATCATAGCAATTACCAAACTACAGCAATTACCAAACTATAATTATTCACTTATATGTTAGTGATAGTGAGAGCCTAAAATATTCTAGTGGAGAGGAGAAGGGAGGGGAAGGGAGGGAAGAGAATGGGAGAGGAGAGGAAAAGAAAGGGAAAGAGACAGACAGGCAATGTGGCACGAGACTAGCTGACACCTGGGCTGCACTCATTCCATACTGAAGTGACAGTTCAAGACCTGGCTACTCCACCTGTGATCCAGCTCACTGCTAACACATCCTAGGAAGCAGGAGATGATGGTTCAAGAGCTTTGGGACCCTGCCACCCACATGGAAAACCTGGACAGAGTTCCTGGCTTTGGCCTGATACAAGTTTGGTCATTGCAGGTACTTGTGGAGCAAATCAGCAGTCTTTCTCCACACAGCTCACTCACTCACTAGCTCTGTGTGTGTCTTTCAAATAAACAATAATTTTTTAAAAAGAGCTGATGAGGTAGAAACACTATAGTAATAGAATACAGTTTGATAACTAAGTAGATATGAAAGTGGAATCAAAGATGACTCAGAATTCAAGTCTGGGCAATGAGGGATCAACCAATAAAAGAAAAAACAGAATATTTTAAGAGAAAATTCAAATTTGAGCATGGTGAGCTTGGTGATATGAGAATCAGATGGCATATCCAACTCAAAACTGAAGTTCAGGCCCTTAAAGTATAGAATCTTTTTTTTTTTAAGATTTATTTATTTATTTGAAATTCAGAGTTACACAGAGAGAGGAGAGGCAGAGAGAGAGTGAGAGAGAGAGGTCTTCCATCTGATGGTTCACTCCCCAGATGGCCCCAATGGCCGGAGCTACACCGATCTGAAGCCAGGAGCTTCTTCAGGGTCTCCCATGCGAGTGCAAGAGCCCAAGGACTTGGGCCATCTTCTACTGCTTTCCCAGGCCACAGCAGAGAGATGGATCGGAAGTGGAGTAGCCAGGTCTCGAACCTGCGTCCATATGGGATGCCAGCACTTCAGGCCAGGGTGTTAACCCACCGTGTCACAGCGCCGGCCCCAAGTATAGAATCTTTCAAAAGAGTTTCTTCTCACTGAAGCCAAAGGAACAGGTAACAATCTAAGGAAAAGAATCTCCAGAAAACAAATGTATAAAGCAAATACAAGCTGACCTTAAACAAGTAGTTAGAATATACAACAAAGTTAGGATGACTACAAAGTTACAGGAAAAAAGAAACGGGAAAAGGGGTCACGGAATCAAACTGAAGCAAAAAGACTGAAAATAATTCCCATTTCGCAATTCAGAAGGTCACTGCCCATAGCACAGAATAGTTTTAGTGAAAAAAGAAAGTAACAAAACTGAAACAACAAACATACAGTTTGGTCTTTTGGGTTCCTGGTTAATACAAAAAAATAAATAAATAAATAAAAATAAGGAGAAAGAGGAAAGAATTTTAGAAAAAAAGATTTTGTGTTCATTAAATGTGTAATTATGGAAGAATGAAATAAAATGATAAAGGGGTTAATTAATGGGCTCATACATTCCAAAATGGATAAGAAAGGTAGCCAAGAGGTAGTCTCCAAAACGAAGACTAATCCCTGACACCAAATAGTAGAAATTACAAAAGCAAAGAAAAGCTAAAATAGTAATTGAAACACCCTACAAAGTCTCAGAGCTACACACCAGAATCAGGCACAAGAAGGGGGTTCCAAAGGTCTAAAATACAGCCGCTGTAGGAAGTGGAAAAGAAATGCCCACCAATGCAAATAAGTATTTTAGACCATGGTTTCTAATTAATTGTTCATCTCACTTCCACTTAACTAGTAGAAGAGCACAAACTCAGTCTATTTGATTTGTTTATAATTCTTTTATTCTTTATCTAAGGCATGGAGAGGTATTAATGTTCTGTGTATTTTCTTTTACGCTAAGCATTATCCTATCTATGTTTCACTACATTACAAAACTTTTAGATTAAAAATCAATTCTTGACCAGTGCCGCGGCTCACTAGGCTAATCCTCTGCCTGCAGTGCTGGCACCCTGGGGTTCTAGTCCCGGTTGGGGCGCCGGATTCTGTCCAGATTGCTCCTCTTCCAGTCCAGCTCTCTGCTGTGGCCCAGGAAGGCAGGGGAGGATGGCCCAAGTGCTTGGGCCCTGCACCCGCATGGAAGACCAGGAGGAAGCACCTGGCTCCTGGCTTCAGATCGGCGCAGCACACACACCAGCCGTGGCAGTCATTTGGGGGGTGAACCAACGGAAGGAAGACCTTTCTCTCTGTCTCTGTCTCTCTCTCACTGTCTAACTCTGCCTGTCAAAATAAAAAAAAAATAAATAAATTCTTACTGCTTTAACATGGTTCTATTCTGCTCTGATACTCAGCATAAATGTCAACATAGTGTTTGATTACTCAAGAAATCTTTAATATTTATTTTCTTAAAGACTATTTAGAAAACTGAAGAACAGGAATTCTAAATCTAGAAATGGCTATATCTTCTACAGTCATTCATTTATTAGTATGACTAAAATTAAAATTTCCCTGGGAAAATATGAATGATGATAGGAGTTAATGTTTAACATTTCCCAAGGCATGCATTAGCAGAAAGCTGGAAGAGCCAGGACTCAAATCCAGACACTCCAATATGGGATGCATAAGTCTCAAGGAGCATCCTGACCCACTGCACCAACGCCTACCCTTCAGTGGGGCATTTTAAAAAAGTATGACGTAGCATGTATTCTAAAGAATATTATTGCCATTAAAAACAATTACCTCAGAACGTTCCACACTTATTCCTAGAATGTTGCCACTGCATGATGCTTTCAAATTCAATTTTTGGAACTGCTTTAGAGGCTTAATACAACTTTTATAGTATTATCAGAAATGACAAATTTTCATACATTACATACAGGTCTGGGTTGGGGTTATTTCTGGTTATAACAGAGTGGTTAACCCAAATTAGAAATACCAGTTTGGGATAAAAAGTGCGACTGTAAAACATGAAACAACTTTCTCCTATGCTGCTGTAGTGATGTCATCATTAAAATATATTTATATATAGTCACATTCCCCTCCTCCATAGTGTCTGCTCCATGAGTTACCATTCATATACTCCAGTCTGTCTGTTTTAAAAAAAATGCATTTTTGCCAGTGCCGTGGCTCACTAGGCTAATACTCCGCCTGCAGCACTGGCACCCCAGGTTCTAGTCCCGGTTAGGGTGCTGGATTCTGTCCCGGCTGCTCCTCTTCCTGTCCAGCTCTCTGCTGTGGCCCGGGAAGGCAATGGAGGATGTCCCAAGTCCTTGGGCCCTGCACCCGCATGAGAGACCAGGAGGAAGCACCTGGCTCCTGGCTTCAGATCGGTGCAGAGCACTGGCCGCAGAGCGCTGGCCATAGTGGCCATTATGGGGGTGAACCAACGGGAAAGGAAGACCTTTCTCTCTGTCTCTTTCTCTCTCTCACTAACTCTGCCTGTCAAAAAAAAAAAAAATGCATTTTATGGTCATACATCCTATTATAAGTAAAAGACCTTGAAGGTTTCTGAGTCAAATTACTGAATATTTGAAAGCACTTACAACACTCTGAGTTTCAAATTTATCTGGTTGTTATTCAATGTCTTTTCTCTTTTTGTATACTACACTGAAAATGCATGTTACCCTGTGGGATATACCTGATACCAGCTTATTCAGTCAACTGTCAACTTCTGTTAAAAACACACATATGCACATATGCACCCAGGCATGCACAAACACATACAAACACACATACTCCTTTTTTTTTTTTTTTAAGATTTATTTATTTTATTTGAAAGACAGGATTACAGAGAAGAGAGGGAGAGTCACTGATATCTTCCATCTGCTTCTTCACTCACCAAATAGCGGCAGTGGCCAGAGAGTCCCATGTCAGGAGCCCAGAACTCCATCAGGGTCTCACTCATGGGTGACAGAGGCCCAATCACTTGGGCCATCCTCCACTGCTTTCCCGAACACATTAGCAGGAAGCAGGATTGGAAGCTGAGCAGTTGAGCAGTACTCAACCAGTACTCATATGAGACTGCTGATGTCACAGGCAGTGGCTTAACTCACCCCACCACAATGCCAGCCACAACAAATCTAATCTCATTTAGCTGCTTTGAGCCCAGCTTGGCACAAACTTAATGAAAATTACTCTGCTCTACCTTCTGCCCTCAAAGCAAAAAAATAACTAAAACAGTATAGTCTTTTTCTTAGCTTCAGAATAAGCTCCAGTCACTTTTGAAGTTCTACCTTAGAGGAGTATCCAACTGTACCTATTCTCTTCAAAAGTCTTTATTAACCCTGAATTTAAGATTGTTCCTGGGGTCAGCGTTGTGGCTTAGCGGGTAAAGCCACTGTGCACAGTGCCAGCATCCCATGTGGGTGCCAGTTCAAATCCCAGCTGCTCTACTTCCAATCCAGCTCTCTGCTGTGGCCTGGGAAAGCAGTAGAAGATGGCCCAAGTCCCTGGGCCCCTGCACCCACGTGGAAGACCCAGAGGAAGCTCCTGGCTCCTGGCTTTGGATCGGCCCAGCTCCAGCCACTGTGGCCAATTGGGGCGTGAACTAGAGGATGGAAGACTCTCTGCCTCTCCTTCTCTCTCTGTATAACTTTCAAGTAAATAAATCTTTAAAAAAAAAAAAAAAAGGATTGTTCCTGTTAAAAGAGTTGTAAAAAGGAACTAAGAAATGCCCAAAAAAAGTTTAATCATACATCTGTACTCTTCTAGACAGTTCCAAATTCATTCACTGCTAAATCATCGATTAGACCATAACTTGTTTAGGCTGCTGTGACAGCATACCTCCGGCTATGTAATTTATAAACAACAGAAACATACTGCTCACGGTTTGGGAAGCTACGCAATCCCAGACTAAGGCACCAGCAGATGCAGTCTCTGGTCAGGGCTCACTCCACTGCTTAGTATTTTTCTCACTGCAGCCTTACACAGCAAAAGGTGGCAATAAGTTCCCTCAGGCATCTTTTAAAGGACATTTTAATCCACTCTCAAAGCCCCTACCTCTTGGTATTATCAAGCTGCAGGTTATGTTAAAAATATGAATTTTAGGAGGACACAATCATTGAGACCACAGCAAACATAAGCCTCATCTTCTTAAAAATCTCTTCTGGGTCTCCCAAATGGGTAGCAGGGGCACAAGCACTTTGGCCATCTTCCACTGCTTCTCTCAGGCCATTAGCAGGGATCTGGAGCAGAAGTGCCAGCAGCCGGGACTCAACCAAGAACCCAAAGTTGGCCCCAAGCTTCATATTTTGATTCATTTATTTTTTGTGGGGGTTGGGGGGTGTGGTGGAGGGAATTACAGTGACTATATTTAAGAGGAAGAGTTAAGATGTAATCTAAGAAAAGGTCAGTGAATGCGTACCCAACTGTGAAAATCAGAATATAAGAAAGTCACAATAATTCGTTTTATAGAGAAAGAAGCAGAGGCCCAGAGGGACAGTGGCTTACTCAAGTTTATACATTTGGTGACAGAGTCAACAATAGTATCTAAGTCTCCTGACTCCAAGATCAAAGATTTTCTACTTTATTCATTAATTCAAATTACTAAACAGGATTATGCTAAAAAACACAAAGTAGACCCAAAAGACTACATATCATATGATTCTGGTATGGCAAATTTCTAAAAAACAGCAAGGGGGTTGGCATTGTGCAGCAGCTTAAGCCACTCCTTGCAACACCAGCATCCCTTATATGATTGCCAGTTCCAGTCCTGGCTGTTCTGCTTCCTGCTAACGTGCCTGAGAAAGCAGCAGATGATGGCTTTAAGTACCAGGGCTCCGGCCACCCCGGTAAGCGACATGGATAAGTTCCTGGCTTTTGGTTCCTGACTTCAGCCTGGCCCAGTCCTGGCTGCTGTGGCCATTCGAAGAATGACCTAACAAAAAGAAGAGTTCTCTCTCTCAGTCTCTCTCTCCCTCTCTCCTTGATACTCTGCCTTTCAAATGAATAAACAAACTTTTTTTTTTCTTTTTAATGGTAAAACTAGAGAGACAATAAGTAAAGTAGTCATTGCCAGGGGCTGGTGGTAGGAACAGAGATTGACTGCAAAAGGGCAAGAGAGAGTTTTTTGGAAGATAAAAGTATTCTAAAAATGGATTATGGTAATTGCTGCACAACTGCATAAATTCACAAAACATGAATTGTGAATTTTATGGTATATAAATCATAACTCAATAAAGCAATTTTTTAAATTACTAAGAAGGAACTCTGCATATAAGGAAATCAAACAACTCAACATCAAGAAAACAAGCAACCCAATTTAAAAAGTGAGCAAAAGGAGGCAGGCATTCAGTGCAGTGATTAACACACTGTTGGGACACCACCATCCCATACCTGAGCACCCAGGTTTGAGTTCCAGCTTCCTGCTAATGTGCATCCTGGGATGGTGATGCACATCCAGGTGATGGTGGCTCAAGTGGCTGGGTCCCTGCCACCCACACAGGGAAGCTCAACTAACTTCCAGGCCCTTGGCTTCAGCCTGGCCTAATCCCAGCTATTGTAAGCATTTGGGGACTCTGGGTTTGTCTGTCTCTGTCTCTGTCTCTCTGCCTTTCAAATAACTTAAATATAAATTTTAAAAAGTTTAATGTGCCAAGAACCTAAGTGAATATTTTTTAGAAGAAGACACAAGTGGTCAACAGGTATATGGGGAAAAATAAAGCTCATTACCATTAATCATCAGGGGACGGCATATAAAACTCACAATGAGATACTTCTCATACCTGTTAGAATATTCACAAAAAGACAAAAGATAACAAGTGTTGGTGAAGATGTGGTGAAGAGAGAATTCTTGTATATTGTTAGTGGGACTATAAATTGACATAGCCGTTATGGAAAACAGAATGGTGGGTCCTCAAGTAAGCAAAAATAGAACTACTGGGGCTGGTTAAGCCAGCTGCTGGCAATGCCAGCAACCCACATTGGAGTGCTGGATCGAGTCACAGCTACTTCACTTCCGATCCAGTCTCCTGCTAGTGTGCTTGCAGAAAGCACAGGATGGTGGCCCAACGTTAGCCAGGCCTAGGCCCTGCTGTCGCAGCCACTGGGGAGTGAACTAGCAAATGGAAGTGCTCTGCCTCTCCCTCTCTCTCTGACACTCTACCTTTCAATAAATAAATAAATCTCAAAAAAAAAAAAAAAATAGAACTATCATATGCTCCAGCAACTCTACTTCAGGATGTTTATACAAAGGAAATGAAATCAGTATGTCAAAGAGACAGCTATACTGCCATGGTTATTAAAGCATTATTTGCAATGCTTAAGATATGGAATCAACCTGAGTGGAACCATTAATGGATGAACAGATAAAGAAAATGTGATAACAGTCATCCCTCAACAAAGCAAGTGATGGGTTACAAGACCAGTCCCTCTTCTACCCACTCCCACCCAATACCAAAAACCTCAGACACTCAAAACCTTTATATAAAATGGCAAAAATATTTGTATGCAACCTCTTCTATAAATGTTTTACTTATTTCTATTAAAGAGAGGGGGCTGGCATTGTGGTGCAGTGGGCTAAGCTGCCACCTGAGATGTCAGAATCTCATGAGTAGAGGTTCTGGTCCCGGGTGCTCCACTTCTCATCCAATTCCCTGCTAATGCATATGGGAAAGCAGCAGAACATGGTCCAAGTGCTTTGGCCCTTGCACCCACGTAGGACATCCAGATGAAGCTCCTGGCTCCTGGCTCCAGCCTGGCCCCAGCCCTAGCTGTTGTGGCCATTTGAGGAGTGAACCAGCAGACACAAGATCTCTCTGTCTCTCCCTCTCTCTGTAACTCTGCCTTTCAAACAAATAAATAAATCTTTGAAAGAGAGGAGAGAAAAAGGAGAGAGGGAGGGAGAGAGAGAGGTATCTTTCATTTGTGAGAGAGAAAGAGAATCTTCCATCTGCTGGTTCACTCCCCAAAGCTCAAAAACAGCCAGAACTGCGCCAGGTCAAAGCCAAGACCCAGAAAGGTGGCAGAGAACCAACTACCTGAGTCATCACCTGCTGCCTCCCAGTTTGTACACAGCAGGAAAAGAAGCCAGAATCAGGCGGGGAGCCAGAACTCAAACAGGCATTGGACACAGGCATCTTAGTGGCATCCTAACCACTAAGACAAACACCTGCCCCATCTCCCATATACCTTAAATAATCTCTAGATTACTTGTAATGCTTAATCCAATGAAAACGCTATGTAAATAGCTGCTATAATGTATCATTTGGGAAATAACAAGGAAAGAAAATTGTACATGTTAAGTACAGACACCATGCTTTTTAAAATATTTTCATTTTGTGGTTGGTTGAATCCACAGAGGACCAAGTCTGTGACTGTGTGCATGTGTATGTGTGTGTTAAATGGAACCATACTCAGCCTATAAAAAGAAGGAAATCCTGTAAAAGAAGTTAAAAATATGCCATTCTGGCATATTGACTATTTTGAGTTGAAGGCACTTGAAAAACAGCAGGTGCAAGATCATTCTGACCTTCTTTCTATTTCTTAAAAGTAGAAAATGAAATTTCCACAGGAAAGATGCACTCCCTGTACTAAAAGGAAAGAATATTCTTATCAAGGACAAGAAGTTGAGATCAAGAGAATTTTGTACAGACCTTCTTAAAATGACCCTTTTATGCCTCATTTAAGTCTCCCCATATAATTTAATTGCTTTTTTCACAACTTACTCTTCTTTGTTCAATTTGGTGTGTAACTGTTGAATGCTACCTGTGTCTTTGGGTTTTTGTTTCCTTATGAGGGCCTCCTATGCCACATAAAATCTTGTACTAAATAAATTAGCATGTTTTCCTCTTGTTGATTTCAGGTCAAGCAGGAGAAAACCCTAAAAGGGTGAGGTAAAGTCTTACCTCTCCAACACTGTCATTTACAACATGAACTTGGAGAACATTCTGCTAAGTCAAATAGGGCAGGCACTGGGGGGAGAAAAAAACTGCACGATCTCATTTACATGTGGAATCCAAGAAAGTTGAATTCACAGAAGAACAGGATAGTACTTACTAGGAGCTAGGAGGTACATGAAATGGGGTACAAAGCTTCAGTTTTGCAGGATGAATAAACTCTGGAGATCTAATGTACAGCATAGTAACTACAATTAATACTGTATGGTACAAGTGAAATTTGCTGATTGTTCTTACCATGCCAAAAAATATAATAATAAGACAAGAAGTTCAGATCTTGAGATCAAGAGAACTCTGTACAGACACTGTTAAAATGACTCCTTCATGCCTCGTTTAAATCTCCCCATATAATTTAATTTATTAGGTAACAGATATGTTAGCTTGACTTTGGTAATCTTCTTAATGTATATATGTATCAATACATAAAGTTGTATACCTTAAATATGTATAAATTTTATTCAGCAATTATATCTCAATAAAACTAGTGAGGGGGAAGACATTTCACCAAAAAAAAAAAAAGAAAGAAAGAAAAGAGCTGAGATTTTAGCTTTAAATTCTTTTTAAGTACTCTGCTATAGAATGAGGGCAAGTGATGACTAGCCCCTAGATTTAAGTTCTTAGAACACCTGAGAAACTATGTCAAAGATTACCTCACTAAAACATGAAGAAATCAACTTTCTTCCAAATTTCAAATCTTCTATTCCAAATCTACCCAGTTAGATACCTGACTTACCAATCTTATATTTGAAATGGAAACAGAAAATGACGAGTACTATACAAACATACATATGATTACATATGATTCCTATTAAAAACACTTTAGGTATTTCTCATTAATTACTTTTAGGTACTCTCTGTACTGCTCTAAGTCTCCACAAATAGTTATAAAATACAGGCTGTGGGTTTTTTTTATTCGTTATCTGACCTGACCAAATAGCTCCAAATGGATTTCTTTGGTGATTTCATTTTCACTATATCATTGTGACACTAAAATTGAAATATAAAGATTTTATTAAGAGGAACTATTCCTAATTGCACATAGCAGGTTAGTTTAGTTCATTATTGGTAGGTACATCCTGGGGCCAGAGCTGTACACAGCGGGTTAAGCCACAGAATGCTGTGACAGCATCTCATACAGGCACCAGTTCGAACACTGGCTATTCCACTTCCAATCCAGCTCCCTGCTAATGTGCTGGGAAGGCAGCAGAGGCTGGCCCAAGTTCCCAGGCCCCTGACACCCACATGGGAGGCTCAGATAGTTTACGGATCCTGGCTTTGACCTGGCCCAGCCCTGGTCGTTGGGGCCAGTTAGGGAGTGAACCTGTGGATGAAAAATCTCTCTCAATCTCTCTCTCTCTCTCTCTCTCTCTCTCTCTCTCTCTGACTCTACCTGTCAAATAAATAAACGAATCTTTAAAAAAATAAAAGTACATCCTTCAGCTTACTCAGCATTTGAGGACATTAAATTCTTTATTACTTACAAATTAAAAATAATATTAAATCTCTAATGCTGCACACATCTGACAACCTACCAGAGGTATAAGCTGATACCTCTAACATTTGGACCTTAAAAACAAACATGAGTTTTAGTAAATGGAGGCCTAGATTTCTATAATTATGTAGAGGAGCCCATGAGGACCATTTAGTAAACCTACACTTCTCGTGTGCTGAAGATCGATCTACAAAAGATAAGACCTCAAGAATCAGTTATCACCTTCCTAAGACTTAGAGTTCCACTAAATTTTCCAAAAGAGAAAGAAAAATCTAAAACTTATAAAAAGAAAGCAAAATTTTTACTCTGGCTTAGCTCTAATTTTAAAGAACAGGTTTTCTCAAAAGTATAATCTTCCAACATTTGGTAACTGAATAGATTAAGTAGTTATTCAAAGAACTCAAAACATAAAAACTGTAACACTATCTTTACTAAATATATTTATTTCTCCTTCAGATGCAAGTACAATTCCACATTAGAGACACTGAATCAGATTCCATATGATTAGGATCCCAACTATCAAACATACTTTCTTCTGTGAACATCTCACTGTAACCAGCTCAAACCTGCTAACAGTACTCCCCTGAGTAGAGAACAGTATATTCATTTTAGTTTAAGAGTTAATTCTCTTCAATACACATATTTTTCACACTATATTATTGCAATGAGGCACACAAAGAAGGTAAAGAATTCATTTTGTTAAATAAAAGCCAATTCCTGGGCCGGCGCCGTGGCTCACTTGGCTAATCCTCCACCTAGTGGCGCCGGCACCCCAGGTTCTAGTCCTGGTTGGGGTACCAGTTCTGTCCCGGTTGCTCCTCTTCCAGTCCAGCTCTCTGCTGTGGCCCGGGAAGGCAGTGGAGGATGGCCCAAGTGCTTGGGCCCTAAACCGGCATGGGAGACCAGGAGGAAGCATCTGGCTCCTGGCTTCGGATAGCACAGAGCACAGGCCGTAACAGGCCATTTGGGGGGTGAACCAACAAAAGGAAGACCTTTCTCTCTGTTTCTTTCTCTCTCTCACTGTCTAACTCTGCCTGTTAAAAAAAAAAAAAAAAAAAAAAAAAAAAAAAAAAAAAAAGCCAATTCCTGGGACCAGTATTGTGGCTTAGCAGGTAAGGCCACTGCCTGCCAGCATCCCATACAGGTGCAGTTTGAGTCCCAGCTGCTACGCTTCCCATCCAGCTCCCTGTTAATGGCCTGAGAAAGCAGCAAAAGGTGTCTCAAGTGCTTGAACCACTGCCACCTATGTGGGAGATCTGGAAGACGCTCTGGCTCCTGGCTTAGGTCTGGCCCAGTTCTGGCCATTGAGGCCATTTGGGGAGAAAACCAGGAGATGGAAAATATCTCCTTCTCCCTCTCTCTCGCTTTCGCTCTCACTCTCTCTCCTTTTTTAAAAAAGGCAGAGTTACAGAGAGAGAGCGAGAGAGAGAAAGGGATGGGCCAGGCTGAAACCAGAAGTCAGGAACTCCATCTGGGCCTCCCACTTGGGTGGCAGGAGTCCAAGCATTCGGGCCATAATCCTCTGACTTCCTAGGCACAGTAGTAAGTAAGTAAGTAAGTAAGTAAGTAAGCTGGATCAGAAGCAGAGCAGCTGGACATGAACCAGCACTCTAACATGGGAAGCTGGCATTTCAAGTAACAGTTTAATTGTGCCACAACCCAGCACCCCCATACCTCTTTTTTATATGAAATTATAAAATCATTTTAATAAATAATATTAAGGGGCCATGTTGTAGTATAGCAGGTAAACTCACCATCTACAACACCCAAATGAGTGCCAGTTCATGTTCTGGCTGCTCTACTTCCCAAACGAGCTCCCTGCTATTGGCCCAGGAAAAGCAGCAGAAGATGGCCCAAGTGTGTGGGCCCTTGCCACCCATATGGGAGATCCGGGTGAAGCTCCTGGCTTTAGTCAGGCCCAGCGTTGGCTACTGTGGCCATCTGGGGAGTGAACCAGCAGATGGAAGACCTCTCTCTGTCTCTCCCTCTCCCTCTCTCTACCTCTTTCAAAATTAATTAATTAATTAATAAAATTAAAACTTACATAACTGATGTTCTAGCCTTCTGCCCACTACCACAAAGGAAATAAAGTCATGAAAATAAACCTATCAGTAGCATAGCAGATGGGCACAGGTTCAGGTCCTGGATGCTCTTCTTCTGATCCAGCTCTCTGCTGTGTCCTGGGAAAGCAGAAGATGGCCCAAGTCCTTGGGCCCCTGCACCCGTCTGGGAGACCTTGGGGAGGCTCCTGGCTTCAGATCGGCACAGCTCCAGCCTTTGCAGCCATCTGGGGAATGAACTAACAATGCAAGACCTTTCTCTCTCTCTCTCTCTCTCTCTGCCTCTGCCTCTCTGTAACTCTGCATTTCAAATAAATAATAATAAATAAATATAAACCCACTGTAATGCAAAAAGACAACATTTTATCTGACAATATTGTATGAATGCAAAGCAAAGAAATACACTGTAAAGAAGTTCAATTCCTACATTTTTTACCGTCGCTGTGAGAGGATGACAGAGAGAAGAAAGTGGAGGGAGAGAGAAAAACTGAAGAAATCTCCCTTATCTACAAATAAAGCAGTCTCATCAACTAGAACCACGCTCTGCCTCTCTCAATCTCCATCGCTTCACTGACTGCTCCAAAGTCCCAAACAACAGATGAAATACAGAAGCCTCTAATTATATTTTTCCACTTAACTAGTAATCAAGATATTACTATCGGGGCTGGCACTGTAGCGTAGCGGGTGAAGCTGCTACCTGCAGTGCTGGCATCCCATACGGCCGCCCGTTTGAGTCCCAGCTGCTCCACTTCCAATCCAGCTCTCTGCTACGGCCAGGGAACGCTGTAGAAAATGGCCCTGCACCAGCATGGGAGACCCAGAAGTTCCTGGCTCCTGGCTTCAGATCGGCACAGCTTGGGCCACTGTGGCCATCTGGGGAGTGACCCAGCAGATGGAAGACCTCTCTATCCTTCTCTCTCTCCCTTTCTCTCTGTGCCTTTCCGTAACTGTCTTTCAAAATGAATAAATCTTTTTTTTTTAAAAAAGATATTATTATCAATTACATTTAAAAATTAAAAAACTGTTTTTTAAACTAACATATGGAATGTTGATCTAAGCCATTTAAACAACACTGGTATGCTTTTACAGCTTAATGTCTGTAAATAGGGCTTACATTTATTCTAGTTCTAGGTATTAACAGAATTTGTTATCTCATTTTAAGGGAAGCTTCCTGATGAAAAAATTATACAGAAATATATTTTTTAAAACACTGAAGATGAGTAAGGTATTAGGTTTTGGCAAACACAGTGTTTTTTAAAAGAAAACTTAAATGAATTAACCCTGTGGCTCTGCTTTCTGTAAAGAGTACAAAAATCCTTGCATTCATAAGCATGGCTTAGTCCCTCAGGCCCTACATGCTCCTTTTCTTCCATTAGAAGGAAAATGTGTAATACACATAAAGTGTATAGAGTCACATGTTCAGAGTATTGTAGAGATATAAAGTCATTTACAAGGAAGAAAAACCTTTGCCAAGAGGATGATAAGATTAACCTTATTGGTTTGATTCCTAATTATCCCAAAGAGACAACTGGGATGATGGAGAGTGGTTTGGAGAGACAGAAGAGTGGAATGTAGACAGAAAGGAAGGTTGAGACTTGAGACCAATCAATTAAAAAGTAACTTAAATGCACATGCATCACCATTTAATGGTCTACTGGGGATTAGATAAAATGAGTTATTTAAAAATCAGCTGTGACTATCTTGAAATATATTTAACTGTTCTCATTATAACAAGCTATAACAAATTTCAAAAAAGCAAACACTATACTAAATGGCACAAAAATATAAACCTGAGAATCAAACAGAATCCTGCATTGGTCCTCTAACTGCTTCACTCCTGATAATTACAGAAGATTGCAAGTTGATACCTCATCTGAAAAGGACTAATTCGAGCAGCATCGACACAGGGCTTAAAAGTGCTGTAATGCTAATACTTTAGTTTCAGAGTTGCTTAGAGTCCTTGTCATATTTTGTTTTGAACTAAAGAAACTTATTAACACATTTTTTAAAAAGTTTCTCTGATTAGAAGAAATGAAACACTTCTACATTTATAAATGTGATATGAGTGCACCTATGGTTTAATTAAACCAAGACATTTACTAAATGTAATATATAGTAAATCAAAAATAAGCATTAAAGAAATGGAAGATTTTTTTATTTTATCAGCATTGAAATCCTATTTATAAAATATATTTAACTTTGTTATGGTTAACAAAGGACTCAATCACTATCCTCAGAAAACAGAATATATTAATGAATTCAATATATACGTCATTTAAAGAATATGTAAGAGGTGGACATCTGGCAGGGCAGTTAAGTCCCCACTTGAGACATCCATATTTCACATGGGAGCAACCTCTTCCAAACCTGCTTCCTACTAATGCACACCCTGGAGGACAGCAGGTGGTGGCTCAAGTACTTGGGTCCCTGCCACCCATTGGGGAGACCCAGATTGAATTACAGGCTCCCGGTTTCACCCTGGCACATCCCTGGCTGTTGCCAGCATTTGGGGAGTAAACCAGTGAATGGAAAATCTCTCTGTCTCTGTATCTGTCTCTCTCTCTCTGCCTTCCAAATTAAATCAAAATAAATTTTTAAATAAAGAAAGATATGTAACAGGTCAGAGATAAATTAACATCCCTAATTAGCTATAGTTTAGAAATCTAAATAAAGTGCCACAGACCACAAAATAACTGTTTCATATTCAAAGGTGCAGATTTACTTTGGATCAGCTGGACTCACTGCATTGCATTGCAGGAGACAGCAGTTAAGAAGTGACCTTGGGATGGATACTGCCACTCTGCAAGTCCGAGAGGCCCATTTCTTCATTGAAAGGATCTCTACTTTTTGACAAACACCCAGCTTTCTGCACTCTGCCTACCCAAGACTCTATCTGAAGTATTTTTTATGAAATTTCACAACTATAAATATTCATAAAAAACATACAAAATACAAAACGGGTCAAGAATACACACCTTTCTGATACAGTACACAAGAAAGTTAAGAAAATACTGTTACACAGTAAGTTTTAGGATACATGTTCTGAGTTTAAATCAGCAAGTTCAAGAAATCTTATGCACTTCCTTTCCATCATGTCAGATCCTGGGAAGATTTTCAAATCAATTTGCAATACACAATGTATGTACCCCACAAAGACATGTGCAGACACATGCACCCATCAATTCCCCTGCCCTTCATTAAGATTTCTTTCTCCTTTCATAAAAACCTGGGGTTAGGTGTTTTAAAAGCTCAAACATCTATTAAGCTACACTTTGCTTTGGCACTAGCTCCCCCTCCAGACCAACATGCTAGTATAACCGCATTTTAGAAACATAAGGAAGGAACCCAAGCTTTTCCAACCCACTAGCAAATTTCAAAATTCACTACTTTTAAAGACACTCTAATTCCTTAAAATAACAAGTTGGAATCTGTAACAAAACACTACATAATGTATTCAGAAAGAGTCTGTCAATTTTACACGTCTCAAATAGAACTGGCTTACAAGAAAACAACCTGAACTTACTTTTTAAACTCAAGAACATCCTTAGAATACAAGCTATACAAAGCCAATTTTATGGAAATTATTTTGAACCTCTAATCTAGTGAATCGCAAGATACCCTTCGTGCTAACTCACTACTTGATCAAAGATACATTTTGGTATCTGTTTCTGCAATCCATGCAAGTTTGATTCCAGTCTTTCAGCCCTTCAAACAGAATTCTCAGTTCATGAAAACAGCAAAGGGAGGTCCATGCCTTCAACCACCCCTCAATGTTCTTTCCAACCTAATCATCTCTAACTCCCTACGTTTTTACACACGAAGCCTGTAAAACCACAATTTAAATACTTGAATTTCCATCTTCTTAATACTGTAGTATTTATAAGATTAAGACTTTATATATACGTGTCTTATATTTCACAAGGATAGCAAAGTACAGGGCCTTTGGCATAGGGCTTTAGGTTCTTTTAAAGCTATTTCAAAGAACAGAGACAACAACTTACTCCATTATTTCAGTATAGTTCTCTGGCGTTTAAGTGACTTCGCTCCTAAACAGCTTTCTAGATGATGCACTCTTTTAAAGAATTATGCACAAAACATAGAATCCAACTTTAATGAAGCCAATAAGCTTGCACGTAGCCCCTGGAACAACCAGAGGGGGGAAGAAGCATGAACGCTGCCTGCAGTTTCTACAGAGCCAAGCCAAAGTTAACGTCAGTTAGTTGTGATAAGTCTAACTCTAAAATGATACAAAACTTGTTACGCATTTGTTCCCTGAAACCTTGAGGCTGGGTTATCTCCTGGAGAAGGTGGCTTTCCTGGGTCCACCTTCTCGTCTTAAGGAAGCTAGAAACTAATTCAAGCACGGGTAGGAGAAAAACGCCACCTCCCCCAGCCTTTATCAAAGGCCTCACCCTGAAGGGCAAAATGCTAAGAGCTCATTAGGGGTAAATCCTAACCGCGGCATCGCCCTTTCACCTAAGTGGTGCGTTGCGCATCTGAAGATTGCAATGCCCACGGTGAGAACAGGTGCTGCAGCCCACAGCCTCCTCACTCCAGCAGGACACACAGGGACTCCTTTAACCCTCCGAAGGAAGTTTGGGGCTTCCGAAGCTCGCAGCTCGTCATCGGCACATCCAAAGGGGGTCAGGGGCTCTCGCGCCCGCACCCGCCCCGCACCGGCCCCTCGCCGGGGGGCCCATCTTTGTGCGAACCCACACTCCCGGATGGCTAGCCCGAGAAGCCCACAACGCAGGGGCACCCTCTCCTCCCAGCCACCCGCGACTACAGGGGCCGAGCCGCTGGAGAAAGGAAAGGTGGCTGCAGAGGGGTGACGAGGGGACAGCTCCCACCCCCGCCTCCGTCCCTTCTCTCCCAGGGCTTCGGCCCCGGGCAAGGATGCGCGACGCCCAGGGCAGCGGCCGCGCCGCCCCGGGTCCCCCCACCCGCTCGCCCGCGCCCCCCGGGCCGCGCCGCCGCACCAGCCAGCCAGAGCGCCCCGGGGGCTGCCTCCCCACTTTTCTGGATGAGTAGCAGCAGTTAGAGCAACAGGCCCCGAGGGTCGCCCGGGGTGGGGGGTGGGGGGCAGCGACAACCCCCGGAGCCCGCTCAGACCCCGCGCTCGCCCAGCCCAAGACCCCGAGGCGCGCGGGGCCCGGCTCCCGAACGCCCCCTTACCCGAGGCGGGAGCGCGGGCGGTCTCCGCCGTCGCCAGTCGCCACAGCCCCGGCCGTCAGCCGCAGCTGCCCCGCGCTGGGGGAGGGAGAGGCGGCTGGGTGGAGGATGCTACTCCCGACGGAAGGGAGAGGAAGGAAAACGGACCGCCGCCGCCGCTTAACGGAGCCTTCGGCGCCACTGACTGAGCGAGAGCGCGAGGCGGCGCGAGCCGGGCAGTCGCTGACAGCGCGAGACCGAGCGCGAGCCGGGTCCAGGGCGCGCGACCCTGAGCGGCGCCGGCCCCATTCCGCGAGGAGAGGAAGAGGACGGGCAGGCTGCGGGGCCGGGAGGGGGCGGCGCGGGGCGGGGGCCTGGGGCTGAGGGAGCCGGCGACTCGGCTCGGCCCGGCGAGGACGCGCGCACGCGCCGGAGCGGCTCTGACAACGAGCGCAGGCGGGGAAGCCTCGGCCGGCGCGAGCGCGCGAGCGAGCGAGCGAGGGAGCGTGCGCGCGCGCGTGCGGGGGCGCGCGCGCCCCTCGGCGTTCCAGGCGGCTGGGAGAGGGCGCGCATGCGCCGGCCGCCGCCACCTACCGCGACCCTGGCATGTGCCAGAGCTTCTCCCCGCCCCCTGCCTCGCTGCGCCGGCGGACCGCGTAGCCGCAGCATCCTCGGCCGGGCAGAGAGCCGCGGGCCACGGCGGGCCGGCAGGGCTCCGGCCGGGCGCCGGCTCGCAGACGGGCGTAGGCCGCCCTCTACTGCCTGAAGCCCGGCTTCCCCGCTCGCTGGGGGAGCCGCCTCCAGGCTGCGCCGGGGAACGGCCGGCCAGGCCAGCTCAGTCCGCGGCCCCCAAGGGGAGCCCGCACTGGCGACTGGAGGCAGGCTCTCTGCTGCTTTTAGGGGTGGTCTCTGCCGCTGCTCAGCCCCGCTCGGCTGCAGCCTGCAGGCATCGCGCCCGCTGCGACTCCGCAAAGCCCTGTGTCCTCTTGTGAGAGCTGTGTGTCCACATCCGCGCCGAAAAAAGAACGATTTCCCCCCGCGGGGGCCCGAGCGCGATGCCTGGCCTCTCCCGACCGGCGGCGGCGGCGGCGGCGGCGGGAGCCCCTCTCGGGCGGAAGTTTATTCAGTCCGGGGGAGAGGGCGGCGCGGGGAGGGAGGGAGAAGCTTTTTCCCTAGGATGCTTCCTACCCGCTCGGACTCGGGAAATTCCTGGCGCCCGCGATGCAGAGCAGAGTGGGCCGAAGAGCTACCTCAGGCCAGCCCAGCCCGCGAGCTGAGCGGGGAGGACCCGAGCGCGCCGCCCCGACACACAAAGTCGTCTCGGGCCGAGGGGGTGCCGCCGGGGCCAATCAGAGCTGCGAGCCGCGTGAGTGGAGTGCGAGCCGGCCAATCAGAGGGCCGGAAGACGAGCTTCCCGTCCCGAACTCTTCCCTGTAGCCTCGGGACCCAGATCCCAAGCCCGGGGCGTAGCGCCGCGGAGACGCGAAATGGTGCCCCGAGGGCAGGAGTTGTCCCTGCCCCTCGAAGGGGCGGCTGGTTTTAAAGTGAATATCGGGGGTCCTTACTCCAGAGTAGATGACGGCGGTTTTGGTGCCAAGTTTTCAATGGATCACAGGAAAAAAGAGAGTTAAGAGGCAGCGGCCTGCCAAAGCTGCAATCTACACTAATAACCCGCATAAATGCACAGTTTTTATTGAGACGCTCTCAGAGGCCAGGAACTGTATGCAATCGAGAGACACAAGATATTGCTGACTTAATGAATAAAGAAAATTCCGTGCCTTCAAGCAGCTTAGATTCTTCTGAGGGCGGCTTTGCTGGACCTTGTGGATTTTACTGTCAGCTCTTTAAACAAAAGCAGGCCTATGAAGTACTTTACAGTTATATTTATGATCGTTATCTCCCTTTAGGAGGAGAAAATTGAGAGAAAATGGTGACGTACCCAAGCTCACTCACACACACGTTCTGACAGCCACAATTGCCTTCTACCTCGGAGAATTTGGATTTTTGCCGATCAGTAAAATCATTCAATAATCATTTATTAAATTCCTGGTTGGTATCTCCCATGAGGTTTCTGCACTGAACTTAGAACAAAATTCTGCTATCAGGGTCACACACTGTGGTTGTTGAAAATGAACAGAAATTTTAGGTATATGCTTTAGTAAGATGGGTTAAGGGCCAAAGTCTTGTCAGCACTCTAGATAATTTTTAGAAGTCACAGCTGGGCCTCTGTGGTGCCTGTGATGCCGGCGTCCCATGAGCCGAGTTCCCATCCGTCTCCCTGCTAATGTCCTGGGAAAGCAGCAGATGATGGCCCAAGTGCTTGGACTCCTGCCACCCACTTAGGAGACCCTGAGGGAGTTCCAGGCTCCTGGCTTGGGCCTGGCCCAGCCAGGGCAGTGGGAACCGTTTCAGGAGTGATCCATCAGATGGAAGAGATCTCTGTCTCCCTCTCTCTGTAACTCTGCCTTTCAAATATATAAATTAATTTAAAAAAAAAATCAGAGTCAGAGTGAATATTTGCAGCATTTTAGTTTAAACACAGCTTTATTTTTCAACATTTTAACAAACATGTTAGATTTAATTTTTAAAGAAAGACAAGAACCACTTATGGTTGGCTACATTATGTAATACTTTAAGATCTCCAAGTTCAAAGCCTTACATTTGCCTCAGAATGTCTGGTATTTTATCTGGCCTTCAGTTTTCCTTTCCAAAATCTTAGGAATTAAAATACTTAAAATATTTCTCATCCCTTCTTCCCATCCCTGCCATCCCCTCCAAAGAAACCTGTCAAGAATGTTTTCCAGGATTTAATGCATTTTCATAGGACAGAATATGTTTAAAAAAAAAAAACAATTTTAGTATCCGAGAGTACTTAGAAGCCACTTCTTTGGTGATTCTGATCTCTGCTCTGTAGTTAATGTATTTCTCAGCCTCTGACAGGCTGAACAGTTATCCAAGCCCTATGTCGCACCTGCCCAGGATTTAGCTGCCATCCCAGAACTGGAAGTATCAGTTGAACCACTGACATTTGAAAACAGACCTTTGCACATTAAGTTCCAACCCAGTAATCAACTTCCTGACCAGGAGTGCTTACCCTGACTCTTCTCAGTGCAGGAAATAGTCCCAGCTTCTAGAAAAAACACCTTTCTTCTGCTCTCTCCAATGAGGAACGTACTGGAAACACAGCCTTTCTCTTGCCAGGTTAAATTTCTTACAGAGAAAGCGTCTTTGCCAAGGGTGTTTTTCTGCCACCTCCACCTCCCAGGCTGCCGGGACCCCTCCCTCACTTTCTCACCCCAGCTTGTCTCTGCGTCTTACCAAGGTTTCTGGTTTTTGCATAAACAACCAGGAGTGCTTCGCCTCTTTTTCTGTTCCTCCCCCGTGAAAGTAGGCTTTGGACTTTGATGGATTATCCCAAGATTTCCATAAGAGTTCTACCTGGCACACAGAACATTCTCCTGACCTCTGAAACTAGCAGGACCTTGTCAGCCCATCACTTTGTTTTACACAGCCCGAGTCAAATTCCTAGTCATCAGCTGGGTCTCGGGTAAGGGGCAAGGAGGAGTCAGCTCTTAGACAAAATGAGAGGTAAAGTGAGGACAGGAGTGGCTGTTTTATTGAGAGATTAGCTGGATGAAAGTTAATGAACTTGAATGCTATCACTTCCTAACTTGTGAACGTTCATGTGGAAACTAGTTCAAACTTACTACCATTTTATCATAACTGTAATAAAAATAATAGCCAAGGTGTAATATTGCTGACTGCCAGGCCCCATGCTAAACTCTTTCTCTCCGTCATTTAATCTCAAATCAAACCTTTGAGGTGGATCCTATTACAGAGGGGAAATCCATGGGGTCCCAGAAAGGGGTGAGGCTGTCAGGAGACTCAGCAGCAGCTACTCAGAAAATGGTTTAGAAATCCTTCAAGTCTACCAATAGGTACCAACTAATATCAGCTCCGCAAACATCCTCAATAAATTTTTATTGTTCTTGTTGTCGTGCAGTTGTTGCCCTAACTACATACCATTTATGAGACTCCATTGGGCAGGGAATCATCCAAAGGGAAGAACAGAGCTGAGACTGCTGCAGACAGAGGCATGACCTTGAGATAATCATTTTGCCCACTTTGCCCTCAATTTTCTCATCTGTAAAATAAAGAGGTTGGACTAGACAAATTTTAGTTGTTAGCCAGTTCTAAAACTATAAATCTAGCCAGCTTGACACACCATTAACAGACAATACAAAAAATGAAATATGGAAAAAGGTTCTCTATTTCAATATCCAATAAGTATTTTAAGTCAGTTTTGTGCCAATTTTTAAATAGAAACCACTCGTTAAATACCCAGAGCTAATCTTTCCTATCAGAAGGGTAACTGAAATGATTGATTTAAAAGCTGATGAAACCAGCCAGACTCCCTCCCTATGACTTGCATCTGTGGCTGAAAATGCCTGCCTTCTTCCCTGGGTTAAAGCAGCCTGTGGTTCGCACTATAGGCATCTTAGACAGGGCCCGGCTCTGTGGCACAGCGGCTTAACGCCCTGGCCTGAAGCGCCAGCATCCCATATGGGTGTTTACTCTCCCCCAGCCTCAACATCAGTATTGTTGAAGATGGCAAAGCCTCTCTCAGCCTAGGTTTCCAAAAAACAGACAGCATGGAGCTAATCTCTTCCCACCCTCATGTAGTTTGAGTAAGAAATACTCCTTGGTTGTTTAAGTCACTGAGATTTGGGGGTATTTTTCACTGTGATATGACTTTGAATCTAGATTATGCTAGAATAGAATATGTTACAACTAGAATAGCCCTAAGATTCTGCAGACCATTATAGTCCTTTTGAAGTGAACGAGCCCAATCAGAATGCAAGGAATGGGGCTGGTGCTGTGGCACAGAAGGTTAATCCTCTACCTGCAGTGCCAGCATCCCATATGGGGGCTCGTTCGAGCCCCAGCTGCTCCACTTCCAATCCAGCTCCCTGCTAATGTACCTGGGAAGGTATCGGAAGATACCCCAAGCACTTGGGTAACCACACCCATGTGGGAGACCCAGAAGAAGCTCCTGGCTCCTGGATTTTGCATGACCCAGCTCTCGCTGTTGCAGCCATTTCAGGAGTGAACCAGCAGATAGAAAATATCTCTCGCTCTCGCTCTCTCTTTCTCTCTCTCTCTTTCTCCTTCTCTCTGACTTTTAAATAAATAAATAAATCTTTAAAACAAAACAAAAAGAATGCTAGGAAGGATTTTCAGTCTGTGCTTAGGAGAGAAGATTCTCTCTTCCCTCCAGGTATGTAAAAAGGCAACCTATAACCCACATGGCCACTAGCAGAAATCTTGTGATCTCAAGCAGAACTAAGATGAAAATGAAGTCAAGACGGCAAAATAATTTTGCTTGCTCCTCCATGACACCATAAGCAGAAAATACTTCTTGTATTTCTTTAACTTCATCGCAGCTTCTGACCAGTTCAAGGCACACTCAAAACTATCCCTATTGCATACATTAGAATTCTTTGAATATCTCAAACTCTTGCCTTCAGAAATGAAATATTATTTCATTTCTTAACAAGGGGAAAATAGTTTCGTTTAATCCAAGCTTCTTACTCATAAAGTGATTAAAAGTCAGAGACATCTGCGTCGCCAGCATCCCATATGGGCACCAGTTCAAGACCCAACTGCTCCACTTTGGATCCAGCTCTCTGCTACAGCCTGGGAAAGCAGTAGACGGCCCGGAAGCTCCTGGCTCCTGGCTTCAGATTGGCCCACTTCCGGCCATTGCAGCCATTTGGGGAGTAAACCAGCAGATGGAAAACCGACTTCTCTCTGCCTCTGCCTCTCTGCAACACTGCCTCTCAAATAAATAAATAAATATTTTAAAAAGATACTGAAATTAGGGGGAAAAAGTCAGAGACATTACAAAGGGTTTACTAAGTTCACATAGCTCAGTTGTGGCAGAATCAAAGGGGGAAATACAACTAATAATTGTTTCTTCAAAAAGCACCATAGTTTCTAACCAGGATAGAGAAGTATCGAGGCAGTATATTACCCTGATAGTAAAAACTTTGAAGTTAAAACAAATGTAGTTTATTTGCTAGCCGTCCATCCTCGGACAATGCACTTGACCTCTCTGAGCTCTGTGCAGGGGACAAGAATCATGCTATTGTGAGGAATAAACCGCTCAACATACAAGAAGCACAGGGATAATCATATACATTGCACCCTATTGAATGATGTTTGTTCACAGCAAAATCATGATTTAATGCCTCAGGATAGATCTTGTTCTCTCCTTTACTATTCGTTTAATTCAGACCACTGACCTTAGTTTTTCCAATACATATAATTATCAAGGACAGTTGTGTAATGATGAGGCCAGAACCCACCTTCCTATAATTTCTGCTCCTCCTATTCATAAACTTCTAGCATGATGGCAGCAAAAAGAGCCACATACCTACTGGCTCTCCCTCGGCCACAATTAATTGGTCAAGAGGTGGACACCTGAGCAAAGACACGTCCATGAAGCCATTTCTCCAGGGTTTTTAGACTTAGGAAGAAAAGTCACCTTCAGAGTCAACTGACATAAAGGTCTGGGAGTTGTTGTTGGGCAGCTCACTGCCAAGTGGAGAAACCCATTCTGCAGCGAGAGAATCAAGTCAATGAACAGAGGGGAGCAGAGAAGACAGGGTCTGCTGTCCTGGAACCTTCCTGGGAACTTCTGCCTCTCCCCTCTCCTGCTGCTCAGGCTCCTTCTTCTCAGGGTTTTCTTCCAAATGTAGCCTTCCAGTATATTTCCCACGTCTGCCCGAGCTATTTCTAGGTGGGTTCATGTCGGGTGCAAGTATTGCAATGATGAGGAAAAGGAGGAGGAGGAGGAGGAGACAGAGGAGGGAGAGGAAAGGGAAGGGAGGGAGAAGAAGAGTGTGATGGAGAGAGAGAGAGGGAAAGGAGGAGGAAGAAAAGAAGAGGGAAAATCCTTAGATTCGTTATCTTCATTAATGACCTGGTGACACCACTGAGGACACGATTACCACATTTATCAAAGCGAATCAACAGAATCTCATCAAATGCTAACTCTCTGTAAAGTACCTACAGTAGAGACTTCAAATTACAACCCTCTGTCTATTCTCTTACTCTTCCATAATAACAAATCGCCATTTCTAGATAGTCCTGTAACAGCTCAGCTAAAACCTTAAATGTTCCAGTCTCCCCTGCAGTAGCTGTAGCCACATGGCGAAATTTTTCTGGCTGTTGAAATCTGAGCCAAAAGTATTGTATGGGATGTACATTTTCTAAAAAAAAAAAAAAAAAAAAAAAAAAATTGTAACTGACAGGAAAATGTTACATGCTTCTTATCTCTTCTGTCCATCCTATTACCTGGCACATGATATGAAGCCTGGAGCCCCTTCGGTCATTTTGTACCACAAGGAGGATGGTCTAAACCATGCAGATAACATAACGGTGAGTGGGAAGGAGCTGGGCTCCTGACAGGTTTGCAGAGCCTCCTTGACATCTTGAACTGTACACCTCCAAATGCCTGCTGTGTGAAATTAGCTCCACTCTTGTTGAAGCCACTGTCACTGAAGTTTCCCTGTTACACGCCACTGATACAATGCTCATGAGTATATAATCCTGATGCAATGCCACTGTCGTTTGAGTCAAGTTGGATCATTAATGCTGTACAAAAAGGAACAAATCTAAAAATGATCTTGAAGGAGGTGCAAGTACATGCTACTATATTTCAGACTTAAAAACCAAAATTAAGGAGATGTAATGAGGAAAGATGGGATGAGCACAAGTCAGCGGGAAAAATTTCGGTCAAAAATAATAATTGATCACTGTCTATATGCTGTCAACATTACTCTAACAAGAATGGATCCTGCTAAAGTCATCAAAGTTTCAGTGTTCAACTTTTCAGAGACAAAAACTCTTATGAGTTCACCCAAAGGAAAATTAGGTTGATATAAAATTTATACACATACACACATACATATCCTCTACCCTCAGAGGCAGAGAAAAACAAGAGATACACAGGTGCTGGCTCATTCCACAAACGCCCTCAGTGGCCCTCCTGCTGACAACAGGAGCCAGGAATTCAATCAAGGTCTCCCACATGGGTAGCAGAAACCCAGTTCGCTGAGCCATCCCCACTGCCTCCCAGGGTCCACATCAGCAGGAGGCTGGAGTCAGGAGCCACAGCAAGGAGTCAAACCCAAGGGTGCGGGCATCCTGACTAGCATCTTAGCCTCTAGGCAAAACACCTGCTCTGACAATTAGGTTCTAATAGGAAAGACTAACTATAACCACCTGATAAGACTTACAAACATCAGAAGGGGGACTGGCGCAGTGGCATAGCCAGTAAACCTGCTACCTGCAGTGCCAGCATCCCATATTAGTGCCAGTTCAAGTCCCGGCTGCTCCACTTCTGATCCAGCTCTCTGCTATGGCCTTAGAAAGCAGTAGAAGATGGCCCAAGTCCTTGGGCTGCTGTACCCGCACGGGGGACCCAGACGAAGCTCCTGGCTCCTGGCCTCATATCGGCACAGCTCTGCCCATTGTGGCCAATTTGGGAGTGAACCAGCAGATGGAAGACTTCTCTGTCTCTCTCTACCTCTGCCTCTCTGAAACTCTCCCTTTCAAATAAATAAATAAATCTTAACCAAAAAAAAAAAAAATAGATTCTCTGCCTGAAAAGGGCCTTCTGATTTTTTTTAAGCATCTTCCACTGCTTTCCCAGACCATAGCAGAGAGCTGGATCGGAAGTGGAGTAGCTGGGACTCGATCCCGTACCCATATGAGATTCCAGCACTGCAGGCAGTGGCTTTTACCAGCTACGCCACAGCACTGGCCCAACACTATTTGTTTTATCACCATTATGTAGCATGTTTATTGAATAAATGCATAAATGTTTATTATAGTCTAAATGCCATTGAGATCAAGAAACTTATAACCTGTAGTTGGGATCTTCTATAATTCCCATGGCAATATATAGCCATGGTTCAGAATGTAGCTTCTAACTAGTATTTGAATCCCAGCTCTGCCACTGAACAGTCCAGAGATCTTGGGAAACTTTTTAAACCTCTCTGTGCCTCTTTTTTTCATACCTGTCAAATGGGAATAATGATATAATATGCAATATAATAATATCATAGATTGAGTCATGCTGCAGAAGGTTCTTTTTTTTATTTTTTTTTTAAATTTTTTGACAGGCAGAGTGGACAGTGAGAGAGAGAGACAGAGAGAAAGGTCTTCCTTTGCCGTTGGTTCACCCTCCAATGGCCGCCGCGGCTGGCGCGCTGCAGCCGGAGCACCGCGCTGATCCAATGGCAGGAGCCAGGAGCCAGGTGCTTCTCCTGGTCTCCCATGGGGTGCAGGGCCCAAGTACTTGGGCCATCCTCCACTGTACTCCCTGGCCACAGCAGAGAGCTGGCTTGGAAGAGGGGCAACCGGGACAGAATCCGGCGCCCCAACCGGGACTAGAACCCGGTGTGCCGGCGCCGCAAGGTGGAGGATTAGCCTAGTGAGCCGGCGGAAGGTTCTTAAAACAGAGTTTGGCAAGAGTAAGCACAGAACAGAACACTGGCCATTTGTACCTCTATGGAAACCTTAAGCTAGCGTAAGCCTGTGCAGACACTATTGTTATTATCTGATCTACATCCAAATAAAAAAATCCAAACTTTATCTAAATAAAGTCAAAAAAAAAGACAGAAAAAGAAGTACGTGCTGACGAGATGTCCTGGACCAAAGGCTGGATGTCATTTCTGTTGTGCAGTACATGCTAGAACCCACCTGTTGGTATTTAAAAGCAGGAACAAAGTTCTAAAAACAACTCCCTGTAAATTGTGCTGGCAAGATTTACAAGTAGACTTGTAAACCCGCATAGATGGAGGTCAAGTGGGGCTAACTTGTACTTGTTTCTTGTTTCAAGTCTGATCACTTAGTTTACAGTGCACTGCATGTCCTGGCTCTCGGGCTCACGTGTCAGACGGCTGAGAAGACCACAACGCAGGTGAGCTCTTTACAGCAAGGACCCAAGAACCAGCTCACTGCAAAGAAAGGGGGGCTTGGGGAGAAAACACAAGAACTCACTCTTGCCCTGGAATTACGTCATCAAATACCGAGGAAACCGAGCCCGTCTCTGCCTCCACCTCCCTCGTGTTCTCCATGTCATTTCTGCTCCTCTCAAAATCCCTGTCACGCTTTATTCAGTCCTCTGGTTTCTGCCTGCTCGTAATTTTGGATCCTCATTTCATCTTCCTCAGGGCAGAAGATAAAACCTTAACCTGCAAATTGATAATTGATGGGCATTAATGTCTCTGACACATGAGCCAGGTGACTCACACAGCATCCATAGGTGTCATGGCTCTGGACTCAATAATTTAAATACAAGAGGCCAGCATTGTGGCACAGCGGGTTAAGCCGCTGTTTGCAACACCAGCAGCCCACGTCAGGGTGCCAGTTCGAGTCCTGACTGCACTACTTCCTATCCAGCTCCATACTAATGCACCTGAGAAAGCAGTAGAAGATGGACCCAAGTACTTGGGGCCCTGTCACCAAGATGGAATTCCAGGTTCCTCGCTTCAGCTAGGCCCAGCCCTAGCCACTGTGGCCATTTAGGGAGTGAATCATTGTGTGGAAGATCTCTTTCCTTCTCTGTCCTTCTGGCTCTGTCACTCTGCCTTTCAAATAAATAAAACAAATCTTTAAAAATACAATAATTTAACTAAGAAACAACCAGAAGACGAAGTGGACAGGAAGAAATGAATTTCCAAAATTGCGAAGGACTTGATAACTGAATGAAACAATCACTAACAATGAATGATTGAAGCTTGGGTGAATAGTTCATTATTATCATTGACGTAGTTCATGGCTCAGTGTAATTACATTTAGAATTGAGGTTTTCTGATCCTAAACTGAATATTCTTTTCACTCTGTCAAGCTCATTTACAAAAAGCAAAATATCATAACAAAAAATTTTGACCACAGGCCAGCATTATGGCACAGCCTGCACTGCCAGCATCCCGTTTTGGAGTTCAAGTCCCAGCTGCTCTGATTCCAATCCATCTCCGGGCTAGTGTGCTTGTGATGGCATCAGAAGATGGCCAAAATACCAGAGTCTCTGCCACCCATGTGAGGACTTGGATGAAGTTCCTGGCTCCTGGTTTTGGCTTGTCCCAGACCTAGCTGTTGCAGCCGTTTGAGGAATGAATGAAAGATCTCTCTCTCCCTCCCCCTTTCTGTCTCTCTGCCTTTCAAATAAATAAAAGAAAAGAAAAGAAGCATGATCAGATGGATTCACCATTGTATCCCCAGTGTCTAGATTAGTGCTTGACCCGTCTAAGATGCTCAATACATACTTATGACATGAATGGATGAGTGCATGAATAGATGGATGAATGAAGACAATGTAACAAAAAGGATTTAATAAAGTAAAAGAACACCTGTGTTTACATACTGTTAGCTCCTGCAAATGAAAAATCTATATTTCCTAGGAAGTCTAAGACATGAATACTCTAAGAATGAGTCTAAATATTTACTTAAACCCTTGTACTTAAAATGTCCTTGGATGTATATCAGGACTGATGTTCACTGATATGGCAAAATTCTGATTGATCAGTTGTCTATGTTGATTGAGCCCACACAATACTATTTTGAATATTCAAAGCATATATTTGTCCTACGTTAGCTTAACTCAATACCAGAAATGAAAATGAAGCTCTGGTAAACATATTTGTGCTGAGATAATTTTGATTTTTGTGGAATCAACATTTTATCCTTTCTTCACTGTCTCCTGGTGACCACTTACCACTACACTCACCCAAAGACCTGGGATAAATTTTATGTTCATTACAGTATATCTAGAACTCCAGTGTTGCAGGCAGATGAAGTAAAGTCCATTTTTTATAGGTAGAAGCTAACTTAGGTATATATTTTTAAAATAGTTTTAGACTTGCGTCAATCATGCTCCCACAGAATAGCATGGTCCATATAGTTTCTGGAGGCCCCTCCCATATTTATGGCTCATGTTTTCCCACAAATATAGTTCCAGAAGAACCAAACTGCTAATCTTGGGTGCTCAGTAAATCGCAACAGCGCTTTGTACAAAAGAATGAATATTACTCTTTTGTTACAGTAAAAGTGAAAATTGTGTAACGAATACAAGATTTCCCATAATATCCCTACAATGTTCTCCCACTGCCAGAATCTTCTTGCAGCACTCTCTAGTCACAGAGACGCACACGTTCCTTTGCCCCTCTATGTTACTTGCACCCTTGTTAGTCGGGGGGGGGGGGCATGCTCTGGCCAATGGCATGTGGGCAGAAATGATCTGAGTCACTTCCAAGCCTGGTCGTAAGTGCCCCTACAGGAACCTCCAGCTCCTTCTTCCCCTGCCCTGGTGGCTTGGACACTGCATAAGCTGGATGGTGCTCTGGAGGATAGAGGTTGCCTGCATCCCTCTGGGTCCACCAGGAAGACTGACTGCTGCCCTGCAGACATTGGACTGTAACATGAGCAAGAGATGAAACTTTATTTCATTAATCCACTAGTGCTAACAAACTACTACACTGACAAAGGGGATAATGGAGAGCTAAAATCCAACCTCTAGTTGTCACTAAACCGTGTATCCTGGCATAGTCTTTTGCCAAACTGAGTCCCCTGGGTTGCAGCCCCTAGAAGGGAGGTCTTCTTTCTTTCTTTCTTTCTTTCTTTTTCTTTCTTTCTTTCTTTCTTTCTTTCTTTCTTTCTTTCTTTCTTTCTTTCTTTCTTCATTAATTTTTTTTGCTTGTTTGATGTTTTAAAGATTTATTTATTTATTTGAAAGGCAGAGTTACAGCAAGGCAGAAGTAGAGAGCGAGAGAGAGATACTCCATCCATTGGAATCACTCCCTAAATGGCCACAATAGCCACAGCTGGGCCGACCTGAAGCCAGAATCCAGGAGCTTATTCCCAGTCTCCCACATGGGTGCAGGAGCCCAAGGACTTGCACCACCTTCCACTGCTTTCCCAGGTGCATTAGCAGGGAGCAGGATGGGAAGTGGAGCAGCCGGGACTAGAACCAGTGCCCATCTGGGATGCTGGTGCTCCAGGTGGTGGCTTTACCCACTATGCCACAGCACCAGCCCCAAGGGGAGGTGCCTTTTCTAATATACACACACTTGCCACGTGGACTAGCAGTAGCCTTGATTGTACCTCCTTCTCAACTGATCATCCAGTCTCCACTCTTTTTCTCTTTGGTAATCCCTCTATAAAGAGCTGCCAGGTTAATATTCCTAAAGTAAACTCTAATCATGCCATTTCCTAATCAGGAGTCCTCAGAGGGGCTCAATGGCTTCATGGATTAATCCCCAAGTCCTTAATGTGGCCTCCTAGATCCTCTACTACTCATTGAACAAATTCCCCTATGCAGTGCACTCTCTTTCACTCTCCATCCTTTTCCTCTCTTCTGGTCCTGCAGCATGGAAAGGATCCAGGTGTGCTCCTACCCACCCGTAGGATCCAACTTCTGTGGAGAGGGTTGACAGTAACTCCTCTTACATCACAAGGGAACTAAGAGGTGAGGGAAAGACAACAACAGGTAGTGCATGCGAAGCAGCAGCAAGGACACCCATATAAAATACAGATGCCCAGGGGCAGACCTCAGACCTAATCATTCACCCACTGTGTGGGATATTTGCCTCCTGTGGGGAGCAGCTCGGACTAGACTAAGTTACTGGAATTAAGACTTATTCTATGCATCTGCTCTCCCACAATATGGCGCTGGGAGAGAAGAAAACAGCTTCTACACAGCTGCCTCCAGTTCAGCCAATAAACAGCAGGACCTGCTCCTGATTGGAGGAGAGCAGCGTACTCGGCGTGTGGGCAGCCGAGTTGGGATTGGCAGAGGAGGACTATAAAGGAGGAGAGAGACGGCATGCACCAGGAACATCTAAGGGGAACATCTAAGGGGAACACCTGTGCAGCCCCCGAGAGAGCCGGCCGGCGGTGTGCCGCTCCCCTGCGGAAGTGGGGAATGTGGCCAGGGGGAACTGCCCTTCCACGGAGGTGGAAGGGATAGTAGCCAACCCGGGAAGAACCAGCAGCAAACCCGGGGAGGGCCGAGCAGACAGAAAGAACAGCGCAGGGTCCTGTGTCGTTCCTCCACGAAGAGGGGGAGCGACATAATGGTGCCGTGACTCGGATGTGAAGCCTAGGCAGGGTCCTGTGTTGCTCCTCCACGAAGAGGGGGAGCGACAGCCTCCCTTATTAGAGTTACTGATTTGAGTCCTGCCCATTCTACTTCTGGTCCCGTTTCCTACTAACATGCATCGTGGGAGTCGGCAGACGATGGCTCAGATAACTGGATTCCTGCCACCCGTGTGGGAGATCCAGACTGAGTTCCAGGCTTCCAGCTTAGCCTGACCCAGCCCAGGCCATTGTGAGCATTTAGGGAGTGAACCAGTGGAGGGGAGCTCTTTTGTCTGTCTGTCTATCTCTCTCTCTGCACCTGTCAAATAAAATATAGATACCAAATTAAATTTGATAAACAGTGAATCATTTTTTAGTAAAGGTACTTGTTTCCTGAAACTCAGATTTAACTAGGGGCCAGCACTGTGGTGTATTAGGCTAAGCCTGAGGCACCAGCATACCAAATGGGTGCCAGTTTGTGTCCCGGCTGCTCCTCTTTCAATCCAGCTCTCTGCTATGGCCTGGGAAAGCAGTAGAAGATGACCCAAGTGCTTGGGCCCCTGCACCCATGTGGGAGACCCAGAAGAAGCTCCTGGCTCCTGGTTTCAGATCGGCCCAGCTCCAACCATTGCAACCATTTGGGAAATAAACCAACGGATGGAAGATCTCTGTGTTTCCCTCTCAAATAAATAAACTGTAACTTTACCTCTGTAACTTTACCTCTCAAATAAATAAATAAATACATTTAACTGGCTTTTCTGAATTTTTATTTGCTAAATATGGAAGCCCTAGTAGTGGCCACAATGTGCTAATAGTTTCATAAATTCTATATATTTATATTCTCTATATATTAAACTGAGGGGAACAGAACTCTTCCTGCCAGTGCACAATCCACTAGAAACATCTCCATTTTAAATGACATTTCCCCCTTGACAGCAATGTTTTCTTTCCTATTATTCATGGGTTCTGGTGACTTGTACACAATAACAACCGCTATATGATGAAATAAGCTTCTTGAAGTCAGGAATCTTACTGTTCACAGGCTTCCACTGGCTGGCTGGATCTTGGAGCCATCGCTTCTGCACTGATTATCTGCTAACTATTTCAGGAATCCAAAACAGCAAAACACCAGAAATTTCAAAGCAGATAAAAGAGTCAGAAGAAAACGCCTTGGGCATATATACTAGCCAATCCCACTGCTTTTTCTGACTCGCATAATGAGCCATGGATTTTATAATTTTGGCCTCATCCATATGTTCCCAAATATCTCTCCATGTCTTTCTTCCAGGGAATACTTGGCTGGGTTCTACCTGGGTTACATCAGACACAGGAGCACGGGTTATGTCTAGAAGACATTCTTTTTAAGACAGCGTACCAGAGAAGGCACTCTCTCCTGCGAACAAGCAAGGTCGCTCTGCTTTGGTGGGTGTTTCACTCTCTTCTGTACACATTCACACACCACTAGTTGCAGTTCAAAGCGGCAAACTGGCCCCCAGTTAACATCTTGTGAATTACACGGCCTCATATCCAGTTCCTGCACTCCGTCCCTCCTCCAGAAGCCAGGAAGATGCTGGGCTAGGTTTTAAAGGTTAATTAGGTATCATAAAAACATAAATGGAATCACTAGAAATAAATGACCTTGATCATTCCTTCAGAGCACCCATATTCCAATAAGAGAGTAAACAGGCATTATGGATGGACCAGCTGTCACTAGGGCTCCGACATGACCGTTCTCTTCATATGGAAAACGAAACTAATCCTAGTCATAGAGGAGTCCTGGACTTTCTAGGGCAACAGTACCTACGAGCTTTAAAAAGCTCGTAGTAGGGCAGGCATTTAGTCTCGCAGAGACACTCATCAGGACAACCTCCGTCCTGTATTGGTGACTGGGTTTGATGCCCAACTCTAGCTCCTGACCTGCTACAGCAGGTCCTGGTAGGCAGCAATGAGGGCTCAAGTGACCGGGTTCCTGCCACCCACGTGGGAGACCTCCGTTGTGTTTTTAGCCCCAGTTCAACTCAAACCATTATAGGCATTTGGGGAATCAGCAAATAGAAACTCTCTTCTTGGATGCTGTGTCACCATGGCATAGTGGGTTAAACCCCTGCCTGCAGGGCTGGTATCCCATGTGGGCACCGGTTCATGTTCCATTTGCTCCACTTCTAATCCAGCTCTCTGCATGTAGCCTAGGAAAGCAGTGGAAGATGGCCCAAGTGCTTGGGCTCTGGCACCCACATGGGAGACCCAGAGGCACTTCCTACCTCCTGGCTTTAGATCAGCCCAGCTCCAGCCATTACAGCCATCTGGGGAGTGAGCCAGCAGAGGGAAGACCTCTCTTTCAGTCTCTCTCCCACTCTGTGACTCTGACTCCCAAATATTTATTTTATTTATTTTGGCTGGGCCATGCTGAAGCCAGAAGACAGGAGCTTCACCCGCGTCTCCCACATGAGTGCAGGGACCCAAGGACCTGGGACATCCTCTGCTACTTTCCCGGGCACATCAGCTGGGAGCTGGATCAGAAGTTGAGCAGCCAAGACTTGGACCAGCGCCTATATGGAATGGCAGCATTGCAGGCCACAATGCCAGCACCAAATAAATAAGTTGTTAAAAAGAAAAGAAAAGAAAAGAAAAGAAAAGAAAAGAAAAGAAAAGAAAAGAAAAGAAAAGAAAAGAAAAGAAAAGAAACAAAACTTTCTCTTCTTGTCATCAGTAAGACAGCTATTTTATGTCTAATACACTAGGCCACGGCCCTGCAAACAGTAATGAAACCACAAATATTCCATTGCATTTCCACATCTGCACATTGGTCGTTCTACATGTGTGTGCCATGGGGTTTGTATTGCCTCTCCCACGTTTTTAACCTTTTCATCTATTAAAACACAAATCTTCTCTTCTACATTTGCTCTACTAAGGACAAATAGGAATTCTATAACAGTGAATCTTTAATCTATCACTGAGGGGACTATGCATCAATTCCCTCCGTAAAGTTACACCTGTGCTTAATTACAGGCTCACAGATTTAAGAGGCAGAGAGGAACTTTATGATCATATAACTCAACCTCTGCACTTTACAAACCAGAATAGCTAAGCCAAGAAAGTGACCGGGCTGTGGTTGTACCCTGGCTTATTTTTTTCTGACACAAAATTGGTCTAAAATACCTTCACCCCTCATGTAAAAAGCAGAACTGGGGCAGGTGTTTTGAATAGTGGCTGACACATCACTTGGAACACCAGCACCCCATATTGGAGCGTGTGGTTTCCAGTCCTGGCTCGGCTCTCAGTTCCCGCTTCCTGCTAATGCACACCTTGGGAAGTGGTAGGTGACGGCTCTAGTACATGGATCCCTTCACCCATACGGGAGACCAAGACCAAGTTCCAGTTCCCAGCTTAAGCCTGGCCCAATCTGGGCTGTTGCAGGCATTTGGGCATGAACCAGCAGATAGGAGATTTCTTTCTCGCTCTCTCCATCTCCCTGACCCCTCCCCTTCTCAAATAAATAGAAAATAAAGGGAAAACGTTTTTTAAATCAAAACTGTGGATCAAGCACTTGGCAGTTAGGACAGCAGTTAGACACCTGTGTCCCATAGTTGAATACCTGGGTTCCATTCTCAGCTCCACACATTAGTCTGCTAATGTAGACCTCGGGAAGCAGTGATGATGGCTCAAGTAACTGAGTTCTTGCTACCAACATAGCAAATCTGGGTTGCGTTTCTACCTCCTGATGTGGCCCTTCCCTAGCCATTGCAAGCCTTTGGGGAGTGAAACAGCAGATGGGAGTGAATACTCACTCATTCTCTCTCACTTTCTCTCTCAATAACTAAAAGAAATTAAAGGGGCCAGTGCTGTGGTGCAGTAGGCTAAGCCTCTACTTGCGACGCTGGTATCCTATATGGGCGCCGGTTTCTGTCCCAGCTGCTCCTCTTCTGATCCAGCTCTCTACTAATAGCCTGGGAAGGCAATGGAAGATGGCTCAAGTCCTTGGGGTCCTGCAACCATGTGGGAGACCCAGAAGAAGCTCCTGGCTCCTGGCTTCAAACTGGCCCAGCCCTGGCTTTTGTGGCCATTTGGGGAGTGACCCAGCAAATGGACAACCTCTCTCTCTCTCTGTCTTTTCCTCTCTCTGTAAGTCTACCTCTCAAAAATATAAAATCTTTTTTAAAAAATCAAAACTATGACTTTCATTTGTAGCCATCATGGAATTAACAGATTTACCCTGAACTTTAAACAACTGAAAATGAGAGAAAATACATGAATAGCAGTTATCAAATGCTGACCAACATGCCACACAGGGCAGTGGTGTCTAAGGAAGAGAACCAAATCTGGTGAATTTACAATTGTTCCAGCTTACAGCCTGGAGCACAGGCAAGAGGAATGCCAAGTAAGCTTGGCAGTTCTCCTGGGTTGAATAAATGGGGATGACAAGCCGGGGATAGGTCCCTGCTCCCATGTAGGAGATCCAGAGGAAGCTCCTGGATTTATTTATTATTTGAAAAGCAGAGTTGGGCCGGCGCTGTGGCTCAGCCGGTTAACAACCTGCCTGAAGCACTGGCATCCCATATGGGCAACGGTGCTAGTCCTGGCTGCTCCTCTTCCAATCCAGCTCTCTGCTATGGCCTGGGAAAGCAGTAGAAGATGGCCCAAGTCCTTGGGCCTCTGCACCCACATGGGAGACCCGGAAGAAGCTCCTGGCTCCTGGCTTCGGATCAGCGCAGCTCTGGCCGTTGAGGCCATCTGGGGAGTGAACCAGCAGATTAAGACCTCTCTCTCTGTCTCCACCTCTCTCTGTAACTCTGCCTGTCAAATAAATAAAATGAATCTTCAAAAAAAAAAGAAAAGAAAAGAAAGAAAAGAAAAGAAAGGCAGAGTTACAGAGAGGCAGAGGCACAGAGAGAGAGAGAGAGAGAGAGAGAAAGGTCTCCTATCCTTTGGTTCACTCCCCAAATGCCTGCAACTGTCGGAGTTGGGCCAATCCGAAGCCATGAGAGAGCTTCCTCTGGGTCTCCCACACAGGTGCAGGGGCCCAAGGTCTTGGGCCATTTTCTACTGCTTTCCAAGGCCACAGCAGAGAGCTGGATTGGAAGTGGAACAGCCAGGACTTGAACTGGCGCCCATATGGGATGCCAGCACTGCAGGCAGCAGCTTTACCTGCTACGCCACAGGGCTGGCTCCCACAAACCTTTTTAATTACTCATGTATGTGTGTGTAACCAATTGAACCTTTTTTTCCATTTTATTTATTTATTTTAAAGTCAGAGTTATAGTGAAAGAGAGAGAGAGTGGAAGGAGAAAGGGAGAGATCGACCTTCTACTCACTGATCCAGTCCCCAAATGGCCACAATGGCCAGACTGGGCCAGGCTGAAGCCAGGAGCTTGGGACTCCATCTGGGTCTCCCACATGGGCGCCAGGGCCCAAGGACTTGGGTCATTGCTGCTTTCCCAGGAACACTAGCAGGGAGCTGGATCAGAAGTGGAGCAGCTGGGACATGAACTGGCACAACTGGTGCCCATGTGAGATGCCAGTCTCATAGACAGTGGCCTTACCCACCAAGCCACAATGCCAGCCCCCAAGTAGAACCTCTTAAGATGAAAAATACAATATTTGAGGTGAAAACTCAGAACTGCTATGAGAATTATAATTTTCCCATTATTCCTATCATTATCAACCACACAAATATAAAACGCATTTTTATTGGACCTAAAAAGAATCCTTCTCATACAAAAATCTCAAGACCACATATAAATGCGCATGAAAATCATCAATGTAAAATAGCATTTGCATAGTAAAAATATGTTAGCTGAATTTCCTATTGGTACATATAAAGAATAGAAGCAGCATGCAGACTTTTCTGTATGCAAAACATGCTAAGCCAAGCATAACTTCTATTCAGGGGCGTTTAAAGTCCAATGAAAAATGAAAAATTGGGTTCTGTGACTTCATTTTTAAGTTTAGTGCATGCATAAATTAAAGAAAAATATTTTTATAGGCACTACTCAGGATATGGAATAAAGCTGGTGATATTTTAGACCCTTGCCAGCATCAGTCATGGCAGTATTCCCAACAATTTGTTGGTGAGCTGCAGTTAAAAATCCAACCTAAGATACAAAGGTAAGGAGAAAGGGAAAAATGAAGCAGAAGTAGGACCAAAGGAATAAATTAATATGAAAAGAGCTGGTGCTGTGGCACAGTGGGTTAAGCCACCCATTTAGTAGAGTCCTGGATGCTCCACTTGCAATCCCTACTAATGGCCTGGGAAAGCAGCAGAAGACAGCCCAAGTACTTGGGCCCCTGCCACCCACATGGGAGATCCGGATGAAGCTGTTGGCTCCTGGCTTTGGCCTGGCCCCACCTCGCCCATTACAGTCTCTCGGGAGTGAACCAGCAGGTGGATGATCTCTTTCTTTCTCTCTCTCTGCGCCTCTGCCTCTCCCTCTGTGCTTTCAAACAAATACATCTTCTGTAAAAAGAAAAGAAACTAACAGGAAAAGAAGGAATGTTGCAAAATGGGGGGCCTGTGGTTCACAGTATATTTGAATCTCATCAACAGAGGCTGAGACGGTGATAATGTGAGACTACAATTACATTCAACCAGCAGTTACTGAGTGCCCGGTACCTGCCCCCAGTGAAGCGCTATCCCTTTCCTCCAGATGCACAAAGCACAATGCAAGAGGTGGCTGCAGATACATAAATAATTATATCGTAAGTCACACTGACGCTGCAATAATAAGGACATAACAGCGGCTGAAACAATACCGAAGAGTGAAATAGTGACTGCCTCTGGGAGCAGGGAGATGGGGAAAGACTTTATATAAAAGGCGACATTTTAACTGGGTCTTAAAATGTTAAAAAGGGGGCCTTTTCTATGTATGAGAGAAGACTGTGTACTTACTCTCCATTTAATTTCCCCCTCCCTTGCACGACTTTCTCTGCCTCTCCCTCTCTCTCTCCGCCCTGCTTTATCACCAATGGACAACATTCCCTGATTATCCATGGCTGTTGGTTGAGTCTGGCCAATGAAAGACATTGGCTGGAGAATACAGAACAGAAGAAAGAAGTTGAGGTACTGCTTCACAGAGCCTTGGCTGCTCCAGCCCTGTGGTTCTGGCAGTGCCCACAGCTCCTACCGACAGCCCTCTTCCCCAGGATTTCACCTCCTTGGCCCCGTGAGTGTAGGGAAAGCAAGAGTTTCCCACACCACTAGTCCCTGGGTGCCTCAATCACGCTTGTGCTTTCTCTTTCCACTGACCATATCCCGGCAAATAGATGTGAGCCTTCTGAACAGATTCCAGGCTACGATGGAGAAAACACTACGAGCAAAGACAAGAAGGAACTCAAGACTGGAGAGCCGCAATTGCATTTTGGGGACCATCACAGAGCTGGAAATCTAGGAGAAAGGAGAATGGTTTAGAGAACTGGGGCCAGACCGTGAGGGCCTCCCCAAGGAATCTGGGCTTTATTTCAGGTAGGAGACAGCCCGTGGAGGTTACTGAGTGGGTTCCGTAATACTTGTGCTCCAGAAGGAGCTCTCTACCAGCATGAGGAAGATGGAATGAAGACAAAAGAGAACGAAGGCAGGGAGACCAGGGGAGAAGTTATTGCAGGGCCCGACTAGTGGCACAGCGGGTTAAACCACCACCTGCCATGTGAACTCCGGTTCATGGGAGACCCGGATGGAATTCCAGGCTCCCGGCTTCAACCTGGCCCAGCCATGGCCATTGCAGCCATTTGGAGAGTGAGCCAGTGGATAAAAGACTTCTCTCTCTCCTTCTCTTTTTCTCTCCCTCTCTTTCCCTCCCCCCTCCCCGCCACTCCCCATAATTCTTTCAAATAAATAAAATACATTAAAAAAAAATAAGTTATTACGGCCGGCGCCGTGGCTCAACAGGCTAATCCTCCGCCTAGCGGCACCGGCACACCGGGTTCTAGACCCGGTCGGACGCCGGATTCTGTCCCGGTTGCCCCTCTTCCAGGCCAGCTCTCTGCTATGGCCAGGGAGTGCAGTGGAGGATGGCCCAGGTGCTTGGGCACTGCACCCGCGTGGGAGAGCAGGAAAAGCACCTGGCTCCTGGCTTCAGATCAGCGTGGTGCGCCGGCTGCAGCGCACCAGCCATGGCAGCCATTGGAGGGTGAACCAACGGCAAAAGGAAGACCTTTCTCTCTGTCTCTCTCTCTCACTATCCACTCTGCCTGTCAAAAATAAAAATAAAAAAAAATAAAAAAATAAGTTATTACAATAAGGTCCTAAAATATGCCGACTGGTGGCAGGGAGAATGGATTTGAAATGAGTCAGCAATAAAATCTACAGAATATGGTAAACAAATGAAGCGAGGGGTTTTTAAACACAATTTCCAGGTCTCCAACTTGGGGGTGTCGGGAGAGCGGGGCCCTGTAAACACAGAGGAAGAAGTGCTCATAACTGGGAACGAAATGAGTTGGATCTGGACCGCACGGAAAGCAGGCCATTGCAGAGCGCTTGGCTGAGACGCTCGGCAAGGAGCTGGAACTCGGGTCTCCGTATCCGGAATGAAGCAAGCCCTGAAGGTGAGAGCAGGTTTTCCAGAACTGTGGCTCTCTGCTCGGCAGCACTGCAGGAGCACCTGAGGGGCGTGGGAAACGGATGCCGAGGCGCAACTCCAGACCCATTAAAGCCGATTGCTGGGGGAGGCCAGAAATCTGATTTAATTGGTATGTCTTTAATCAGATTTAATGGGATTTAATCTGGGTTTGTATATTTAAAGCGCTCCCCAGGTAGTTCTGAGCTGCCGCGAGTTTGAGAACCACTAATTCAGAGCAAAACAGAAGCAGCTAAGAGTGCAAATTTGAGGACACCAGCATGTAAGGTCTGACAGGGGAGATGATAAACAGCACAGGGGATAGAGCGGCAGATGACGATAAAGGCATGAAGGAGCATTTTATCCAGGGCGTTTTACGCCATGGACAGGTGAGAGAGAACTGAGAGGAGGCCGCCGGACTGGTAAATAGGAGGTCAGGGCTGATTTCTGGGAACGCAGTTTCAGTAGCAGAAGCCAGGTTGCAATAGGCAAGGAGCAGATTTTTAGACAAGGAACTGGAGGGAGTGCAGATCATTACTCTGTAGGGAATTTTAGTGAGGCAGTCTCTGTGGCACAAGGGGTTAAGTTACGACTTGCGATGCAGGTTCAAGTCCTCGCTGCTGCACTTCCCACCAGCTCCTTGCTAATGTACCCAGGAAAGCAACAGAAGTAATGTACCCGGGAAAGCAACAGAAGATGGCCCAAGTGCTTGAGCCCCTGCCAACCCACGGAAGAGACCCGGATGGAGTTCCAGGCTCCTGGCTTCCACCTGAGCTAGCCCTGGTCATTGTGGCCATTCCCGGAGTGGACCATCAGATGGAAGATCTGTGTGTGTGTGTGTGTGTGTGTGTGTGTGTGTGTGTCTCACTCTGTCTCCATAACTGTGCCTTTCAAATAAATAAATCTTTTTTTAAAAAGAATTTGGGGGCAATAGTTAGGAGAAAACAGTAATTTATGAAGAAAACAAGTTGAGAATTTTATTGGATTTTAAGCTAGAGTATATGAGTTGACTAAGATCGAAAACGTTAAAGAAGGAGAGAATGAAGATACACAGTAGAAGAAAGGGTTACCGGAAGAGCCGAGCCCCAGAGTAGGTGACATCAAGATTATCTGAGGGGTTTTCAGCTCAGGAAAAAGAAACCAAAGAGATGGCTTTAAGTTGCAGGAAGCTGAGAGAGTGCAAGTCATTATTTTCATCATGAGGCAAAAAAGGGCATGAACGACTGCTGAGAGCAAAGAAGGTAAAAGAAAAAAAGGGGAAAGGGGCAAAGAGCAGTTTCTGAGAACTTTCCACGCACCGGGCACCACGCTGAAGTTCTCCCAAGTCAACGGCATTCAGTGACTAAACGCACTTTTCAAGGACAAACACCGTCAGCTAGGATAGGAAACCAAAAGCAGGTGCGTTCTGCCCAATTTCAGCCGTGTAGTCAGTCACCTTGCTCCTCTGATAACCGTTACTAATTAACGAGCCTTTAAAGCGTGGCCTGCACTTTGTTTTAAGCTAAATGTTCATTTCTAGCTGAATAGGAAAAGATTTCGGCTATGATAATATTTCCTTAGTTTAGTTTAAAGGGGGAGAGCTGTGGAAGATCATTTAAGAGAAAAAGCCTGTTACTGAGAATGCTCCATTAGTGAAAGCAAAGGGAGATGGGGCTTCAAAAAAGATAGTGTTTAATGGTCCAAGTTAATGGCAATCAATAAATATTTAGGAAGTAGATTTCACCTGCAGATTATAAGCTCCCCATTTAAATGTAAAAACCTCACTTTAGGTTGCAAATCCATCAAGGGCTAGGGCTGTGCCACCTCTTTCTACAATGCTTGGGCAATGTGTGGGCTCAGTGGATATCAACAGAGGACTGAGCCATCATCCCACACTGCCACACCTTCCCGTTACCATCACATCACATGGTACGGGCAAGCAACTGAGCAAGCTGGATGGCTTCCAATCTTTCAGACGGCAAATGAAAAACCACTAAATGGCAAACTCATGACATTGACTGTCCTTTTCGCTGGGAAACACTTTCCAAAATTGGAACCAGAAACTGCAGAAGCAGCTGCCAAGAGTTTCTTTACTAACATCCGGGTGAACCAGGCTGAGGAATGGGGATGGATACAAGGCAAGGCAGAGACGCTGGCCAATCTGCTTGAACGAGATTTGGGGAACCCCAAGGGATCATCTTTCAGGTTGGCTGAAATCCAGTGGGAATGGAGGTAGGGATGAGGTTGCAGAAGGCCCAGAAAGGCCAGGATGAACTCAGGGCAGCACCCCTACCGGCTCTCTACAGCTTTAAAACTGAGCCACCATAAATTGTTTCCAAAGCCATGGCAGGATCCCCTTGCCCTATGCGGCTGAGGCAAGCCCCTAAAAGACTGCCTCATGTCGCTCCCCCTCTTCGTGGAGGAACGACACTAAACCCTGCCTAGGCTTCATATCCGAGTCACGGCTCCATTATGTCGCTCCCCCTCTTCGTGGAGGAACGACACAGGACCCTGCGCTGTTCTTTTGTCTGCTCGGCCCTCCCCGGGTTTGCTGCTGGTTCTTCCCGGGTTGGCTGCCGTCCCTTCCACCTCCATGGAAGGGCGGTTCCCCCTGGCCACTTTCCCCACTTCCGCAGGGGAGCGGCACACCGCCGGCCGGCTCTCTCGGGGGCTGCTCAGGTGTTCCTTCAGATAGATGTTCCCCTTAGATGTTCCTCGTGCATGTTGTCTCTCTCCTCCTTTATAGTCCTCTTCCACCAATCCCAACTCTGCTACCCACACGCCGAGTACGCTGCTCTCCTCCAATCAGGAGCAGGTCCTACAGTTTATTGGTTGAACTGGAGGCAGCTGTGTAGAAGCTGTTACTCCCTTCTCAGCGCCATATTGTGGGAGAGCAGATGCATAGAATAAGTCTTAATTCCAGTAACTTAGTCTAGTCCGAGTTGCTCCCAGTTGCTCCCCACAGCCTCACACTGTCCCTGTCACTACGTACTGCTTATGCCTAGCCTACTGCTATGGCTTGAATGTCTTCCTCCGAAATTCATGTTAAAACTTAACCCCTGTGGTAGTGGTGTTAAAAGATAGGGCCAGGGCCAGTGTTGGGGCATTGTGGGTAAGGCCACTGCCTGTGATGCTGGTCTCCTAAATGGGTGCCCTCTTGAGTCCCAGCTGCTCCACTTCTGATCTAGCTCCCTGCTAACGCACCTGAGAACTCAGCAGAAGACGGCTTGCACCCCTGTACCCAGGTGGGAGACCTGGAAGAAGCTTCTGACTTTCACCTGACCCAGCCCTGGCTGTTGTAGCCATCTGGGGAGTGAACCAGCAGATGGACACTCTCTGTTTCTCCCTCTCTCTCTAACTCTGCCTTTAAAATAAACAAACAAATATGTAGGCAGCCCATAAACAAGTCATAGACAAGTCAAGGTCAGTCTTGGCTTGTGGAATTCCTGGGATGAAAAAGTCAGGTACTCCCATGTTGAAGGAGGATGATCAAACAAGAACACTTTGCTAAAATTAACTATGTTGTGGCTGTGTTGCAGAAAGCCCGATAAGTTGCTTGCATGTGTTGTTAACCTGTGTGTTGCCTTGAGCTGCAGCTGGTTATGCAAAAATATGTCTGAGACACTGGAATAAACGAGCCTTGATCAGCCTTGTTGTCTTGGCTCCATCCTCTGCGCCCTTGTCCCTCTTTTCATTCCCACTCCCTCCTTCAGGTTCCGTTTGACTGGTGCGGCTGGCCCCCACACAAATAAATCTTTAAAATAAAAGGCGGGGGTGTTTGGGGAAGTGATTAAATCATGAGTATTCTACCCTCATGAGTGGATTAGTGTTTCATAAAAGGACTGGCGCTCCTGGAAATGCGGCTTTTGTAAGTCAAAACGAACAGCTGGAGGCTCCTTTTGCCCTTCTGCTTCCCACCCTGTGAGGGCACAAGCAGGAGGGGCCTCACCAGACACCATTTGTCAGCGCCTTGATCCTAGACCTCTCTAGCCTCCAGAACTGTAACAGTTTCTGTTGTGTTTGACTTACCCAGTCGATGGTATTTTGTTATAGCAGCACAAATGGACTGAGACCTACTTATAGAGATGTGTTCACAAATTCCCTCATAGGGGCTGGCATCCGGTCAGCAGTAAAGACGCCGCTCAGGACCCCAGCATCTCCTATTGGAGTGCTTGTGTCTGAGTCCTGGCTCTGCCCCCAAATCCAGCTTCCTGCTAATGCGTACCCTGGGAGGCAGCTGCTGACTGCAGGAGACCTGGCCTGAATCCCAGGCTGCTGGCTTTGGCCTGGCTCAGCCCTGGTTATTACAGGCATTTGGAGATGAACCAGTGGATGGGAGATTCATTCTCTCTCTCTCTCTCTCTTTCTCTCTCTCTCTCTCTGCCTTTCAAATAAAAATAAAAACTTCCCTGGAAAGTATTTTTAAAAGTATTACCAAAGTTTGCATAATTCTTTACATAGACCAGTAAAAAGTCTTGATGGTATAAGGAAGAGTCACTTTGTAGACACAGGAGCGTGTTCCTAATCAGTAGAAGTTATTTTGCCTATTCTAGTCCTGGAAAGTTTCTCACACAGCTGCACTGAGGAATGTTCTGAACTGCTTCGGGATGATCTGAAATCCCAGGGCTTACTTTCCTCTGTTTGCTAAGAAGTTGCTTTCGAGTGAAATCGCCCTGGCCAGATGATCTTCAGGGCTGGTATCGCCTGATGTTCATGTTTTCCTCAGGGGAGCCTTCATTTCTGTCCCAAGTCTTCCTGCCCTCTGCCACATTCTGGGAAGGTAGATACAAGGCAAGCATTTTCATTTTGTCTCCATTCTAAAAGGTGAACATGATGACCAAAGCGGTAACAGAACGGACCCCTTGCCTCTGTTGCAGCTTCCAGCCTCCTTGACCTTGGTCCCCTGGCTCTCGCTTCCTGGTAGCTGCGATTGTAGAAGCCTGGCTTGAAGCGGTCAGCTGTTTCTCAACTTCTTCCTTCTTAATTCATGGCTACACCAACTTGCCAGGGTGACTCCTAAGCTATCACAATAACTGTAAACTTAATTTGATGTAGGATCTTTCATACAGTGAGCTCCATTACAAAAGGCTTTGCCAACTGAAGAGTTGGAGAATTACAGAGTAGCACTAGGGAATTAAGTAAGTAACAGCTGATACTAATAATTAGCTAAATTTATGGTCTAACAGAACTGTCACAACTGAGGCAGCTCTCCCCCCGCCTCTCCTCTCCCTGACTTTCCCTTCTCGCTCCTCCTCTGGCAACAGCACCCAAGTGAAGCGTTGAGATTGTCATATTAGTCATCATGCAGTCAAGTCACTCCTTCTCGCACTCTGTAGCTTTACCACCTGAGTCTATCAAGAACTTCTGACCTTTCTAAAGTGGCATCACCCCGTTGCTTAAGTTCACAGCCGCTTCTCCTGACATCATGTGCGTGGTGGGAGGGGTGTCCTAGCACAGATTCAACTCTCTTGGGAATTTACGACATTCTGAGAAAGGCTCTTGCTCTTTAACGAAATCAAGGTTAACAATCACTATTCCACATAGTCTTCTCCTCACTTAAACCAAAGGATCAGAAACCAAACACATCAGGAATCAAACATACTGGGATTACATGGTAGAAACTGAAAATGACTGCTTTTTCAGTGTCTGTACAAAGTGGCTTTCCGTGGACATTCTGACCTCACGGATAATTGGAAAGAATCCAAGAATAGTATTACATAAATCTGATCTAAAAACCTATGCAGCTTGGACTTAAAAGAGAATGCTCATTTTATGACATTCTTAAATCACCTATCTCCCTACTTGCTGACTCGTAACTTCTATGTCCTGGAGCAGGAATGGGGGCTTTTCCTTATCCTGGCGGCCAAACTCTTCAGGGCCACCAAAGCCTCCCCTTCTGCAAGATATGCTCTGGGGGGAGCCACAGGGAGTTTGCACCCAGATGCTTCTTACATTGGGCACTGTAGGCTGCAGGGAAATTGTCAGGGTGTCCTCTACGCTCTGATAAAACTGCCGACTTACCTGAATGAGAGGGGTGAGGGGGGGGTCCTGAGCAGGAAGCAGCAGCAACATTTTATGCATCTTTTATTATTGCATAAAAGTGATTAACAGAGTATTTATTGCTGGGTTAAGACATCAAAACAATTAAAATGAACGTAAAAATCTAATAGCGCTGGACTCTTCCAGACTATCTAAGAGTAACACATCACTTTTCTCATTCACATGGAACTCTCCCTGGGCACTCTCCTCATTGCCCAATAGGTCACTGCCTAGAGGTGACAGAGGGGCCCAGGTCTCAGTCCCATGAAGCTGTTGTTTTTGTTTTTTTTTTTTAATTTATTCATTTATTTTTGGTTAGGATTTTTTCTGAAGATGAGCTTGTCTACTGTGAAAGAAAATGTATACTCTTTAACTACAACTGAACCAAGAGAGATTTCCAGTTCTTGCCTCTTTCCACCACCACCTAACAAGGGACTTCAAAGAGTCTGTGGGAAAATAGAATTAACAAATAAATTTATTTGAGTGCTGTTGAAATCCATGCATGGCTTTGTCATAGACTGCATTTTTCCATGAGCTTTTGGAAAACCCCTCATACACATGCACTTCAAAAATGGTCTGCAGCAAACTCAGCTTATCTTCACTCCATTTTCCATGAACTTTTAAAGTGCCCTCACACTCTTCTTGATGTGGCTTGGCTGATAGTAAAACCAGGGTCACCATATTGCCATGTGTTCCACCTCTACCAAACAGAAGCTTCTGAACAACCGTTTTCCCAGCACCGCCGCCCTGTCATATCTCATGGAGAATTCCTCGTGGAAAACCATTGTTGGCAAATAGAATTGATTTCCTTCTGCAGGAAGTTTCTTGGTTTTACCTCATGCTTTCCAGATGAATACTGACCTTTTAGATCCTTAAATTCAAAGAGGATCTAAGTCCTCTCAGAGGCAGAGTCTGAATACCAGTGCCACCTGCGTACTTGTAAAAGGGGCCGGGTCTAGTGAGAGAGATTGATAGTTCCACCCCATTCTTGCTATTAATGTCCATTCCTTTACTATGGCGATTACCAGCCCGACTTTTGCTACCTACAATATTTGCCACATGTAGCAGCTGGTTTAATTAAAACAATATGAGTTGGCAGAAAATCATTTTTTAGGAGCCAGCTCTGTGGTGCTGTGGGTTAAAGCCATGGCCTACAGCACCAGCATCCCCTGTGGGCGTAGGTTGGAGTCCCTGCTGCTCTACTTCCAATCCAGCTCACTGCTCATGTGCCTAGGAAAGCAGGGGAAGGTGGTTCAAGAGCTTGAGCCTCTACACCCACGGGGGAGACCTGGAAAGAAGAAGCTCCTGGCTTCAGCCTGGCCCTTTGGCCCTGGCCGTTGTGGCCATTTGGGGAATGAACCAGTGGATGGAAGATCTCTCCCCCCCACACCCCGAACCAGTGGATGGAAGATCTCTCTCTCCCCCTCCACCCCAAACCAGTGGATGGAAGATCCCTCCCCCACCCCCACCCCGAACCAGTGGATGGAAGCTCTCTCTCTCTCCCCGCCACCCTGAACCAGTGGAAGATCTCCCCCCCAACACCCCGAACCAGTGGATGGAAGATCTCTCTCTCTCTCTCTCTCTCTCTTTCTCTGTGTGTGTGTGTGTGTGTGTGTGTGTGTGTGTCTCCCTTTCTCTGTGTAATTCTGCCTTTCAAAAAAGGGAAATCATTTTTTAGAAGTGATCAGACTATCTCAAGGTGTGTCTAAAGGAACTGGACCTAGATGGAGGTTTTCACGCCTTGGAATTCTTCACCTTCCACTTAACAAATAACCCTATGTATTTATGTATTTGTGATTCAAGAGCTTTTGTAAACCAATTACCAGGAGCAAACAGCACTTATTGTAAAGCCATAAACAAAGAGCCTAACCCTGCCCTTATCTAAATTCATTGCTCTAAGCTACAGACATGCAGGGAGGGAATGGTTAGATTTAAAACTCACAGTGGGCTAAGACTGAATTTTATAGGCACTCTAGTCCAGTTCTCTTTGGGGTACTTACAATGTCAGAGTACCCAGTCTGGGAGGCCAGCAGTTCATATCAGGAGTATTTCAGTCCTTCACTGAGGGCAACAGAGAAAAGTGAGAAGAAAATTAGAGACAAATTCCAGGTTTATCCAAACACCTTTTCCCCAGGATATTTGAATATGCAAGACATTAGAGATAATTTTTCCCCAGGTTTATTGATCAATAAAATAATGGGAAAAAAATCATTGCTCTCCAATCAAACATGGCAGACAGAACAACCACATTGATCTTTAGTCTCATGGAACAAACTCCACAAAGGAATTTTTAAATGACTTAAACTCACAAAGATGAAAAGCACAAGAGACAAAGACACAGCCAATGAGAGCAATAGTAAGAGAAAGCTGGAGCCTAAACCTATAGAAAACAACTCAACTGGTCTCCCAGAAAGACCCACACACTGAGGGAACTGGTTCCTCCAAAGGTGGGAATTCTGGGTAAGCCTAAAGACAGTTGGATTGACTAAAATTTTGTATAAAGTCCATTTTGGGGGCAAGCAATGTGGCACAATGGCTAAGCTACCTCTCGCACCAGCATAGCTTATCAGAGTGCCAGCTCAAGTTCAGATTGTTCCCTTCCAACCCAGCTTCCTATTAATGTGCCCAAGTGGTTGGGGTCCTGTCACCCAGGTGGGAGACCCTGATGGAGCTCCTGGCTCCTGGCTTCAATCTGTCCCAGTCCCAGCTGTCGTGGGTATTTTGAGGAGTAAACCAGTGTTTAAAAGATTTCTCTGTTTCTCTCTCTCTCTCTCTCTCTGATTTTGCCTTTCACATACAAAAATAAATCTTTAAAAATAAATAAATAGGGGACCAGCACTGTGGTGTAGTGGCCTGTGGTGTCGTGGCCTATGGTGCCATCATCCCATATGGGCACTGCTTCATGTCCTAGCTGCTCCTCTCCAGGTCCAGCTCTGCTATGGCCTGGAAAAGCAGTAGAAGATGGCCCAAGAAGCTCCTGGCTCCTGGCTTTGGACCAGCCAAGCTCCGGCCATTGAGGCCACTTAGGGAGTGAACAAGCGAATGGAAGTGGAAGGTGTCTGGTGCGTAACAAATCTTCCCAGGCAGACAAATCAATTAATTCACAAGCTTTTATTGGGATTCCGCTCCCAGGCAAGGTTCCCCAGTCCCAACAGAGCGTGTCAGAGGTTGGGAGGGCTCCTTTTATAGATACAGGGCGTGGGGGTTAAAGGTCGAGACAGGTCTGATCCTCACTGGTTGACCTTTAGGCACCCGTGGGGACCTTGACAAGGACTTTTCTTCCCCGCAAGTGCTGGTAGGGACTCTCCATTCCCGGAAGTATAGGCCTTCTCTCCTTGCGGATCCCAAAGCTACCAACAAGACCTCTCTCTCTGTGTTTCCTTCTCTCTGTAACTCTGCTTCTCAAATAAATAAATAAATAAATTTTTAATAAATAAATTTATTTAATATTAAATAAATTAATATTTAATATTAAATATTGAATATTTATTTAATAAATAAAATAATCTTTAATAAACAAACTGCTTTCCTCTTGTTTGTTGTCCTTTGTCAGCCTAGGCTCCGAATCCCCCAGGACACTTGGATTGAGTTCCCACCTCCCAGCTTCGCCCTTGACATTGCTGTCATTTGGGGAATGAACCAGCTCCCTCTGTCACATACTGTTTCTGTTTTCTCTTTCTCTAACTAATTAATTAAATACATGCTGGATTCCAAAGACGTAGTATGAAGAAACTGCCATATCAATAATTTTATATTGATTAAAATAATAGATGTATTTTCCCATTTATTTTATTGATCAATAAACCTGGGGAAAAATTATCTCTAATGTCTTGCATATTCAAATATCCTTGGGGAAAGGTGTTTGGATAAACCTGGAATTTGTCTCTGATTTTCTTCTCACTTTTCTCTGTTGCCCTCAATGAAGGACTGAAATACTCCTGATATGAACTGCTGGCCTCCCAGACTGGGTACTTGGATGTAATAGATGTAAAATTTTAGATGTAGTGGGTTACATATAAAATATTAAAATTGATTTGACCAGTCTCCTTACACTGTCTTAATGTGGTTCCTAGAAAACTTAAAAGTAGCTAAGTGGATCCATTACATTTCCATAAACAGCCTTGTTGGGAAGGACACTTTGTGTTCCAAACCAGTTTGCCAGCTTTTGTTAGGAAGAGTTCAAGAGGAAGATAAGTGGGAGAGGAGTGGTGAGAGGAGAGGGAGGAACCTACAGGGAGAATTAGCACAAACAAACCTTGCCTATGGGGAACAATTTGGGGGATTTGGTGGGTGAAAGTTTCCACCAGATGCAGATTAAGGAAAGAAAAGGGAATTGAAGAAATATCCTCTGGGTTGAGAATCGGAGTCCCTGCAGTTTTCTTTTAGAGATTTGCATCTCTAAAGGCTGGAATGCATGTTTGATTTCTTCTTGGCTGCTAGCTCACCTTCTTGGATTATTATTCTGGGAAACAGCCTCCCGAGGGGGGCACGACTTATCTGAGTTACTCTATAATTCTTAATACTCGTTTGAATTAGTCCACAAAGCTTTATATTACTATTTTATTTATGTATTTGAGAGGCAGAGGGACAGAGAGACACAGACAGACAGAGAGCTCCCATCTGCTTGTTCACTCCTCAAATGCCCACGATGGCCAGGTCTGGACCAGTCTGAAACCAGGATTCAAAAGTTCAGTTCAGGTTTCTCACGTGCTTGGCAGGAACCCAACTAGTTGAGCCATGACTGCCTCCCCAGGTCTGCCTTAGCCAAAAGCTGGAGTCGGGAGCCGGAGCTTGGTGTGGAACTCAGGTGCTCTGACATTGGACACAGGCATATTAACTGGTAGGCTAAACACACGCTTCCACACACTGTTTATGACTCTTTTTCCCATCATTCCCCCATTCCAATTCTTTCTACCTTTCCATCAGGGGCCCAGAAAAACAAAATGAAGGTAGATTCTTCAGTGCGGGAGGATTCCCACCAATCCCATCCCACTTGATCTCTTTCTCTGTTAGACGCCAGGTTGGTCCCTTGTGCAGGTCACAGTGATAGTGTGACCACACTAACGGAGGTGTTGTCCTTGAGAGCTGCTTACCCACCAGGTTCTTTCTTAAAGATGAAGACTCATTTGCTTTGCCTGAAAAATCAGAATCCGATTGGAGAAACAAAGTTGGTGTTCACTCAGCAAGTCCAAGCGATGACTCTGGAAACCATTGGAAATGACTGCTCCACGAGGCTCTGTTTGGCCACAGGTTTTATCCTTTTTCTTACAGGGTGGGCACACGAACCAAGGCAGATTTATGCCATGGTCATCGATCATCTTCAAAATCAAAGAGGGGCCGGTGGGTAAAGCTGCCACCTGCGGTGCCGGCATCCCATATGGGCACCAGTTCCAGTCCCAGCTGCTCCTCTTCCCATCCAGCTCTCTGCTGTGGCCTGGGAAAGCAGTAGATGGCCCAAGTCCTTGGGCCCCTGCACCCATGTGGGAAACCCAGAAAAAGCTCCTGGCTTCAGATCAGCGCAGCTCCAGCCATGGCGGCCAACTGGGGAGTGAACCAGCGGATGGAATACCTCTCTCTCCCTCTCTCCCTCTCCCTCTCTTTCCCCCTCCCCCTCCCCCTCCCTCTCCCTCTGTGTGTAACTCTGATTTTCAAATAAATAAATAAATAAATAAATCTTTTTAAAAATCAGAGAAAGATACCCTGGTAACACTTATAGACTAGGTTATTAAGGGATCTACTACATTCTCACACTCTGATGTTATCTGATGCGCAGGGAGAGGCAGACAATGGGTTACTCATTCAGAGACTGGGTCATTGATCACTCTTCCTATAATGGCCCTCAGACACAAAGCTGAGTCAGAGAGTTTGGTGAAGGCAGGCTGAACCTGTGGGACTCACAGCACAGCTGGTGGCCAGGCCACCCTAGGCCTCTACAATCACCATGCCACTCTTTTTTTTTTTTTTTTCTTAAATAAATATTTATTTATCTGAAAGGTAGAATGGTAGAATGACAGAGTGAGTGAGGGAGAGAGATCTTCCGTCTGCTGGTTCACCTCACTCCCTCAAATGGCCCCAACAGCCAGCTCTGGCCCAGACAGATGTCAGGAGCTCCATCGTGTTCTTCCACATGGGTGGCAAGAACCCAGGTACTTGGGCCATCATCTGCTGCTTTCCCAGGCACAGGAGCAGTGAGCTTGATTGGAAGGAGAGCACCTGGCACTCAGACCAGTGCTCCCACAGGGAATGCTGGATGCCAGCCCAACCATGCCACTCTAAGTGGACACGTAACAAGACACCGCTTCCCTAGTTTCCTCATCCATTAAGCGTCCACGCCTTCCCTTTACAAATCTTCTGCAGTAAAATGGTTCAAGGAAACACACGGCTCCATCCCGTGGGCAAATCCACTTTCTGAAATGTAGGAACAAGTCTTCAGGATGGGAGCAAGAGGAGAGACACAGTGCCCACGACCAGCCCCTCTGATCAGCTCTGAGTACGCCTGGACTTCCTCGCGCTCTGGATAACTTGCGACCCTTGGGGATTAGATGACCAGTAATCGCTCAGGGCCAACAGCCTTTCCCCCTTCCCTTTCCTGTTCTTCAGCTCATCCCTTTTCCCTAAACTTCCTTCCTACTTCTCTCAGGCACACGTCTCCTCCTCTCTGTTCCCTCTACAAAGAGTCTGCAGCCTCTTTAGAACCACAGTCGTAAGACTAGTTTGTTACTGCTCCAGAGGGTTTTGCATTGTAAACCAGTGATAAACTGATTAAAAAGAACTGAAATCTCCGGAGTGTAGTTGCAAAGTCCTGGATATTGTGAGAGGTGGGAGTTCTTTTCTAGGGCTCCAACATCATAACGCTACAGCAAGCTGTTTCATTTAATTGGACAAGGGATGCTTTCTCAGGACTTTATTTTGAGAGCCTCTTTGCATCCTCATGAGACTGCTAGCCAAGTGGTGCTTTGAAAAGAGGCACAGCACCGTGGTAGGACATGGTTGAATCATCTTTCGAATGTTGTTTTAGTCAGTTTTTCAGGACTGCAACAAAATACTTGAGACAAGCTACTTATGAAGAAAGATTTATTTCATGAAGCTCATCATTTTGGAGATGCATAGTCCATGATCTGGTGAGGGTATTTTTGCTGGCACAGTCCAGAGGAAGCACAGAGCACCACATGGCAGTGTGTTTCTGTCTGTCTTTCCTTATAAAGCCACCATGATGTCATCATAGGGGATCTATCCTAAAAACCTAATCCATTCTAATCACTTGCCAATGACCTTGCCAGTAAACACCATAATTTGATTAAGTTTCCACCCTCTTAGTGCTATTAACATAAGACTTTGGGGACCAGGTCATTGACATATGGGAGACACCCAAACCATCCATACCATAGCCGATGAGCTGGTGTGTTTCTATGCTAGCAATAATTTATAATAATATCCTTTTTATCAGAGCATAAAATTAAGGATTTCTTCTCTCTGAAAAACAAAACACACACATAGACACACACACAGACACACAGAGCGAGAGCGAGAGAGAGAGAAAGAGGGAGACAGACAGGATCCATCAGGGAGAAAACTTTATAACAGCATCCCCAGTCCACATCTTTCCAAGGCTGGTTCATTCATTCAAGTCTCGGCTCAATTATCACTTCCTCTGAGATGTCTCTCCTGACTACTCAGTCTGTGGTAGCAATTTCCTTGCCTCGTTCCATCTGCATAATACTATAGTGCCTCATTTTGCTCCTTCATATTTACTATTACCTTAAATTTTCTTGCTCACTTATTTTACTACCTTCCCCATTAGAATATAAACTCCATAAGGGTAGCAATCTCCCTTGCCTTGTGCTCTCTCTCCAGTACTTGGTACATGCTAGATGTTCAATACTTATCTGGTAAATGAACACATATGTGAACGAGAGAGAGAGAGAGAGAGAGAGAGGACGCAAGAGGAAGAATTTGCTAGGCCATAGGAAGAGTCGTGTTCCTCTATGTTCTTTCGTGGGGGCAGGGTTAACTGCAAATGTTCAGACACCCATCAGACATTGCAGAATATTTAATGAAGCCACAAGCAATGGAGGGCCTGCAGGTAGGCTGCCCAGTATTCTAAAAGAGAAGAGAACAGAGCGCCCGGATAGCTCAATCGGAAGAGCATCAAAAAAGAAGAGAAGTGTGCTTTACCTGGAAACATTAGTCCCATTGTTTGGTTTCAAGCCGAACGTGCCCAGAAAGTATAGACTCTCTTGGAACAGGTTCTTGCCAAAGGGATTAGAATACTGTGAGGGAGAAAAGATTAATGTGAAGTTGATCAGTGTAGACTTCAAAAGGTACATACTGTACCTGGGAACGCAGCCAAAGCACGAGGGCTGGGTGTGGACTGCCAACCCTCAGGTGTGAGCCCTGCTCCCAGAGAAGTCACATGTGCAATGGAGCGTGGCCCGGGAATGATGCGACCTTGTGCAAAATGAACTTAATGGGATCACTAATGATGCAGATGTGCCTTGATTTCAAGGAGGATTTGGGCCCATTAGGGGGAATCATCACAGATCCCTTTTTGGCAAAAGTCCAGACAGAAACATGTGTGGTCGTGCAGCACTGTAACGGGAAGGACATACTCCTGAGTGGGCCCATCTGGATCAAGCAGACAAAGCCAGATCAGGGAGGCTTCCTTCCCTTCCAGTGAATACCTGGAAATGTCTAGAAGGGCCGGGGCAAGACTGCCTGTCGGCTGTGGTCTGCTACACGGAGGCAAGGAAGTACCCAGAACAATGAGAGCGCCTCGGCCCGAGTTCTTCACTTCTGATTCCCGGATCTGTTAGCTCATTGTTCTCCTATCTCAAACTTGTGAGGTTGGAGGGCAGCTGCTGTTTTCATAACCACTTCTAAGTGTAGGGACTGGAGCGGAGTACACCTGTGGCTTATCCAAGGTCAACTTGCTGGGAGCCAGTGTTTACCCCAGGCATGTGTTAAGATGCCCGTGACCCACATCAGAGTGCTGGTGTTTGCCTCTCATCTCTAGCTCCTGACTCCAGTTTTCTGCCAACGCAGACCCTGAGATGAAGTGGTGATGGCTCAGGTGATGGGATTTCTCTCACCCGGTGAGTCTGGCCTGTGTTCTTGGCTCCTGCCTTCAGTCCAGACCCAGCCTGTGCTGCTGTGGGCATTTGGAAATTGAACCAATGATGGGAACATATGTGCCTTCTCTCTCACTCTCTCTCTTTCTCTCTCTCGTAAATAAAAAGAAATAGAGAAAAATAGTAGGATAAACAGGGCTTTCTCCATCAGGTTTCACAAATGTGGATTCTCTGCAGCGGAACCTGCTGGGTTGTGTGCTGAAAATGCCCCACCGTAGGAGAGGAAGAGCGTTTTTTTCCTCCTTCCCTTCTGAGTTCTTGGCTGGGGCCTCCATGACGAAATACAGATTAGCAAGAGAAAAAGCACAGAAATATATTTAATGCAAGTTTTATGTGATACGGCAGCATTCATAAGGAAATGAAGACCAGAAGAAGTAGTTAAACTTAAGTGTTTTTATGGCAGGCTTGATGAAGAGTGGAGATTCGCAGAGAAATGTGGTAGGAGCATAATAAGATGTGAGCTAAGCATAACGAGCCAGGGGGCCAGCCAGGCCTGTTCATTCGAATTCCTCTGTGTTCCTTCCATTTCAGAAATAAGGATGCTCCTCTTCCCTGAGTGTGGGGACTGTAGCTCTCACGTGAGGGTCTTAGGACCTGCTTCAGAGAGGCCTCCCTGCACCTGCCATTTCTCAAATTTCTTTGCCTTCAAGCACCCAGGACACCAACCTGGTGTGCCCTGAATCTCATTACCAAATCCAGAAGTCTGTTAGCAGAGGCTACTGGGGCCCAGGGCCCAGAAACCTGTACTTTTATTAGAAATTCAAGATGATTTTTATGCATACTAATTACTTAGCATGGCACACCCCCCTCAACCCTTAAGCAATATGTAATCCACTGAGCCCTTGGCTCAATTCTGAGCTAATCTATTCTTGTATTGTTTCCCTCAACTAGTCCCTCTTTGAACTGGAAACATCAGGAGTTATTAGAAAAGAGGGTTGTGACACTACAAAGAGGAATGAAGACATGTTGACAGGGACTATTTGAAGCTGTAGCATGGAACACTTGTTAAAACAATCATAATTAAATTGTAGATTGTAAAACATAGCAAAGCCTGGGAGTACGCTCTTCAGCAGCTGAAGCAACAGGCGACCCAAGTAGCTGATCAAGTGTTCCAGGAGTCAAAGGAGCTGACAAAGAGCTTCAAAGTCATCGGGACTGGCATCACAAAAGTCATCCAAACCAAAGCTCCACTGGCAGCCTCGAGGGTTGCTGAGACAAGATATGTTGCAACAAGTTCTGGGGTGAAATATAACAAGCGTTTCAAGCAGCTGTTGAATTTTAAAGCAGGAATAAGGAAAGATCTACCACAGCATCCAAAGCAGCTTAAGGAAATACGCAGGGCCAACAGACAATGGATTCTTGGGGAGAGGGAAATTAGATTTATAGCCAATTTTTAATGTAAAGTACTGAGTTTTATGAGCCTGCAAGATAAACGATCTTACTTAGGACTATACTAATTTAGTAGCGGTAAGCGTTGATTCTAGATCTGTAGTAACCCTGACATCTGTAGAGTTCTTTATGGTTGTGATGACTCCCATGTGATCCTAGAGCGTTCATTTATTTTTAAGATGCACTTTATGTATTTGGGATATTCCATTTGCTGATTTAGTCTTCAAACGTCTGTGGCAGGATGGCTGGGCTGAAGTCAGGATCTGAGTCTCTTCCATGGGACATCTGGGTCTCCGTACTGGGGACGTCATCCCCTGCCTCCCAGGCACATTGGCAAGAAGCTGAATGGGGAGTGCAAGGTGGATGGCTAAGCTCACTGCACCACAATGCCTGCCCCTCAATTTTTGCTCTTTGAAGTAAAACATACTCAACTTAAAATTCACCTTTTTAGCCATTTTTAAAGCAGCAGTGAGCACCATTACCACCATCCATCTCCAGAACTTCTTCATCTTCCCCAAGTGAAACTGCACCTGTTGAACACAGCTCCCCATTCTCCCTCCCCCCTACCTGGCAGTGGTACCCTCCATCCCCTTGCCAGACACCTGTGTTCTAACACCCTGCTGTCTCTAAACTTGACCTTTGAGTCTTTGTTTCCTACAAAAACAGCAATAACTCCCAACTGGTTTCACATTAGCGCTAATCACTCCACTTTGCCGTCTGCCTAGGATGTGGTGGCCCAAGCCTAACAAACCCCAGGAAACTTTCATACTTATTTTCAACACAGAGAGAGAAGGCTTCCTGGTCAGCCTCACAGGATAGAGCCAACCATGATGGCAGCTACTGGCCATAACCGCAAAGCGGGCAAGAGCTGAGCCTCCTCCAGGACCCCACCTGCATTCCCCCACCTGCCACATCACAAAGTGTCAGGAGGACCTCTTCCCGGGAAGTCGTGATCCATCCCACGTCGCTCTCCCAAGAGCACATCCTGATAAAGGATCCCTTAGACACAGTAGCATCTCACCCTAAGGAGTGACCCTCTGGAGACAGAATTTCAGGTCTGATCATCAAATGAGCCTTATTTCCCATTCTGCTGGAGGGAAAAAAAGAATAATAAGAAGAAAATCTGTTTCTCTTCAGTAGCTCCCTAGCCCCCCAGTTATGCCTTACGTTCAATGGTCTTCCTTCCTCATTTTGTTTTGGGGAAAGGGGTGGCAGCAGTTGCTAACGGCTTCTGTATAATTCAGAGGACAAGCCCAAGAAGGGATCCAGCTGGAGGCGCCCCAGAGAGAGGCAGAGAGAAGCCGGGGCTTCCTGGTTGGGAGAACGAGCCTTGGCTGCCACAAGTCTGGGCATCACCAGTGGTGGGGATCTGTGCCTTTTCTGGGCTGGACTCTGGGGGAGCAGTTGGAACCTGGAAGTCAGGCCTCTAGAATGTCTCTGTAGGAGGGCCTGAGGGGTGGCAATCGGGTTGAAAGGCCAAGAAGCACGTGGCAAGCTGTTTGCATGGCTTTATATGAAACGTCTTCCAAAGGTTTGGGGAGAAATGCATATTATGCAAATCTACACATGGATTTCAAAAATCTTTTGTATCCAACTAAACTTATCTTCTAATTCTATTTTTCATGAACTTTTTGAACTACCCTCACATATAACTATGAGAAAATACTAATTATTTATACAAGGAATAGAGGGAGGCACTGACCAAGGTTGGGAGGGAAAGACCTAAAGTTTCCCTGAAACTCCTTCCGCCACCACCAGCCAAACTGGTCACGTGACTACTGCCTCAGGGAACATCTACAACTACACAATCTTGAAACCGTGATTAAGGGCCCGTGAGGCAGCAGACGTGCAGGAGAAACCTCTTAGTCCAATAGCTATCACATGACAAAGCAGGCAGCACTAATAATGGTGCCTATTTCATCGACTAACTCGGCCCTGTTCCATTTTTATGTTATCAAGTAGGTCCCCGGGTTCCAGTACAGCCTAATGAAGGCGGATTTCAATAGTTAATATCCGGGACTCCACCAGCCAGGCCAAGGGGGGACTTCCGGATTTGGACAAACAGAGATGTACGTTTCCTCACACCTTGATGACGTGGAGTGCATTGCTACCTGCTACCTGTCACTTAGGCATCAGCGGGATAGTGGGGAGGGGGAAGAAGTTAGAGTGATCCCCTCATTACGGGCAGTTGGAAGGCTGCTAGGCTCCGCCCTCCTGCGTCTGCCTTTAGTTGGCAAAAGACAAATGAGCCCGGTGCCGCCTGAACCACAGTGTGCAGGCGGAGTCTGCCAGGATGTTTGCTTGGGGAGCTGCGCTGTTCTTTATCTCAGCAGGTGTAGTTTCATCACATGATTGTCTTGGATCTGCTTTTCCCGGCTCCAGCCCAGGCTTGCCAACTCAGAAAACCAGCGCTGGGAAATAAATAGGCCTTCTCTGTGTCAGCCCAGAAGACATGAGGAGTCCTTTGCCGCGGAATATAACGAACACTTCCTGACTCCCAGGGTTAGAAAAGGCCTCGCCCTCTCCCTGCCCCTGAGGCCTACAAGCCGGACCGTCCTCTTCAGAGGCAACTCACAGAAGGCAGCCAGGCTGGGCCTGCGCCTGCCCTGCCCCGTCCCTAGCTTTAAGCTCACCAGCAGACCAGTCAAATACAGAAGATCGGGAGCCTCTGTGAGCACACAACCACAGAGCCAAGTGCTGGGCTGTTTTGGAAACTTCCGGTACCACTTGGCATCTCGAGCCTGGAGAGTTATTTCTACTGCAGTTGAAGGTCACCTTGGACAGGTAAGTTTACTTTCTGGAAACTGATGGCAGGGGAACCAGCAGCAGGTGCCTCCCCAGCCCGGGTGTGAAAGGCTCAGCTCGTTAGCCTGCGAGCAGAGACAAGGCTCACCTGGGCCCATCCACACGTGAGAGCCTGGTGGGGTCCTGGGAAGCCGGGTCAAGGGCTGGGCTTCCCCTTTCTGGCTACAGAAGTTCCCTCTGGGTGTTTGTTTCGGATGGAAGCTGCTGTAGGAGCCCAGGATTTTGTGTAGCCTTGACAGAGATCCGCAGGACAAACACCGTGTCTGAATTCCAGCGACTGCTCAGTAGAGCCCGACTCATGTGATGACCCCAATGCACCTGCTTTGAGTTCAGCTAAAAGGGTGTTTCATTCAATAAGCTCTTCTGTGAACCCTATTATAGAAAAAAATACAGTTTAACATTCTGTACACAGGCTAGTGTTTTGGCCCAGCAAGTTAAGCTGCCACCTCTGATGCTAGCATCCCATCTGAGAGTTCAGCGTGCTCACCATTACACCATGGAACCCAGCGCTAGCATCCCATATCAAAGTGCTGCTGCCTTCCCAGGCACATCAGCAGAGACAGACAGAGATCTTCCATGCACTGGTTCACTCCCCAGATACCCCCAACAGCCAGGCTGGACCAAGCCCAAGCCAGGAGCCAGGAACTCAGTGCACGTCTCCCAAGTGGGTGGCAGGGACCCAGGTACTCGAGTCATCACCTGCTGCTTCGCAGAGTGCACGTCAGCAGGAAGCTTGACCAGAAGCAGAAGAGCCTCGGAGGCCAGCACTGTGGCACAGCAGGTTAAGCCGCTGCCTGGGACACCAGCATCCCATAGGAGTACTGGTTCGAGTCCTGGCTGCTCCACTCCCAGCCCAGCTCCTTACTAATGTGCCTGGAAAAGCAGCAGAACATGACCAAGTGTTCACATGGGAGAGCTAGACGGAGTTTCAAACTCCTGGCTTCGGCCTGGCCCAGCTGGAACAATTATGGCTGTTTGGAGAGTGAACAAGCAGACAGAAGATCTCTCCCTCTGTCTGTAACTCTGCCTTTCAAATAAATAAACAAATCTTAAAAAAAAAATAAAAATAAAAGAAGGAGAAGGAGAAGAAGCAGCAGCAGCAGCTGCTACAGGATTGTTAGGACCCAAACCAGCCTCTGAGATGGGATGCAGACATCTTAACAGCTAGGCCAAGTGCCCATCCCTAAACTTATCTTTGAATCCTATTTTCCCATGAGCTTTTGAAGACCCTGTGTTTTATGAGGCACTACTCATGTGAGCCCCTACAGCTCCTCACAAGACAACAGCATCCCCCTCTGTCAGAGTCATACCCATGAACTTGAGATAAAGCAATTTCCTGTAAGAGAACAGCCAGTATCTAGATTTTTGAGCCTGTCCTTAATGCCTGGCTTGAAACTCAGAAAAGCTGTACATGTGATTGTTGTTTTTTGTAAGTTTTCTACTCAAGGCTTTTCCTAGAATAGGCCTTGCCCCACATTCCCTGTTTTCAAGTTGCCTATTTGTCTCTCGAGCTCAATCACACAGCTCCTCTGTGAAGCTCCCGATCCTCTACACCTGGAAGGAGAATGCCACAGCTATGACGGGGCTGTGCTGAGCAGAAACCCTGCCCCTGTCCCGGACTCATCCCTGCACCTTCTGTCTCAGGAGCACCGGACTCAAACTTGGAAATGAAAAGAAGCTGATGAACTTCACGTTGCCCTAGTCCACCTCCATCCATGACCAGCCCTACACACTTAGCTTTCCTCCTGCTTTACATGGATGACTCCCCAAATGTGATCCCTTTAAAGATATTCCATAGGAAACGTATATACAATGTAAAGTTCATGGAAATGAAATTAAAAGATTTATTTTAGTGCAGAACAATTTTGAAATCCATGCATAGTTCTTTCATAATACTCATTTTCTTTCTTTCTTTCTTTTTTTTTTTTTTTTTTTTTTGACAGGCAGAGTGGACAGTGAGAGAGAGAGACAGAGAGAAAGGTCTTCCTTTGCCGTTGGTTCACCCTCCAATGGCCGCCGCAGCTGGCGCGCTGCGGCCGGCGCACCACGCTGATCCAATGGCAGGAGCCAGGTGCTTCTCCTGGTCTCCCATGGGGTGCAGGGCCCAAGCACTTGGGCCATCCTCCACTGCACTCCCGGGCCACAGCAGAGAGCTGGCCTGGAAGAGAGGCAACCAGGACAAAATCTGGCGCCCCGACTGGGACTAGAACCCGGTGTGCCAGCGCTGCAAGGCGGAGGATTAGCCTAGTGAGCCGCGGCGCCGGCCTTCATAATACTCATTTTCTATAAATCCTTTCAAGATCCTTCAGTGCATGGGTTTCAGTTTTTTTAAAGATTATTTAGTTATTTGAATGGCTGAGAGGAGAGAGAGAAAGAGAGGGAGAGAGAGAGAGAAAAAAGAGAGAGAGAGAAAGGTCTCCTATCTGCTGGTTTGCTTCCCAGCTGAGCCAGGCTGAAGTCAGGTGCCAGGAACTTCATCTGGGTCTCCACATGGGTGGCAGGGACCCAAGCACTTGGGCCATCATCTGCTGTTTTCCCAGGCACATTAGCAGGGAGCTGGATCAGCAGAGCAGCTGACCTTTGAACCAGTGCTCATTTGGGATGATGGCGTCGCAGGAGGCAGCTTAACCCACTGAACCACAATGCCAGCCCCTCAATTTTTTTGTACCAAAAGAAACTTATGTTTTAATTTAATTTTCCAAATCTTTTTGAAGTACCCTGGTACGCACTGCATGAGCTCATTACTGTCCAGTCGCTGCTTAACAAGTGTTGCTGAGCCACCCACCCATGCACCACTTCCACCCTGGAAGGGCCCTACATGGTTAGGCAGGATGATTTCCAGCTCCTGGGAACTACAGGACAATCTGGGACAGAGGTAAAATAATGTGACCTCAGGAAATACATCTTTATAACAGCTTGGAAGGCCAAGCTCAAATACAGAAATCTTGAACTTCTCTGTCCATGCTGGGACAGCAGAATGAACAGAGTTGGCCATTGGCCCCTGGCCCACCCCTATTTCTCTTCTCAGCACAGGCTCTTACCTACAGTCCATGGACTTCCACAATCCACATTCTCACTCACGGTTCACCTCACCCCCATCAACAAACAACAAAGGTGCCTTGGGCACCTTGCAGGCCTAGGAGTAAGTAATTTAGTGGTGTGGTCTGTTTCTTGGGAAAAGGTACCTGGAGAAGAAGCTTGGCTCAAGCCCAGGAGTGGGTTCTGGAAGGGGAACATCCCATTGGCCTTGTGGATTCTTTGTACCATGAGAAGTGCAATCCAAGAGGGCTGGAGAGAGTCTGCAGCCTGAGACTCAGGCAGAGGGCATGACTGGTGAGATGCGATGGTCTGGATAAGATGCAGTCACTCTAGAAGCCAGGAAGACCCCGGGTAAGAGGCAGCCCAGGGAAGAAGGGGATGGGGGAGAGAAAGAGATATCTGGGAACAGAGGGTGAGGGAACAGGCAGGTGGGGAGCAGTGCCTCAGGCAACACTGCCTGGCTTCCCAGGAGCCTCCTGGGTCCTGGGCTTAGCCCCTGCCTCGGCTGCTGCCCCCCATACTTCTCTACAGGCCCCTGTGGATACCATAGAATGTAAGCCCTTTTCTGCCCAAACTAGTTGGAACAGGTTGTTATTACTTGAAAAATAAATAAATAAAACTTGACAAAATACTATTTACTTTGTGGCAAAGGAAATCAAAGTTTTCCCAGAGAGGGAGACAGAGAAAGAAAAGGGTGAAAGACAGAGGCTTGGGAAAGATAAATTTAGAATGCAGAAGTGAAAAAAGGGGGCCAGAGAAAGAGTTGTGGTGGAAGCAGGGGCCAAGCTAGCTCACTAGGGTGGGCATGTTAGAGGAAGATGAGGTTTTGTTAGGTAGGAAGTCAGATATGAGCTTATGTGTGTGTGACAAAGGCCTAAAGAGCTGACATCTAGGTCCAGCATCCACATCTCAAAGGCATCCCAATAACCTTCCAAGGGCAGCCCAGTATTTGCATCCTGCCCTGCCCTCTTCTACCAGGTAACCTGCCAGATGGGGGTCCCCGCCCCTTCTGCCTGATAATCTTCCAGGTGCAGCCCAGTATCTGCACTTCAAATATCCTGCTCAGATCCTGATCCTCCAGGGGGTACTGCCCATCCTTCTTCTAACCAGGGTGGCGCCAGCCAGGCTCCTCCCTATCTGATAACTTCAGTGGGAAAACTCAGGAAGGAATTTTTCTATTTACATCCAAAAAGTTCTTTGTTCTAGGAGGAGCAGAGGTAGGGAGGCAAGACCCACCCCTTAAACAGCACCACTCCCACCCCACCCCCCACTCCCAACCCCCCACCCCACCCCACCCCACCCCACCCCCATCCCCGTCTCAACCAGACTGCACACTCAGCCCTCTCTGCTGACCACCCGCCTGGCTGGGCCAGGTGTAATCTCTCCACTCAACCATGTAACCTCGCTCTCCCCCAGTCTGAGCGACTGGGCACTCTTTCTCAGGTTCTGTCTGGAGAGGTACCCATCATTCTTATGGATGTCCCTACCCTAATAAACCTTGCTATTTGCTTTCCATTTACTCTCTGTCTCATGCCTGAATTCTTTCTTGGGCGAAAACAAGGACCCTGTCATTCACGGGTAACAGTTTGAGAAAGACACTGGACTTGGTGACAAAGGGGCCATAAGTAGCCCTCAAGAAAGCACAGCTGGTGGGGCTGGTGTTATGGCAAGTTGTTAAAATCTACACTTGCAAAAGGAGCATCCCATATCAGAACCCTGGCCTTGGCTCCTACTACTCTGCTTCTGATGCCACTCCCTGCTAGTGCACCTGGGAAAAGCAGCCGATTATGGCCCAGGGACTTGTATCCCCTCCTGCCCATGTCTGGGAGACCTGGACGAAGTTCCCAGCTCCTGGCTTTGCTGTGGCCCGTGCCTGGCTGCTGCAGGCATTTGAGGGAGTGGATGGAACTCCCCCCACCTCTCTCTGTTTCTCCTTCTATCTCTGTCACTCTGCCTTTCAAATAAATGAATAAGCAAACCTTTTTGAAAGCAAGCAAGCAAGCACAATTAGATACAAATATTGGCAAAAGGACACACGCTGTGCTGAGAAGACCCCTGGCAGCCACTCCTAGTGGGCTGAGGGCTTCCCCCTTCCCCTGGACACACAGTGGACCTGGCTGCCCCGCCTGTGTGGCAGCTTCCAGCAGGAACAAGGCCTGTTGGAGTGTGTTAGAGAAGAGGGAATTGAGGGCCAAGATCCTGAGTGGGCGCCTTGAAAACCAAGCACACAAAGAACCAGTGAGTTCTTGGGAACCTCCCCAGGCTTCTCCTGGAACCCTTGGAACTGCCTTTTCCTCTTCTTCTGCATTCCTTTAGGAGAGCTGAGCACAACCGCCACTGCTCTGGCTGCCAGGGAAGGCAAGCCAGCCACCTCCCGTCTTCCTCATCGTGCGTGTGTGTGTGTGTGTGTGTGTGTTCGTTCCAGGTGGGGTGGGGAAGAAGATCCCCTGCAGAATTTTTCTTCTGCGATCTGAGGACAACTCCAAACTGACAGAAGTTAACTTCTTAGGCCGGCGCCGCGGCTCACTAGGCTAATCCTCCGCCTAGCGGCGCCGGCACACCGGGTTCTAGTCCCGGTCGGGGCGCCGGATTCTGTCCCGGTTGCCCCTCTTCCAGGCCAGCTCTCTGCTGTGGCACGGGAGTGCAGTGGAGGATGGCCCAGGTGCTTGGGCCCTGCACCCCACGGGAGACCAGGAAAAAGCACCTGGCTCCTGGCTCCTGCCATCGGATCAGCGCGGTGCGCCGGCCGCAGCGCGCCGGCCGCGGCGGCCATTGGAGGGTGAACCAACGGCAAAGGAAGACCTTTCTCTCTGTCTCTCTCTCTCACTGTCCACTCTGCCTGTCAAAAAAAAAAAAAAAAAAAAAAAAAAAGAAGTTAACTTCTTAAGGAAGCCCCCGCTTTGGCTGCCTGTTGGTGGAGCGCCAACAGCGGGACCAGCCTGCCAAGCCTGCAGCGTCTTGGAAGGCAGCAGGCCGCTTCTCACCGGGGAATCGGCGATGCGGGACAGCCTGTGCTCGGGACTTTTCCGCTGGGACAGGGGCTGGGAGAAAATTCTGCCAGGGTGAGGTGTGGTCCTCCGTGGATCAGCCCCTCCAAGAGGCTCCTCCCCTGCGAGCCCCCTCCACGCCCGCTTCCGCTCTAGCCCATCTCCAGCCCTAGTCTTCTCCAGGCTGGGGCACCTGGGCCAGGGGTGAAGGGAGGACAGAGTCCGCCACCTGGTCCCTCCTGCATGGCTTATGAAAAGGCACCATTGTCAACAACTTCTCCCCTCCCTGACTCAGCCCCTCCAGGCTCCCCGCAACAGTGTGCTCCTCCCCGGAGGGAGGAAAACTCACCTTCAGTCCATGGGGAGAATGGGAGAGCCCTGACTTTTTCCACTTGATCCCCCACCCCGTACCTGTAGCACCTGGGGGTTGGAGTCCCCCTTAACTTCCTCTGTGGGAACATTCTCCCAGGTCCTTCTACCCTCCTCAGGGGATGGAAATTTTTAAACCTATAAACAAAGTTTGTTTTTCTTTGCTGAGGGCTAAAAGGGCGTCACATTTCACATATTTCCCCCCTATTCTGCTGGGACAGGTAGGCCTGTTATCTCCATTCCAACAGAGAGAAGCCACTGTTTGCAGAGGTCCTGGGACCTGCCCAGGTCTGCCGAACAGGTGCATCCTGCCCTTACCTCTGAAGACTGAACCAGGAGAACGAGGTCAAGGTGTACTAGGAGAGGCAGAATCCCAAATCCTTGTCTTTTTCTCTTTTTTAGGAGTAAAGAAATTGAGAGTAGAAAATACATACGAGGGTATTTCAAGAAAGTCTGGCCGGGGGCATCTTCAAAGATTCACAGAAAATGGAATTGAAAGTTATGTGGGGGTCGGTGCTGTGGCGTAGCAGGCAAAGCCGCTGCCTGCAGTGCCAGCATCCCATATGGGTGGTGGTTCAAGGCCAGGCTGTTCCACTTTCAATCCAGCTCTCTGCTATGGCCTGGGAAAGCAGTAGAAGATGGCCCAAGTGCTTGGGCCCCTGCACCCTCGTGGGAGACCTGGAGGAAGCTCCTGGCTCTTGGCTTCGGATCGGCGCAGCTCTGGCCATTGCAGCCAACTGGGGAGTGAACCATCAGATGGAAGACCTCTCTCTCTCTCTCTCTCTCTCCCCCTTTCCTCTCTCTGTGTAACTCTTTCAAGCAAAATAAATAAATCTTAAAAAAAAAAACACATACACTTGTGGGGAGCAACTCGGACTAGACTGTTACTCGAATTAAGACTTATTCTATGCATCTGCTCTCCCGCTGGGAGAGGAGGAAACAGCTTCTACACAGCTGCCTCCAGTTCAACCAGTAACCTGCAGGAGCTGATCCTGCTCCTGATTGGAGGAGGGCAGCGTACTCGGCGTGTGGGTAGCAGAGTTGGGATTGGTGGAAGAGGACTATAAAGGAGGAGAGAGACAACATGCACCAGGAACATCTATCTGAAGGAACACCTGAGCAGCCCCCGAGAGAGCCGGCCGGCGGTGTGCCTCTCCCCCGCGGAAGTGGGGAAAGTGGCAGGGGGAACCGCCCTTCCACAGAGGTGGAAGGGACGGTAGCCAACCCGGGAAGAACCAGCAGCAAACCCGGGGAGGGCCAAGCAGACAAAAGAACAGCGCAGGGTCCTGTGTCGTTCCTCCACGAAGACGGGGAGCGACAATACACTCACTTTATATGATCTAGTACATTGCACAGAGATGTATCTATGGAACTGTACCAAAAGTTTTACCATGAGTAATGTACTCTGATATGTTTTGTTCTACACCATTGCATCATTGTTTCCTTTTAATTATGGTTTTGACCCACGAAATTGATTTCATTACACATGATTGAAAAATGTGGTCTTGAAGCACAAACCTTGGATTTGGAGACACGCTCTCACCCCTCTTCAATAAAGTGCCAACTGGTAGGTTGTCCAACGTGCAGCGTGTGTTTAGGAACTTGTTGAGCTTCCCAAGCTTTTCAGGAATCAATAACCCACAAGTCAAACAATTTGTTTTGAAACTTTCCAGCTCCTTTTACGTGGAAAAGTTCATCCTAATAACAAATCACAGCACACAAACCTTTCACACACACAGAACAGTAAGTCAGGCACAGGCATTTGCCCTGGTGGTTAAGATGCCTGCTGACCCCAGCTCCAGCTCCTGACAACTGCAGCTTCCTGCTAACCTGGACCCTGGGAGGAAGCAGTGATGGCTCAAGCAATTGGGATTTGCCACTCAATGGGAGATTTGGATTGAATTACTGGCTCCTTGCTTCAACTGGGCCCAGTCCTGGCCATTGCAGGCATCTAGGCCATGGACAGGAGCGCTCTCTCTCTCTCTCTCTCTCTCTCTCCATCTCAAATAAAACTTTGAAAAAAGAAACCCCAAGTCAATGTCTGTTGTGAATCTAGACTTGAAACTCCAAAACAAAATAGTAGCATGAGATTTCATCAGCAGGCATGAGTTCAGTGTCTTCCCTGAGCTGTCCACTGCCAACAGACAGAGAAGTAATAGAGACCCAGTCCTTGCTCTCAAGTAGGTGGATGGTGTGGTCAGAGCCCCAAGAGGTGAAGCCAGAATTACAGTGCAGTGGGATGAGGGTGGCAGAGGCTGCCTGGGAACCAAGGGGGATTATCCACCCAACCTAGACAAGATCAACGGTTTCCTTAGAATCACTCCAACCTACACTGGAAAGCAGAGTGGCAGTTTGATGGGAGAACAAGTGGAGGAGAACTACGAGTATTTCTAGCCAAGGGAATAGCAGGTGTACAGCTCCAGCAGTCACAGTTGATTGTCTACTCTACAACTAATCCCCATGTTCATTGCTGGCAGTGCTCCAATAATTATTTTTGTAGGCAGGCATGCAGAGGGAATTCCACTACTACACTGTGTAATTTAGGGGGAAAGCAACTAACATGAGCCAATCAGGATAGCCTCAGGAGCCTTTCTAGTGACTGGATTAGGAATGGCCATAAGACTCGTGTCTGGCCAATGAATTTGAGAGATTTGCCATGAGCAGTGTTTGGGAAAGTTCCTCTTGCTCTTATAAAGAGACTCATGGTGAGAAACAGTCGTTTTACTTCTACTGAATGCTTTATTGTGTGAATAGGATGCCTGGCTATGATGCAGCCATCTTTGACCAGGAGGAAACTGGAAAGAGAGGAATACTAGGGATCTGAATGCCTCCGCAGAGAAACTGAATTAACCAACTCCGGAGCTGCTCCGTCCCAGGACATGACGTCATGGAAAGTAATAGACTGTCCTTATTGTATGAGTCAGTTAAGTTCCTGTTTGCAGTCAAAATTAACCTCAACTGATGCAAAATCTATGGAGACAGAAAAAGGCACATGTTGAGTTCTGCAAACAGAACTTGAAGATTGTACTTTAACCGGAAATTCCTAAAACCTCGAAGTCCCATGCCAGCTCCAGAGCACTTTCCCTGCCACCCCCTCCCACCCTGGAATCAGCCAAGGTCCCCACCCAGAGCACCTGCACGCAGGCCAGCTCAGCACAGGTGTGTCTTCCATAAAAACCGTCTGCAGACACGTCTCTCCCTCTTCGAGTCTGTTTCTATGGCACCCAGGCTGAGATAGTATGTACATACGCACACAGACCCACGTATACACGTACGCTTCTATATAGAGGAACTACGAAACCTTCCACGTTGTCTGAAAAGACGTGGGAAAATAGAAGTTCCTAGAAGGGAAACCTAAATGTTATATAAATACCTGTTTCCTACGATTTCAGTGATACATTCAGCAGAACCTTGGTAACAATCCCAGAAGGATGTCTTTTAAACATATGACAAAAGGAAGGAGGGAAACTAGGATTCTAAACAGACAAGAAAGCAAGCATGTTGGGGAGGGGAGTGAAGAAGGTGAACAAGACCCTTTTAAAGTAAAAACCTATAAAATAACAAAGATGGAATATTGGGCTCTTGATGGGAGAAGTCTAATCTGATGAAATCTTCAGAAATGCACTTTAATTTTCATGAGGTTTTAGTGAATGAAGAAGTTGTCAGGATACAATGAGATAAACAAAGATTTTCCAATAAATGGCAGAGGGATAGCAAATCAGCAAACTTAGCAGACAAGAATTCAGATTCATACTTTATACCTACATTAAAATTAATTCCACTTGATTTGAATACTTACATGCATTTAAAACTGTGAAGTCCACGTTAAAATAGATTGACTATTTATCAAAACACTAATGTAAAGACAACTCTATAGCTGTTAGCAATAGTGTTACTCTAAAGACTGAAGTACTGGACTACATAAACCCTTAAAATAAATTTTATATGTAAGATGCCAATAAAATCAAGGACAGGGGACATCCCAGAAGATACACTTACAACACACACGACTAAATATAGCATTGCTAACTCAAGAGCTCAAACAAGTTGATAAGGATCTCACTAAGACTCCAGCTGACAACTGAACAAAGACCACTAACAAAACAATCCACAAAAGAACACATGAAATATTCATAAACAAATTAAAAATTCAGGTTTACGAGTTATCAAACAAGCAGATTAAAAGAATAGTGTATCTTTCAGTAAATTAACACACTTTCCTATATCAACTTTTTCTAAATTAAGACTTACCTCCCCTCCAACTAAAACACAAATTCCCAAAATTGAAGTCAGTGTTCTGTGTGGATAGTATCACAAATTGACACACCCGATTAGAAAAATAATTCAGAGTTTTAAAAATGTGCCTTTTGACTCAATAAATCTTGTTTTGAGAATGAACCCAGAGCAGATCAGCAGAAGCCTGACACCCCTGCCAATGCCCAGTTTCTCCCTGACAGGGGTTCACTGACTTAGGCCTTCCTTGACCAGAGCCTTAGGCCTACGATGCCCAGTACAGTAGCCACCAGCCACATGCACCTGTCTGACCTCCATAATAAATAATAATAAATTCCATTGGAGGGACCCTGTCTGTGTTGTTCACTGCAGTATCCCAGATCTTAGAACAGTACCTAGGGTATAGCAGGGGCTCAACAAATATTTATTGAGTGAGTTTATGAACAAATGTCAAATTATTTCACCCATCTTCCCTAAAAAACTGCCTTGAGCTTTCTTGTCTCAAACAAAGTCTTGCCTCAAACTGTTTGCTTTTGCTGTGTCTTTCCCACCTAGGGCCTTTGTTGCTTATCTAAAATAGTGTACTTTCAGCTTCAAGTATAAATTGTCCACTCAAAATCATTAAATGGGGGCAGGTGCTGTTGTATAGCAGGTAAAGCCACCTGTGGCACTGGCATCCCATATGGGCACCAGTTCAAGTCACAGACGCTCTACTTTCAATCCAGCTCTCTGCTAATGCAGCTGGGAAAGCAGTGGAAGATGGCCCAAGTGCTTGGGCCCCTGCACGCACATGGGAGACCCAGAGGAAGCTCCTGGCTCCTGGCTAGCCCAGCTCCAGCCATTGTGGCCATTTAGGGGAATGAACCAGCAAATGGAAGATCTCTCTTTGTGTCCCTCCATCTCTCTCTCTCATTCTGTCTCTCTCTCTCTCTCTCTCTCTGATTCTGTAATTCTGCCTTTCAAATAAATAAACCTTAAAAACAAATTAAATGATAAATGGATTTGTCCTAATCTCACATAAAGAAAAGTGTAGCACAGTTCCAGGGTTGCAGAACTCAGTAGCTCAGTGAGGGACCCAAGGAACCAAGCTTCTCCACCTTTCCCTTCTGTCACCCTCAACACACCAGCTGTTGTCCTCAGCGTCCCCTTTATGTCTGCCAGATGGTGACAGCAGCTCCATAACTATGTCCTCGGACAGTGTCTCAAGTCTAGAACACCTCTGTAAAAAAGTTCTTTATTTGAGAGGCAGAGAAAACATAGATCTCCTATCTGTTGGTTCATTCCCCGGATGCCCACAAACAGCCAGGGCTGGGCTGGCCCAAAACTGGGAGCCAGGAACTAAATCCAGTTGTCCCACGTGGGTGGCAAGAACCCAGTAACTTGAGCCATCACCGCTGCCTTCCGGGGCCCAAGTACACAACAGCAGAAAGCTGGCATCAGGAGCTGGAGCCAGAGCCGGAGCCAGAGCAGGTATTAAACCCAGATACTCCTGTGCGGGGTGTAGGCTTCTCAACCAGTGTTTTACCTGCTGCTTTAAACTGCTCACCCCCAAGCGTCTCGCTTTCCTTTAAAGACAGATTTCCCCAGAGGTCCTTTCAACAGAGACCACTTCTATGTGTCATTGTCCAGAACTGCCATTCCTAAACCAGCCCATCTCTAGATCAATGGCTGGCAAGAGCACAGAATTTCCAGGATTGGCCTAAGGCATCAAGAGCTGCCTCACTGGGGCTGAGTGAGGACCCCACCCCAGACTCCTGGACTGGGCTGCTACCACTTACAGGAGCGGGATTGAGGTAGGGGACTGCTGGTCCGAGAAGACAAAATGGTCTCAGAACAAACTTCCGAGAGTTTTTCCAAGCTACAAAGTCCTACCAGTTCTTCAAAGTGCAATTCAAATCTCGGGTTTTTCATTAATTTTCTGTTTATCTTAACCAGAAGCAGCCACTCCCTTCTATGAATTTAAAACCTTGAGTTCAGAGCAAAAACTTTGGAATCATTCCCGATTTCTCTCTTCAGAGCAAAAACCCTACCCTGTGTCTTGTCTACCTTCTCTTCTCTACCTTAAAAATACACTCTGAACCTAACCTCTTCCCACCTCCCTCTGTCCTCTCACTCGGGGCCCAGCCACCTGCACCCCATTCTGGATTAGTGCAGAAGCCTCCTCACGGGCCTCAGCCTTCTCCCCTTGCACTCCTAGTGTCTATCTTCATAAACAGTGGTCAGTCCAAGATAGAAGCCTGATCATGTCACACCTCTGCAGAATAAAATCCAAAGTCCTGACCATGGCACGCAGGCCCCTGCATGATCAGCCCTGTCACCTCCCTGACATCATCTCCTGCCCACACCCTCGTATTCCCTAGCCTCCAGCCACACTGGCCCGTGTCCTTAAACAACCAAACACACTGCTCCTCTGAGCCTTGGCACCTGCTATCCACGTGGCTTGGGAACTTCTTCCAGCCACTCCAAGGACTTGTTCCCTGTCTTTCTTCAGGATTTGATTAGCTGCCACCTTAACCCGAGAGGTCCTCCCTGCTCTCCCATCCGAAATGCCCCCTCCCACAAGCCTGTCACTCCACCCTCTGGAATCTGCTTCATTTCCCTTGGAAGCACTTGTCCCAAGTTGATGTATCTGTTTACACTGTTTTATCTCATTAAAACCCAAGATCTGTGAGGCAGGGATTCCATCTGTGGTGCGCTGGTTAGCCTCAGTGCTTACAACAAAACAGTACATGTAATGGGTGCTGGGTATAGGAAGGTCTTCAAAAAGTTCGTAGAGGGGTGGGTGTTTGGTGTAGCCCTTGGGACGGTCACATCCCAGTTCTGCTTTCACTTCCAGCTTTCTGTGTGCCCCAGGAGGCAGCAGTGATGGCTCAAGTACTTGGGTTCCTGCCACCCACGCTGGAGACCCAGCCTGAGTCCAGCCTACACTCACCTAGCCCTGGCTGTTGCGGGAATTTGGGGTGTGAACCCACAAATGGGAAATTTGTGTCTTTGAAATAAATTAAATAAATTTTCAATGCTCATGGAAACTGTACATTATGAGAAAACTATGCATAGATTTCTCTCTTTTTATTAAGATTTATTTATTTATTTGAAAGTCAGAGTTACAGAGAGGCAGAGGCACAGAGAGATAGAGAGGTCTTCCCTCCACTGGTTTACTCCCCAGATGGCCACAACAGCCAGAGCTGAGCTGATCCGAAGCCAGGAGCCAGGAGCTTCTTCCGGGTCTCCCACATGGGTACAGAAGCCAAATTGGACCGTCTTTTATGGCTTTCCCAGGCCATAGCAGAGAGCTGGATCAGAAGTGGAGCAGTGGAGACTAGAACTGGTGCGCCTATGGGATGCCGGCACTGCAGATGGCAGCTTTACCAGCTACACCACAGTGCTGGCCCCTAAGCATGGATTTCAAAAATGTTTGCGCCAAAAAACATTTTTTAAATTTCACTTTCTACAACTTTTTTTAAAGTGTTCTCATATATTTGTACCATACAGTATATTCTTTTAACCTTTGTTATCTATCTGGTTCATCTGATGTGGTCTCATGCTGTTATCTTTTCGTGGGCACACATCCTGTCTTTTCAGTGGGAACATACTTTGTTGAGAGGTCAGAGCTGAGTCTTTTTAAAAAGATGATCATTTAATGTATTTGACAGGCAGAGAATTAGAGACAGAGGGAGAGACAGAGGGAGAGACAAATGACTGCTGGACCAGGCTGAAGCCAGGAGCCCGGTGTGTCCCACGTGGGTGGCGGGGCCCAAGTACTTGGGCCATCTGCTGCTGCTTTCCCAGGCGTGTTAGCAGGGAGCTGGATCAGAACTGGCACTCGTAGGAGATGCTTGACTGGCCCCGGAACTGAGTCTCAAGCACTATGCCTATACAAAGAGGGCATTCGGCACTGTCATTAACGTGGTGGTTTAGGGGCCGGCACTGTGGTGCAGCGGGTTAAAGCCCTGGCCTGAAGTGCCAGCATCCCATATGGGCACCGGTTCTAGTCCCGGCTGCTCATCTTCCAACCCAGCTCTCTGCTATGGGCTCTCTGCTGTGGCCTGGGATAGCAGTAGAAAATGGCCCAAGTCCTTGGGCCCCTGTACCCACTTGGGAGACCCGGAAGAAGCGCCTGGCTCTTGGCTTCAGATCAGCTCAGCTCCAGCCATTGCGGCCATATGGGAAGTGAACCAGCGGGTGGAAGACCTCTCTCTGTCTCTACCTCTCTCTGTAACTCTGTCTTTCAAATAAAAACATAAATCTTAAAAAAAAAAAAAAAATGGTGGTTTGGAGAGAAGTCACAGCTGTTGTCATGTTACCCAACCTGTTTTGGGCAGGCCCCTGATAAAGATGCAGTAAGGGCCACACAGCACATTTAGTTAAGCGCTGGGGTTGGTGCCGGTGTTCTGGAGAGGGACCAGTCCTTGAACAATAGGAGGGCCGTGTCTCTGAGATACTGAAAGGACAGCACAGGGGCGCTTTCCCCACCCTAGCAGGGCCTTTCCAACTTTGTTTACAGTCTGGCAGTTCTCTGCCACTGAATGGGGCCTCACTCTTTAATTGGTGGCAAAGGTCACCACTTAACTGATGCTAAACAGAAGCAGAACAAAGTCCAGAGTAGCTAAGGTCATGTGGAGTCCTTGCTCGAATTGAGGAAGGAAAACTAGACTAGCTCCAGGTCCCAGCCCCTCCCAGCTCCAACCTTGCAAAGAAGCTGTGCAGGCCTGGGAGGGCCTGGGCGTTCCGGGGCTAGCAGCCGCTGTGAGCTCCCCTGTCGCTCCCCCTCTTCATGGAGGAACGACACTGAACCCTGCCTAGGCTTCATATCCGAGTCACGGCACCATTATGTCGCTCCCCCTCTTCGTGGAGGAACGACACAGGACCCTGCACTGTTCTTTTGTCTGCTCGGCCCTTCCCGGGTTTGCTGCTGGTTCTTCCCGGGTTGGCTACCGTCCCTTCCACCTCCGTGGAAGGGCGGTTCCCCCTGCCACTTTCCCCACTTCCGCGGGGGAGCGGCACACCGCCGGCCGGCTCTCTGGGGGCTGCACAGGTGTTCCTTCAGATAGATGTTCCTGGTGCATGTTGTCTCTCTCCTCCTTTATAGTCCTCTTCCACCAATCCCAACTCTGCTACCCACACGCGGAGTACGCTGCTCTCCTCCAATCAGGATCAGGATCAGCTCCTGCAGGTCATCACTCAAGTTGGCGAGAGGCAGCTGCGTAGAAGTTGTTACTCCCTTCTCAGCGCCATATTGTGGGAGAGCAGATGCATAGAATAAGTCTTAATTCCAGTAACAGTCTAGTCCGAATTGCTCCCCACACTCCTCCTCGCTTCCGTGGGCTTCTCCCACGCACTCTTCCTCCACCCAGGCCGGTCCCCAGACGCCAGGGAACCAGGCCACCCTCAAAGGCTGATGCAGGAGGAGAAAGGGACAGACGACAGAAGACAGGGCGTGAATGGAAGAAGGAAAAGATACTCACTGGGTGCTGAGCCGCAATGGCCGATGCCAGGAATGGCTGGGAGCGTTGTTTGAGGCCCAGTTAACTCCGGAGGGACCTGCTCCACACTCCAAAGAGTGTAGAGGAGGCAGGTGTGCAGGTGGTCTGAGGATGCGCAGACACCCTGAGGGGGCGGGCTGGCACAAGGGGATAGACTTGAAGCAACCTTAAAGGACTCCTTTAAAGCATGCCACGGGAGATGAAAGGCAGCTGGGCTGGTTGGGAGCTTGTTTCTGTACGGCTGGGCCCCATGATGCGTCCAGGGCACTTGGGCCTGGAGAGAAGTAGTGTTTTCAGTGCTCAACTCGGCAGCACAAAAACTAAAATTGGAACGAGAAGTAATGTTCTCGGCAAACACTGGCAGGGTCTCCGTTCTGAGACAGTAGACCCTTCTTCTTATTTATTTATTTGTTAAGATTTATTTATTTATTTATTTGAAAGCCAGTTACACAGAGAGAGAAAGAGAGGCAGAGAGAGAGAGAGGTCTTGCATCCGCTGGTTCACTTCCCAGGTGGCCCCAATGGCCAGAGCTGTGCCGATCCAAAGCCAGGAGCCAGGAGCCAGGAGCTTCTTCTGGGTCTTCATTTGGGTGCAGGGGCCCAAGGACGTGGGCCATCTTCTACAGCTTTCCCAGGCTATAACAGAGAGCTGGATTGGAAGAGGAGCAGCCGGGTCTCAAACCAGCACCCATATGGGATGCCAGCGCTGCAGGTGGCAGCTTAACCCACTATGCCACAGTGGCGGCCCTGAGTAGGGCCCTTCTCATTGGATCACTTGCCCCTTGGGAAACAGGCATTTAGGCTGAAAGGTTCTCATTTTCCCTGCTGAGGGCCAGTCTGGTTAGAATAAAGTGATTTGGGCTGGCCCTGTGACAAAGCCGTCCGGCCTGCTCCACTTCTAATCCAGCTCCCCGCTAATGTCCTGGCAAAAAAGAGTGGAGGACTGCACCTGCCACCCACGCGGGAGACCTGGATGAAGCTCCCAGCTGTGGCCTGGCCCAACACAGGAGACCCGGATGAAGCCCCTGGCTTTGGCCTGGCCCAACGCAGGAGACCCGGATGAAGCCCCTGGCTTTGGCCTGGCCCAACACAGGAGACCCGGATGAAGCCCCTGGCTTTGGCCTGGCCCAACACAGGAGACCCGGATGAAGCCCCTGGCTTTGGTCTGGCCCAACGCAGGAGACCCGGATGAAGCTCCCAGCCATTGCGGACATCTGGGCAGTGAACCAACAGATGTAGAAAATCTCTTCCTCTCTCTATAATTCTTTCAAATAAATAAATACTTTTTAAAACAAACAAAAGAATAAACAGTGATTTGGGACTGGCGATGTGGAGCGGCAGATTAAGCCGCAGCCTATGATGCCGGCATTCCGTATTGGAGCGCTAATTCAAGTCCTGGCTGCTCTGCTCCCCATCCAGTTCGCTGCTGATGTGCCTGGGAGAGCAGCAGGCAGCAGCAGATGACCCAAGCAGGAAAGCCCCTACCTCCCACATGAAAGATTCAAGTGAAGTTCCTGGCTCCTGGCTTTGGCTTGGTCCTGCCCGCGGTGGTCCTATGTGGAGTGAACAGCGGATGGGAGACTTTCTCCCTCCCTCTCCAGCTCTCCCTCCCTCCCTCCCTCTCTCCTCCTCACTTCCTCTGTCTCTCCTTCCTTCCCTGTCATTCTGCTTTTTAAATAAATAAATAATTTTTTAAAAAAATAATCAACAGTCATCTGATATACACAGTACTGACCTGCTCACACCTTCCAAAGGGACCCAAGGGTTACCATACCTTCTCTCCTGTCTTCAAATCCTAGCCACTGGGCAGAAGCCTGGACGCTGGAGGATAATAGAATGGTTCACACCAGAAGTCCTGAGATTCATCTCAGGCTTGTTAGAACACAGACTGGGGCCAGTGCCATGGCGTAGATGGTAAAGCCACTGCCTGCAGTTCAGGCATTCTATACAGGCAGCAATTGGAATCCCAGGAGCTCTACTTCCCATCCAGCTCTCTGCTATGGCCTGGGAAAGCAGTTGAAGATGGCCCAAGATAGACCAAGATGGCCTCTGCACCCACATGGAAGACCCTAAGAAGCTCCTGGCTCCAGGCTTTGGATCGGCCCAGCTCCGGCCGTTGAGGCCATCTGGGGAGTGAACCAGCTGATGGAAGACCTCTCTGCCTCCGCCTCTGCCTCTGTAATTCTGCCTTTCAAATAAAAAAACCAAAAAAAAAAAAAAAAACACAATTACTGTGTCCCATTTAGAGTGTTGGTAGAGCTGGGCTGGAGCCCAGTGAAAACACATTGGAATCACCTGGAAATTAAAAATTGCCAATGGCTGGGCCCTACTCACGAAGATTCTGATACTAATTGGTCTGGGCGTTGTTTAAAGCCCACTTACACATAGTGCTAAGGTGCAGCTAAGGTTAGAACCACTGATCTACTTCCTTTTCACCTGTTGTCTTCATTATATTCCCCAATATAATTTTTTAAAGATTTATTTATTTATTTGAAAGAGTTACAGAGAGAGAGAGAGAGAGAGAGAGAGAGGTCTTCCATCTGCTGGTTCACTCCCCAATTGGCCGCAACGATTGGAGCTGTGCCAATCCAAAGCCAGGAGCCAGGAGCTTCCTCCGAGTCTCCCATGCAGGAGCAGGGGCCCAAGGACTTGGGCCATTTTCTACTGTTTTCCCAGGTCATAGCAGAGAGCTGGATGGGAAGTGGAGCAGCTGGGACTTGAACCAGCACTGGTATGGTATGCCGGCACTGCAGGCGGCAGATTTACCTGCTAAGCCACAATGTCAGCCCCCCAGTATAATTTAAATTTACCTTCATAACATGTCCTCCAAGTGGTTAGAATCACAGGAGACCACAGCTCCTGGCTTTAGATCAGCCCAGCTCCAGCCATTGCAGCCATTTGGGGAATGAACCAGTAGATGGAAGACCATTCTCTCTGTCTCTCCCTCTCTGTAACTTTGCCTCTGAAATAAAAAGATATATTTTTTTAAAAAAGTAATTATCTTTAATACTTACTGAACACTTGTTACATTCCAATAACTCCTAGGGGCTTTCATTTTAAATTTTTTTAATTCTCACAACACCCCAATGGTTTGGGAACTGATTATTTTACTTATTTAATTTTTATTTATTTGAGAAGCCAAGAGTAGAGACAGAGACAGAGTCAGACAGACAGACCTTCCATCTGCTGGTTCACTCCCCAAATGCTCACAATAGCCAAAGCTGAGTGAAGCCAAACCCAGGAGCTGGGAGCTCCACTGGGGTCTCCCATGTGGACAGCAGGGGCTTTGCTGCCTTCCCAGGAGCACAAACAGAAAGCTGAATCAGAAGTGGAGCTGGAACTATAGTGTGGCATTGTGAAATGGGATTCAGGTGTCCCAAGTGGTGACTTGACCGCTGTGCTAAACACTCACCCCCATTTTCTTTATTTCTTCTTTTAAGATACTTATTTATTTATTTGAAGGGGAAAGTGAGAGTGATTTTGCACCAGCTGGTTCTCTTCTCAAATGGCCACAGTGGCCAAGGCCAGTCGAGGCTGAAGTCAAGAGCCCAGAGGTCTATCCAGGTTTCCCACATGGGTGGGAGGAGCTGAAGCACTTGGGCCATCTTCTGCTACTTTCTCGGGCACATTAGCAGGGAGCCGGATGGAAAGCGCAGCAGTCGAGACTCCAACCAGCACTCACACGGGACGCCGGTGTTGCAGGCAGCAGCTTAGCTCGCTGTGCAACTGTGTCAGCCACAACACTCACCCCTTGAAACGGTTTTAATTCCCCACTTAACAAAACGAAAACAGAGATACTAGGAGGGGAAGTAGTTTGTCTAAAACCACACAATTCAGAGCTGGCCCTCAAACTTCTGTGTGTATTTCAATTACCTACAGATTTTCCAGAATACAAACGCCTGGCTCCATTCCAGACCAACTGGACCAGACTCTGCTAGGGTGGGTCTTCATCAAAATAATTTCTAGAAAATTCCTTAGAGTGTCAATTGCTGGCTAAGACAGAAGGCCACAGTTGTGATTTAAAATGAAGACTTAGGGCTAGCACTGTGGCATAGGGAGCTAAGCCTCCACCTGCGGTGCTGAAATTCCTATGGATGCCAGTTCTAGTCCCGGCTGCTCCACTTCCAATCCAGCTCTCTGCTATGGCCTGGGACAGCAGTAGAAGATGGCCCAAGTCCTCGGGCCCCTGCACCAGCGTGGGATACCTGGAAGAAGCTCCTGGCTCCTGGCTTCAGATTGGCCCAGCTCCAGCTGTTGTGGCCATTTGGGGAGTGAATCAGTGGATAGAAGACCTTTCTGTCACTCCTTCTGTCTGTAACTCTACCTCTCAAATAATAAATAAAATCTTTAAAATTTTTTTTAAAAAAACAAAATGAAGGCTTTAGGATTAGATTAAACCAGGTTCAATTTTTTTTAAAGATTTACTTATTTATTTATTTTTATTTATTTATTTTTTTGACAGGCAGAGTAGACAGTGAGAGACAGAGACAGAGAGAAAGGTCTTCCTTCCGTTGGTTCACTCTCCAAATGGCTGCTATGGCTGGCTCGCTGCACCGATCCGAAGCCAGGAGCCAGGTGCTTCTCCTGGTCTCCCATGGGGTGCAGGGCCCAAGCACCTGGGCCATCCTCCACTGCCTTCCCGGGCCACAGCAGAGAGCTGGCCTGGAAGAGGGGCAACCGGGACAGAATCCGGCGCCCCGACCGGGACTAGAACCCGGTGTGCTGGAGCCGCAGGCGGAGGATTAGGCTCACCGGCCTGATTTACTTAATTTTTTTTTAAAGGTGGGGGTGGAGACAGAGAGAGAGAGAGAGAGAATATGAGATCTTTCATCCAGTGCTTCCTGTCCTAAATGACCACAACAGCTGGGGCTGGGCCAGGCCGAAGCCAGGAGCCAGGAACTCCATGTGGCTCTCCTATGTAGGCGGCAGAGGCCCAAGCACTAGCATTTGCAGGGATCCGGGTCAGAAGCAGAGCAGCAGGGAGCTGAAGCAGCACTTTTACATGGATGCCAGTGTCACAGGCGGCAGTGTCACCACACCAGCCTCCAGGTCCCATTCTTTCTCAATCACTTACAACTAGACTCTTTGAACGAGTGGCTCATTCGCTCTTGGAGCTTTCAGTTCCTCGTCTGTAAATGGCAGGACTTAGTTCCTGGGATGGCTCTGAGAATCACATGGGTCCAAGGCATTTGGCACAAAGGCAGTCCTTGCCTTCTTGTCTCTCACTGACTCCCTGCCTAGTCCACATCAAAGTCTGGTGAAACAAGCTGACAATAGAAGATTAATGTATATGAGTATTGATTAATGTATATTGATTTATGTATATCTATTAACACTTTAATGTATATATAATATATATAATCGATTAATGTATATGTGGAGTTCACTGGACAGTGATCATCTAACAACCCAATGAGATTCAGAAACTTCTACAACTTCTTCTCAGGGGACAGAGAAACGGGATGATCTAGGACTCTTTTTTTTTTAAAGATTGATTTATTTATTTGAACGTCAGAGTTACACAGAGAAAGGAAAGGCAGAGAGAATGGAGAGGTCTTCCATCCACTGATTCACTCCTCAACTGGCCACAACGGCCAGAGCTGTGTCGATCCGAAGCCAGGAGCCAGGAGCTTCTTCCAGGTCTCCCACGTGGGCCCAAGGACCTGGGCCATCCTCTACTTCCCAGGCCACAGCAGAGAGCTGGATGGGGAGTGGAGCAGCCGGGGCTCAAATCGGTGCCCATATGGGATGCCGGCACTTCAGGCCAGGGCACTAACTCACTGCGCCACAGCGCTGGTCCCAGATCGGAAAATTCTATCACCTCTTCATGGGGACAGGTAAATGGGACGCTCTAGCATGTGCTTTCTTTTCTTTTCTTTCTTTCTTTTTTTGAAGATTTATTTATTTGAAAGCAGAGTTATAGATGAGAAGGAGAGGCAGAAAGAGAGGTCTTCTATCCACTGATTCACTCCCCAGTTGGCCACAAGGGCTGGAGCTGGGCTGGGCTGAAGCCAGGAGCCAGGAGCTCCTCCAGGTCTCCCACATGGGTGCAGGGGCCCAGGGACTTGGGCCATCCTTCGCTGCCTTCCCAGGCACATTAGCAGGGAGCTGGAATGGAAGTGGAGCAGCCGGGACTTTAACCAGTGCCCATATGGGATGTGGCAGAGCAGGCAGCAGCTTTACCAGCTACGCCATAGCATAGGATGCTATAGCCCCTCTAGGATACTTTTAAGGGTAGCAAATGGAGCCGGCGCCACGGCTCACTAGGTTAATCCTCCACCTTGCGGCACCGGCACACCGGGTTCTAGTTCCGGTCGGGGCGCCAGATTCTGTCCCGGTTGCCCCTCTTCCAGGCCAGCTCTCTGCTGTGGCCAGGGAGTGCAGTGGAGGATGGCCCAAGTCCTTGGGCCCTGCACCCCATGGGAGACCAGGAGAAACACCTGGCTCCTGCCATCGAATCAGCGCAGTGCGCCGGCCGCAGCGCGCCGGCCGTGGCGGCCATTGGAGGGTGAACCAACGGCCAAAAAGGAAGACCTTTCTCTCTGTCTCTCTCTCTCTCTCTCACTGTCCACTCTGCCTCTCAAAAAAAAAAAAAAAAAAAAAAAAAAAAAGGTAGCAAATGATTTTTGTGGGAATGAACGGGCGCCCCAAAAGACAACAGTTTGTCAATGATTCGCTGGGGACCACAAGGGGTCCAAAGGGCAGACAATAGCTGAGGACATCTGCCTAGGTGTGCGGACAGTGCTCAGCGTCTCTCCCTGCTGTGTTTACTCTTTGATGAATGGGCTTTCAGGTCCCAGACAATGGCATTTCTCGTGGAAGAGCTTCTTCCTTCAGCCAGAGAAGGGAATTTGGGAGAGAGCCCCTCCCTGAACTTAGGGGAAAAACAAGGGAAGGCTGGAGACGCCTTGGTTCTGAGACTTGTCCACCTCAGCAGGAGAAGGCACTATGCTTTGGGGTGTCATTTTATGAGCCCCAGTAGCAGCATGAATTGAGCAAAGCAGTGGACATACCCAGTCACTTTGGAGGACAACACAGGGCCACGCTGGACACTGGATGCCCTTGGGGAGGGATTTTACTCTCAAGGACAAGGTGGGGCAGTCACCCGCCCAACACCGAGCACACAGCACACACGGGCCCCCTAACCCTCACCGCTGAGATTCCCTCTACAGAGAAGCCAAGAGTGAGAATTAATCTTCCTCAGTTACTGGATTAATTCTGTTTACATTACATGGAATGCAAGCCTGAGATTAAAAATTACGTTCTGTTTTAGAAAGTCAAAGATATATTTGTACATAACTGAACTGTTTTATACAATGAATGCCTGCTAATTATTAAGATTGCAGGTTTCCCAAGAATCAGGAAGACTTAGAGTACAGCAGTACGCAATGGATTTAACCAGCAGCTATCTTAGAAATGGAACCATGTCTGCAGAGAGGAGTTTTGGGTGACTTCTTAAGACATTTGAAAAGTAAATGGAAAAAAGGAGAATGGAGGGGCCTATGTTGTGGCTTAGTGGGTTAGGCTGCCACCTGTGACATTGGCATCCTTATCAGAGTGCCAGCCTGAGTCCCAGCTGCTCCACTTCCCATCCAGGGCCCTGCTAATGCACAGCAGATGGTGGCCCAAGATCCTGGTCCCCTGCCACCCATGTGAGAGACACGGATGGAGTTCTTTCTGAACCAGCCCTGCAATTGACACCGTTTGGAGAGTGAAGCGGTGCATGCAAGATCTCTCTTTCCCACTGCTCTGTGCTCTCTCTGTGTCCTTTTCAAATAAGAAAATAATGGTTTTGATTATTTGTTTTTAAAGGAGAAAAAAAGAAAAAGGAGAATGGAAATGCAGCGTTCACACCACTCTGTCTGGAGGGGAAATACGGCGTCTCTCTGCATGGATCCTTATTCCCCGTTCTGGATGGTGCACCTGCAGTCATGCGCTGAGTTCTCATGTTCTTCCTAGGCCTGGATGCCCATGAGGCTACTTAACCTGCTTTATTACCATGGGCCATTCAACACTCACCAAGCAATGACAAGCTTGATTTTCTAAACAACCAAAACAGAGGGAAACAGGTTGTAGTAGAAACAAGCGCTCTGATACGTGGAAAGTCTGCCTGCCCTGTAAATCTACACAATGGCATCCTGGTTTGTAAAATAAGTCTCTGGCGAGTTATCAGTGGAAGACTTCTAGACAAGGTGGCCAAATTTAATAAATAAAAATATGAATATTACATGAGATGTTCCTTGAGCCCACACACTTATATTTAGTTCCATTTTCCATGAGCTTTTGAGGTACTCTCCATACTTACAGTAAAAATATTACTCACTGTTTACCTAAAATTCAACCCAATGCCAGGCAGACTAATAAAATGGAGATCCTGTGTCTGCATGGCTGAGGGCCAGTCCCCAAGATCACCTTTATCAAAAGGGCCAACCAGAGCAAGGTTAGACTTAGCCTCTCTCTCTCTCTCTCTCTTTCCCCTCTCTCTCTTTCATAATAGCCTTGATTCATTCAAACCCTTCTCTTTGTTTATACACAAAGAAATTAACCTCCCTTAATAAACTTCCAAGGACTTTACCACTTGTTAATTCCAAGATCAAGTTTACAATTTGGACAATAAATCCATAAAACTGAAAGTCACTGCTGGTGTCATCCAAGGAGGCAATTGACTTTATCTACATCTATTATGGTAAGAGTATTTACTTCCCTGCAACAGTCAGTTAAATATGGATTCTCATTAACTGTCTACAAAGAGGGCTTCTGTTCTTTGACCTGCGTCTCATCTCCTCCCTGATTTTTCCCTCAATCAGAACTCTAAGCTTCACCATCCATGGCTCTCTCGCAACCCCAGCCTCCAGATCACATAATAGAAAAATTGAGTAACGGGGTTTCTGTTGGACCACTTCATTTGTAGCCAGAGGAACCCAAAGGAGGAGGAGCGCCACAGAAGAAACACAGGAGTGGACCTGGTCTGTGATTCTCTGAGCAAGAAAAGACCTCTGCTGCTTCCCAAGCCAGCTCTCCCCACCCTAACATGCCACAGACACCTGTGTCTTGACGCCACTGTGTCTTCCCTTTGTCGTCTTCTAAAGAGATTTCTGCCCATAAAGAGATAATATTGATTTGTTTATCGCCAGACAAGATGCAGTTCAGTTCACGCTGCTTGACTCAAACCATCATTGAGCCTCTCTGTTCTAGACATATAGTGCAATTTTTGCTAAGAACTAAAGAGTCTCTGGTGACGTGTGATTTAGGTCCTTCTTCTAGAATTCTGGCTTTAATTCACTGCTGGCACTTCTGAAGTAGTTTAGGGTCTACATCTGAAATAAATAAGTCATTGTGGCCCCTCTATTTCCCATTATTTCTAACTTAAACACTTCAGGACTAAGGATTAATACACCCTCCACATGCTGGCAACAAGCAAGTCATTCTGTGAAATATATTGGGAAACTAATGGACTTCCATGTGGGGAGAAGTAAACAAAAGTAGGTAATCCATATGCCTGTTTATCTACAGACACACAGTGCTGGGAAATGAAGAATGGTTTAGTAGTCCTAAGCCAGACTTGCTGTCAGGTTCAAACAAACAAACAAACAAACAAAAAACAACTTAACCGACCACCAGTTTGGTTTTTCTCAAGCTGGAAGCTGGAAGCTGGAAGCAACGAGGAGCAAAATGTTAAATCAAGGGGTGTTTTAAGGAGCCAAGAACATGCGGTCTGAATATCAGCTTGGGAGTCCCTCCAGAGACCCGTGTATTAAAGGCTTGGTTCCCAGTCTTTGATAGTACTAAGGAGGTAAAACTTGATCAAATTATAGTGTCCAGACGTGCAGCCTTTGGAAGGTGATTAGATTGTCTTAGGCTGTTAGAGTAGTGCTCTCATGACCAAACCCATGGTGGCTTTATAAGCACAGACATAGACACACGCTTCCTTTCATTAAAAAAAATTTTGTCTACTTATTTATTTAATTTGAGAGAGACAGAGAGAGCTTGTTCCCATCTACTAGCTCATTTCCCAAATGCCTGTAATGTCCAGGACTGGGGCAGGCCAAAGCTGGGAGCTGGGATTTCTTTTTTTTTTTTTTTTTTTTTAGAAAATTTTTATTTAATAAATATAAATTTTGAAAGTACAACTTTTGGATTATAGTGGTTCTTCCCCCCATAACCACCCTCCCACCTGCAAACCATCCCATCTCCACTCCCTATCCCATCCCATCCCATTCTTCACTAAAATTCAGTTTTAATCATCTTTTTGTACAGAAGATCAACTTAGTATATACCAAGTAAAGATTTCAACAGTTTGCACCCACAAAGTATAAAGTACTGTTTGAAAACTAGTTTTACCGTTAATTCACATAGTACTACACATTAAGGACAGAGGTCCTACATGGGGAGTAAGTGCACAGTGACTCCCATTGTTGATTTAACAATTGACACTCTTTATTTATGATGCCAGTGATCACCTGAGGCTCTTGTCATGAGCTGCCAAGGCTATGGAAGCCTCTTGAGTCCACAAACTCCGACCTTATTTAGACAGGGTCATAGTCAAAGTGGAAGTTCTCTCCTCCCTTCAGAGAAAGGTACCTCCTTCTTTGATGGCCCTTCTTTCCACTGGGATCTCACTCACAGATATCTTTCATTTAGGTAATTTTTTGCCACTGTGTCTTGGCTTCCCATGCCTGCGAAACTCTTGTGGGCTTTTTAGCTGGGTCCGAATACCTTAAGGGCTGATTCTGAGGCCAGAGTGCTATTTAGGGCATTTGTCATTCTATGAGTCTGCTGTGTGTCCCGCTTCCCATGTTGGATCATTCTCTCCTTTTAAATTCTATCAATTATTATTAGCAGCCACTGGTGTCGCTCCCCCTCTTCGCAGGGGAACGACACTAAACCCTGCGCTGTTCTTTTGTCTGCTCGGCCCTTCCCCGGTTTGCTGCTGGTTCTTCCTGGGTTGGCTACCGACCCTTCCACCTCCGTGGAAGGGCGGTTCCCCCTGCCACTTTCCCCACTTCCACCGGGGAGCGGCACACCACCGGCCGGCTCTCTCGGGGGCTGCTCAGGTGTTCCTTCAGATAGATGTTCCTGGTGCATGTTGTCTCTCTCCTCCTTTATAGTCCTCTTCCACCAATCCCAACTCTGCTACCCACACGCCGAGCACGCTGCTCTCCTCCAATCAGGAGCGGGATCAGCTCCTGCGGGTTACTGGTTGAACTGGAGGCAGCTATGTAAAAGTTGTTTTTACTCCTCTCCCAGCGCCATATTGTGGGAAAGCAGATGCATAGAATAAGTCTTAATTCCAGTAACTTAGTCTAGTCCGAGTTGCTCTCCACACACTGGTCTTATTTATGTGATCCCTTTGACACTTAATCCTACCTTTATGATCAATTATGAACTTCAACTGATCACTTTAACTAGTAAGATGGCATTGGTACCTGCCAAGTTAATGGGATTTGGAGTCCCATGGCACGTTTCTAGCTTTACCCCTAGGGGTAAGTCCGAGTGAGCATGTGCTGAACTGTACATCCCCTCCCTTTCTTATTTCCACTCTCATTTTTAACAGGGATCAATTTTCTGTTGGATTTAAACTCCTAAGAATAACTGTGTGTTAATTAAAGAGTTCACCCAATGGTACTAAGTAGAAAAAGAAAATACTAAAAAGAAGAAAATAGTAAGTTGCTCCTCAACAATCAGGACAAGGGCTGTTCAAGTCATTATTTCTCATAGTGTCAGTTTCACTTCTACAGGTTTCCTTTTAGGTGCTCAATTAGTTGTCACAGATCAGGGAGAACATATGATATTTGTCCCTTTGGAACTGGCTTATTTCACTCAGCATGATGTTTTCTGGATTCCTCCATTTTGTTGCAAATGACTGGATTTCATTTTTTTTTTTACCACTGTGTAGTATTCTATAGAGTATATATCCCATAATTTCTTTATCCAGTCTTCTGTTGATGGGCATTTAGATTGGGGAGCTGGGATTTCAATCCAGGTCTACTACCTAGGTGGCAGCAACCCAACTACTTCGGCAATTGCTGCTGCCTCCCAGGGTCCACATTAGCAGGAAGCTGGAGTCGGGAGCCAGAACTGGCCATAGAACCCAGGCAGTCTGATGTGAGATGCGGGTGCTTTAACTGCCAGACTAACTGCCCCCTCCCATCCCCTTCCTCCTGCTCTGTGGTGCACTGACCGACCTTGGAACTCTGCCATCACCAGGTGCTGAACCAGTGGGGCCCCCTGACCTTGGACTGTGAGTCTCAAAAATGATGAGCTGAAATCAACTTCCTTCCTTCTTCGGTAGCTGTCTTAGGTATTTCACTGTAGTAATAAAACGCTGACCATGACCTCTACCATCTCAGCCCCCTGTATGGAGCAGTAAAGGCTGCTCTCAGATTCGGAGCTCCCAGGAGAAGCCAAGAGAACACAGTTACTATTGCAGGTCGGGACTCATGGCTTGTTGACACAGATGTGATCAGTCATCTGAGAGATCTGCGGGACAGAGGCTGCTAAGGGAAGCCAGAGGCACTCAGAGGCAAGGGACACTGAGGCTTACAGAGGCTCCTTCTGTGTCACTTGACCACAGATGTGAACCAAGTCATCAGTCTCAGCGTTTACTCTTTCCCCATCCAAAGCACAAATATATCCCTCAGCAAATGCAGACTTCCAGCCTAGACATGTAGAAATGCAGTCCTCATGCTACACAAGATATTTTGGTAACCAGTATTAACAGCACCTTACACTGTATAAAGTGCTCTCAGATGCATGATTTTATTTGATCAGTTGCACACAAGTCTTATCAAGATATGGTATTACTGGGGGCTGGCGTTGTGGCACCTGCATCCCATACGGGTGCTGGTTCTAGTTCCAGCTGCTCCTCTTCTGATCCAGCTCTCTGCTATGGCCTGGAAAGCAGCAGAAGATGGCCCAAGTTCTTGGGACCCTGTACCCACATGGGAGACCTGGAAGAAGCTCCTGGCTCCTGGCTTCAGATCCACCCAGCTCTGGCCATTGCAGCCATTTGGGGAGTGAACCCGCAGATGGAAGACTTATCTCTCCCTCTCATTGTCTGTAACTCTACCTGTCAAATAAATAAATAAATAAATAAAATTTTTCAAAATAAAATATATAGTACTATTATAAGCCATCAGAAAGTAGTGAAAATTCTCCAGAATCTGTCTCGGTCAGGGAAATCCATCAATACGGTCTTAGGAAGAGCTATCAGGGTGAGTGTTTAGTCCAGTGGTTAAAACTCCCATATCTGGCTGGCGCCATGGCTCACTAGGCTAATCCTCTGCTTTGCGGCGCCGGCACACCGGGTTCTAGTCCCGGTCGGGGCACCGGATTCTGTCCCAGTTGCCCCTCTTCCAGGCCAGCTCTCTGCTGTGGCCCAGGAGTGCAGTGGAGGATGGCCCAAGTGCTTGGGCCCTGCACCCGCATGGGAGACCAGGAGAAGCACCTGGCTCCTGCCATAGGATCAGCGCGGTGCGCCGGCCGCAGTGCGCCGGCCGTGGCGGCCGTTGGAGGGTGAACCAATGGTAAAGGAAGACCTTTCTCTCTGTCTCTCTCTCTCTCACTGTCCACTCTGCCTGTCAAAAAAATTTTTAAAAATTTTAAAAAAACTTAAAAAAAAACAACTCCCATATGCCCTATCAAAGTACCTGTGTTCAATAACCAGCTCTGAGTCCCGACTCCAGTTTCCTGTTAATGAAGATGTGGGAGGCAGATGTGATGATTCAAGTAATTGGATTCCTGCCACTCACATGAGAGACTTGGACCAAGCTCCTGGCTCCTGGCCGCCTGGCCCAGCCCTGGCCATTACAGGCTTTTGAGGGAGGGAACCAGTGGATGAGAGCTCTCTTTCTTTCTCAATCTCAAACAAATATTTAAAAAAAAAATCAGTTCATTTGATGAGAAAAAGAAAATAAAAAAAATTTCAGGGATGGGTGCTATGACTCAGTGGGTTAAGCTACCACTTGTAATGCCAACATCCCACATCCTTGTGCTGGCCCGAGCCCTGACTGCTCTGTTTCTTTTTTTCTTTTTCTTTTTTTTTTTTTTTTTTGACAGGCAGAGTGGACAGTGAGAGAGAGAGGCAGAGAGAAAGGTCTTCCTTTGCTGTTGGTTCACCCTCCAATGGCCGGCGCGGCCGGCGCACCGCGCTGATCCGATGGCAGGAGCCAGGAGCCAGGTGCTTTTCCTGGTCTCCCATGGGGTGCAGGGCCCAAGCACCTGGGCCATCCTCCACTGCACTCCCGGGCCACAGCAGAGGGCTGGCCTCGAAGAGGGGCAACCGGGACAGAATCCGGCGCCCCAACCGGGACTAGAACCCGGTGTGCCGGCGCCGCAAGGCGGAGGATTAGCCTAGTGAGCCACGGCGCCAGCCTGCTCTAATGCAGCTTCCTGGTAACTTGCCTGGGAAGGCAGCGAATGATGGGAGACCCACATCGAGTTTCTGACTCCTGGCCTCAGCCTGGCTCAGCCCTTGCTGTTGTGGGCATTTGGGGAGTAAATAAGCAGATTAGAGGATCTCTCTCTCCCTCTCTCTCTCACTTCCCCTCTGTGTGTATGTGTGTGTGTGTGTTGCTCCTTCAAATAAATAAATCTTTTTAAAAGCAATTTTAAAAAGCAAATTGCAGGATACTTTGTACAGTGGGAGCCCATTTGTGTCAAAGAAATATGTGTATAGCTAAAGATGGATGAGGGTACTTCAAGAAGCCCATGAAAAGTGGAATTAAAAGATAAGTTTGCTTTGGTGCAAAATATTTTGAAATCCATGCATAGCTTTTGCATCATAAACATTTTCAGTAACTTTAAAAAAAATTTTTTTTAATTTTATTTGAAAGGCAAAGTTACAGAGAGACAGAGAGGTCTTCCATCCTCTGGTTCACTCCCCAAATGGCCACAACGACTGGGACTGGGACAGACTAAAGCCAGGTGCTTCTTCCAGGTCTCCCACGTGGGTACAGGGGCCCAAGCACTTGGGCCATCTTCTGCTGCTTTCCCAGGCGCATTAACAGGAAGTTGGATTAGAAGTGGAGCAGCGGGGAATTGAACTGGTGACCATACAGGATGCCAGCATTGCAGGAGGTGTCTTAACCTGCTATGCCACAACACCAGCCTCTAGAAACTTTTTTGCAGAAAACTTTGTGTAGCAATTTCACACAAATAGATATGTACCTAAATTTAGATGTTTATGCACACATGTATACAATTTTAGAATTTTTTATATATTTATACTACTAGATGATATTATGTAATTGAAACACAGTTACAAAGTAGGGTTGAGAAAGAGAATTGAGGCTAGTAGGTCTTTTAACACACACAGGTGGTGACTACATCGGTAAAGGTCTGGCTCGAGCTGTTCTTGGGAGACAGGGCTGACAGGCAACAAGGACTCTGACAAGAAGGTGAGGTCCCTGCTCAGTGGCTCTGTCTCCAGGATCCCAGGCTCGCCGGGCCCTGCTGAGGACTGACGCAGTGGCTGTGTCATTAAGGCTGTTTCTGCTCCCGAGAACAACTCAGACACATCCATCCAGCAACGGCCCGGTGCACATCTGAGTCAGAGGAAGGAAAGGACGAGACTGAGCACAGCCCAGATCCGACTGAGCAGTCCTGTCGCCCCGGGCTTGCATGTGTTTGAGCTAAAATTGAAAATGATGGTAAGTCCTGAGCCAGCTTCCGCGAAAGCAGTGAGGTGCAGTGGGGAGAGCAGAGGCCGCACTTGGAGTCCTTCTGCATCCTGAACTCAGCACTGCCACTCTGCATGCGTCCATGGGAGACCTGGACTGGCCTGAGCTTTGGTTTCTGAGTTTCCGCGGCCCTCTCTGTTAATGCGCCAGTTATCTCCGTATCACAGGCAGATTCACATCCACATCCCAAGTGACACTGTTGATGCGGAGCTAACAGGACAGTGTTAGAGCACAGCTGAGGGCGAGTTAGAGCCTGCTGGTCACCCCCATTGTCTGCATCAGCTCACATTTCTGCCTCTTTGTGTACATTGTAGGCTCACTTCCAGGCACTGGCAAACAGGCGTAAATAGGGTGTGTTCTGTTTGCCAGGAAGCAATACTGTTTGTCAATTCTTCTACAAACATGCCAACACACCAGAGGTTGTGGATCTGCAAATAAAACCCACATCCCTCGCACATGAAGTGGGTTTTGAGATCATGAGGGGAGGGGAAGGAGACTCCCCACTCCCCACTCCCCATTCCCCCTTGGCCTCCTTTTTTCTTGAGCGTAGTCCTCACTCCTACCCCTCCTTTGCACTCCCAAACAACAAGAGCACCATGGAGAGAAGTGGGCCCTGAAAATCCTGCCGAGTCGTCCCAGCCTTCTGAGAATTTCCTTAGAAGCAAGAGACTTTCAGAGCCAGGAGATCCAGCTTGTAAGAAGTTGTGTGCTGTCATTGGTCCCCAATTTTCTCAACTGTTTAAAAAAAAAAAAGAAGTTCTAGTTTTGTGGTGCAGCAGGTTAAACTTTTGACACTAGCATCCCCAATCAGAAAGCCAGTTCAAGTTCTGTCTGCTCCACTTCCGATCCAGCTCTCTGCTAGTCCATAGAGAGAGGCAGTAGAGGATGGTTCAAGAGCTTGGGCCCCTGCCAACCATGTGGGAGACCCAGAGGGAGTTCCAGGCCCCTGGCTTTTGCCTGGTCCGGCTCTAGCTGTTGCAGCCATGTGGGGAATGAACCAGCAGATGGAAGATTCTCTTTCTCTCTCTCCCTCTCTCTCTTCCCATGTTGCTCTGCCTTTCAAATAAATCGTAAAGCACAAATAAAAGTACAGATTATTCTAAACCATCTTTTAGTCCTAGCATGTTATAGCTAAGGATCCGCTGTCTCAGATCTTTTCTCCTCTGTTCCTCAATGCACCAGCCTGGCTCATCCAACCTCCACTGCTTACCCAGATTATCGCTCAACTGTTTCCAGCTTGGTCCTCCCAAACCATGACCACTTAGCTAGCAAAACACTCTTCCTAACATGTCTACCTGCCTTGAGTGTTTAGGTACTTCCCATTACCTCCAAAATACACTCCAGTGTCTCAGCACAACCCTCCCAATCTTGTCTTTCCAGTACCATCACCTGCCGCAGCACTGCGCATGCAACACTGTGCAGCGGAACTCCTTGTCATTCCTCCCGCATTTCTGATTCCACTAGTGCCTTCGACTGGGTGGTCCCTCCCTGTGAACATCCCTACATCTGCCTGCCCAACTCTTTCTTCAAAGGTTAGTTCGCAGTGCCGGGGCTGTGGCATAGTGGGCCAAGCCTCTGCTGTGACGCTGGTTCAAGTTCCAGCTGCTCCTCTTCCCATCCAGCTCTCTGCTAAGACCTGGGAAACCAGTAGAAGATGGCCCAAGTCCTTAGACCCCTGGACCTGTGTGGGAGACCCGGAAGAAGCTCCTGGCTCCTGGTTTTGGATCAACTCAGCCCTGGCCATTGCAGCCATTTGGAGAGTAAACCAGCGGATAGAAGACCTCTCTCCCTCTCTCTGTCTATAACTCTACCACTCAAGTAAATAAATAAAATCTTTTTTTTTTTTAAAGAAAAGGTTTGGGGTCAGCATTGTAGCACAGAGGGTTAAGCCACTGCTTGTGATACCAGCATCTCATATCAGTGTCTGTGTGAATCCCAGCTGCTCTGTTTCTGATCCAGCTCCCTGCTAATGCACCTGGGAAAGCAGCAGAAAATGACCCAAGGTCTTGGGCCCCTGCACCCACAGGGGAGACCTGTATGAAGCTCCTGGCTCCTGGCTTTGGCCTGGCCTAGCCTTGGCTATTGTGGGCATCTGGGAAATGAGTCAGCGGATAGAAAATATCTCTCTCTCTCTCTCCCTCCCGTCCCGTTCTTCCAGTCACTGCCTGCCTTTCAAATAAATAAATAAATAAATAAGTCTTTTATTAAAAAGTTAGTCAAGGAGCACCTCTTCCAGAAGGCAGCTAGTTGCCTGTGCCCTGAGCTGCAATAAGACCCCATGGAGTAACTCCACTGTAGTACTTAGCAGGTGCATCAAACAGTTCATGAAAAAATGCAATTAAAAGGTAAGCTTATGTTGTGCAAATCCATGAACAGGAGAGGTATTCAAAATGTCCATGGAAAAATGCATATTATGAAAAAACTAAGCATGTTTTTCAACATTTTTATACCAATGGATTTTTTTTTAAGATTTATTTATTTACTTGAAAGTCAGAGTTACAGAGAGAGAGAGAGAGAGAGAGAGAGAGAGAGAGAGAGAGAGGTCTTCCATCCTCTGGTTCACTCCCCAGATGGCTGCAATGGCTGGAGCTGCACCAATCTGAAGCCAGGAGCCAGGAGCTTCTTCTGGGTCTCCCACATGGGTGCAGGGGCCCAAGGACTTGGGCCATCTTCTACTGCTTTCCCAGGCCATAGCAGAGAGCTGGATCGGAAGTAGAGCAGCCGGGACTTGAACCAGCACCGGTATGGGATGCCGGCACTGCCGGCAGCAGCTTTACCCTCTACGCCATAGCACCAGTCCCTAAATGGATCTTTTAATTCAATTTCTCTATGAACTTTTTGAAGTACCTTGGTACCACACGGTATTAAAATTGTTATTTTCTACAGAGAGCCTGTCTTTCTGCTCTGACAAAGGGCTCGGTACTAGTAGCATCCCTGGTGCAGGTGACAGCTGAGAAAAGGGCAGAGACACGGACCTCTTGGTCTCACTGGAGAGTGCAGAGAAGTGGCATCATTTGGGACACATTTGGTCACACCACTGGGCAGTGCTCCCAAGGAGGGATCCCTTATTGCTCCTCCTTTGTACGTAAGCTTGGGAGGGCCTTTGCTGGCAGGGGAAGGGGAAATATTTGGGAGTTCAGACACTAAGTGGTGTGAGCTTAGGGGCCCGCTGCTTAGGGAAACTCTGCAAAATGGCTGCGTAGAGGCTCTCAGGTCCCCTGATCCCGCAGGAAACCGAGCTCCTTCTCCCAGGTCAAGAGGAAGCCCCACAATGAGCTCTTGGTATCATTTATGGGACAATTCTATTTGTCACACTACACTTCCTACACACATCTGCCAAACCTAATGAAATATCTAATACACAGAAGGAGGTGGCGCCGCGGCTCACTTGGCTAATCCTCTGCCTGTGGCACCTGCACTCCAGGTTCTAGTCCCGGTCGGGGCGCCGGATTCTGTCCTGGTTGCTCCTCTTCCAGTCCAGCTCTCTGCTGTGGCCAGGGAGTGCAGTGGAGGATGGCCCAAGTGCTTGGGCCCTGCACCCGCATGGGAGACCAGGAGGAGGCACCTGGCTCCTGGCTTCAGATCGGCGCTGAGCGCCGGCTGTGGTGGCCATTTGGGGGGTGAGCCAACGGAAGGAAGACCTTTCTCTCTGTCTCTTTCACTGTCTAACCTTATCTGTCAAAAAAAAAGCTCTACTACACAGAAGCACCCTAAAATAGGACAGCTGCCACTTGTTGAGTGACTACTGTATGAAAGCAATGTGCCACACCTTGCCACTAGTTCCCACAATGAATGTGCAATAGATTCAGTATTAGCTTCATGTTATAGATGAGAAAACTGAAACTAGAGAAAGCCAAATGCCTTATCTAAGAACATACATGAGTACTGCAAAACATCGGAGAAAAACAGAATCTAAAAATAGGTTTGCCTTGATGCAAAAACATTTGAAACCTAAGAAGTTTTTTTAAAAAACTATTTTTATTATTTATTTGAAAGGCAGAGAAACAGAGAGCAATATTCAGTCAGCTGGTTCATTTCTCAAATGCCTGCAATGGCCAGGGCTGAGCCAGTCCAAGCCAGGAGCCAGAAATTCGATCCAGATCTCCCATGTGAACAGCAGGGACTCGAGCACTTGAGCCATATGTTGTCCTTCAGGGTGGGCCTTAGTAGGAGTCTGGGACAGACAGCTCTGCTGGGACTTGAACTCAGGTACTCAGTACGAGATGCAGCTGTCCCAAGGGGTGACTTAACCACTGTTTCAAATGGTCACCCCTAGGCATAGTTTTTCTTTTTTGTAATATAAATTTATTTATTTATTTATTTATTTATTTATTATTTGACAGGTAGTTAGACAGTGAGAGAGAGAGAGAGACAGAGAGAAAGGTCTTCCTTCTGCTGGTTCACTCCCCAAATGGCCGCTACGGCTGGTGCGCTGTACCAATCTGAAGCCAGGAGCCAGGTGCTTCCTCCTGGTCTCCCATGCAGGTGCAGGAGCCCAAGCACCTGGGCCATCTTCCTCTGCCTTCCTGGGCCACAGCAGAGAGTTGGACTGGAAGAGGAGCAACTGGGACTAGAACCCGGTGCCCATATGGGATGCCAGTGCTGCAGGCAGAGGATTAACCAAGTGAGCCACGGCGCCAGCCTTGTAATATAAATTTTTATAAGTATTTATTTTCACTTTGTTTGAAAGACAGGTAGACAAACTGAGATATCTTCTATCATTGGTTCACTCCCCAGATGTCCTGACAGCCAGGGCTGTTATCAAGGCCGAAATGAGGACACAGGAACTCAGTCCAGGTTTCCAATGTGGGTGGCAAGGACCCTAGTACTTGAGCCATCATTTGCTGCCTCCCAGCACCCATGAGAAGGTGATCAGAGGTAGAGGTGCCGGGACTCAGACCAGGCACTGCAATATGGGCTGTAGGTGTCTCAAGGGGTGACTCAACTGCCAGGCCAAGTGCCCAGCCCTACAACATGCACTTTGCACAAACTCTTTGAAGACCCTTTATACAGCTGGTCAGTGACAGAGCTGGGGTCTGATACGAGTGCCGGTTCCAGTCCCGGCTGCTCTGCTTCTGATCCAGCTCCCTTGTAATGTGCCGGGGAAAACAGCAGAAGATGGCCCACGTGCTTGGGCCCCTGCACCCATGTAGTTCCTGCTCCATTTGGGGCATGAACCAGAGGATGGAAGATCTCTCCTCTCTCTCTCTCTGTGTCTGTCTCACTCTCTCTCTCCACAACTCTGACTTTCAAATAAATAAAATAAATACAATAACTTTTAAAGAAAAAAAGAAGCCCTTCAACTGCAGTGTGCCCCACAGCACACGCTCCTGGCTGCTCTGTGTTGTCCCAAGCTAGCCGGGGTATATTTTTCTTACCTGTAACCAGTTTACTCTGCGCTAACTACAAGAACTGGAGTTCTTGAAAAGCAGTAGCCATCTGCCGCCGGCAAATCTCCAAGTAAGTAGAATGAATGGCAGGAGCAGGAATGACAAGCAGAAGAGAGAGTTCTTTGGAAGAGCCCCTAGGGGAGAATGACCCAAGGTCAGTTAAGCTGGACCCCGGAGCCGGAGCCGGAAAGGGCTCTGGCCTTCTGACAAAGCCAGATGCGGGGGGAGCAGCCCGGAGCACGGCGACTCTGGCCAAGGATGTGTGGAAACACCCCAGAGGTGTGTAACCCTAGCAATCACCACTCCCCTCCCCCACCTCCTCCTCCAAAGCATGTGTTACACAGCCTAATTATTAAACAAGGCAGGTGGAAGAGAGAGGTGGGAAATTGGAGGGCTGATTCAGGCTTTTTGAAAAGCCAGAAAAATGCTTCAGTGCGTGTAACACCTCATTTGGAGAGCACCGCGCACGCCACCCCCTCCAGCCAGGTGCGTTGTTAAACCTGCAGGGGAGAGATAGGAAAACAGACCATTTATTTTTTTTCTCTCAGTCACAAACACTGCACCCGGAGCTGAACTGCCAAGCCTGGAGAATAAATCGAGTGGATTTATTCTCCCAGCAAGGACCAGAGGACTGACAGAGTCATAGCAAGAATCATTTCTGTCCAAGTCCACGTTGAGAATATTCTAGGTGTGAAGAGATTTTATTAGCCAGTCACCTAGAGTATAAGCTCCTAAGGTAAGGTACCATACTCTAATATTTTTAATTAAGATTTATTTATTTGAAAGGCAGAGTGACAGAGAGGGAGAGAGAGACAGAGAGGGAGAGAGGGGGAGAGATCTTTCATCCGCTGATTCTATCCCCAAATCACAAGGGCTGGAGCCAGGCCAGAGCAAAGCCAGGAGCCTGGAACTTCATGCAGGTCTCCCGCGTGGGTGGCGGGAGTCCAAGGACTCAGGCCATCATCCAAGCTGCATGCGAAGCAGAGCAGCCAGGACTGGAACTGGCACTCGGCTACGGGACGCTGTGTCACAAGTTGGTGGCTTCCCCAGCTGTGCCACAACGCCGGCCCCAGTGTTCATTATCTGTGAATTTTAGGGTGGAGTCAAGTATCTGACCACGGAGGGGATGCTGGGCAAATGTTTGCTACAGTGACGCTGAAGGCAGGCGTGGAGCCTCGTGCGACCCTGCCGTCCGCTCAGGGCCCAGCAGTCTCTCAGTGAGCGAGCACTGCATGCAGATCCGCTTTGAAGAAAAGCGCGCGCCTGGGCGAGCTGTGGTTCCTCTCTCCGTGTATTCCGTGTCCTCCCCGGAGCCTCCCAGGTGGGTGGCACGAACTCAAGGACTTGAGATGCTGCCCTCCAGATGCCTCAGCAGGAAGTGGGACTGCACGTGAAATGGGACATGATCCCAGGCACTCCGGAATGGGATGCCGGCATCCCAAGTGGTGACTGGCTCACTGCACCACAACGCAGAGAGCTGGGCCGGAAGTGCAGAGTAAGCGGGACGCACGCGGGCTCTCCGATACAGAACGCAGGCACCCTAGTCACGGCCTCATCCGCTGCCCTGCGACTTCTGACTCCTCCCAGACGCAGTCTTCATTGCCGCTTCCGGAAAACGCGCACCCTGGGAGGCAGCAGATAACAGCTCACGGACTTGGATCTCAGACACGTGGGAGACCAGATGGAGTTCTGGGCTCCAGGTTCAGCCTGACCCAGTCCTGGCTGTTGCAGACATTTGGTGAGTGAACCAGCAGAAAAAATCTCACGTTGTATTTGTGTGTGTATGTGTGTGTGTGTGTGTGTGTAAAAGTAAATCGATTAATATTTTTAAGCTACCTTTACTGGCACTGGTGGTGCAGTGGGTTAAGCCTCAGCCTGCGATGCTAGCACCCCACAGAGGTGCCAGTTTGAGCCCCGACTGCCCCACTTCCAATCCAGCTCCCTGCTACTGTGCTTGAGAAAGCAGCAGGACATGGCCCAGGAGCCTTGGCCCCTGCTACCCATGTGGGGAGACCCAGATGGAGCTCCAGGTTCCGGGCTTTGGCCTGGCCCAGCCCTGGCTGCTGTACCCATTTGGGAATTGAACCAGCCCAGCAGATGAAAGATTCTCATTCTCTCTCTCTCTCTCTCTCTCTCTCTCTCTCTCTTTGCCTTTTAAATAAATAAATACATAAATCTTTTTTAAAAAGAGAGAGAGGTAATTTTATTTTGGTGCAAAAAGAATTTTGAAATTGCTGCATAGTTTGTTCATACTACACACTTTCCATGAACGTCTGGAAGAATCCAGGGCTTCTGTCCCACTTTCCACACATGTGCTGAGATAATGCCCTTGGATTAGCTCCCTTCACAAATACAAGGAAGTTAGCTGTTTTACAGCTGGGGGACGAGACGACTTCCACACCACCCTCTGCAGGCTGGGGTGGGTTACGCCTCCGTCAGGTTTCCCACGTGGATCCTCTCACAGCAGCTTCTGGAGCACATGTAGTCATTTATCTTTATCTTTTTCTTTTTCTTTTTAAATATTTATTTATTTATTTTTGAAAGAGAGTTACAGAGAGGCAGAGAGAGAGAGAGAGAGAGAGAGAGAGAAAGGTCTTCCATCCGCTGGCTCACTCTCCAAATGGCTGCAGCAACTGGAGCTGTGTGGATCCAAAGCCAGGAGCCAGGAGCTTCTTCCAGGTCTCCCACGTGGGTGCAGGGGCCCAAGGACTTGGGCCATCTTCCACTATCTTCCCAGGCCATAGCAGAGAGCTGGATTGGAAGAGGAGCAGCCGGGCCTAGAACCAATGCCCATATGGGATGCTGGTGCTGCAGGCAGAGGCTTTACCTGCCACACCACAGTGCCAGCCCCGACCCCTTACCTTTTTCTACTCAATTTTCTGTGCACTCCCTGGGGACAAGAATTGTGTCCTTCTGTCCGTAAAGTTCAAGGTCAGAGTCTCTCCAGAAGTGTCTAGGAACGAATGGCTTGCCCAAGGTCACACAGCTAACCTGTGGCTGAGCTCTGTCTCCCCAAGCCCCAGCTCCATGCTGTTCCACCAAGATCTTTTCTAGAAAAAAGTGGGCTGTGGACATCTGAAGGAACTCACTGAGCATTTAGCAGACTTAGGAACCATACTGACCAATTTGTCTTTCTTTTTTTAAACTTCCATTCTCCTGTCTTTTTGCTATTGTCAGGAATTCTAGGCAGTTCCTCAGAGTTGAGCAGGGGTCACATCCATAATCCTTGGTCCCAAAATAGCTGAATTCATCAGTTTTCGGAGGAGAGCGCTTTGCCAGTGGAAGCGAAGGCTGCAAATCTCTGCAGATGGCTTCCTTGCTCCCTCTCCTCCCCCGCTGCCAGGTGTGAATGAACATTTCGAAGTAATTTGGGGATGACTGGAAGAAATGTCAGCAGCTTGGAGCCACAGTCCTTAAAGCAATGGAGAGTTTTCTTGTTGTTTTGTTGGATCCTGAACAGCCAGGTTGGAAATTGTCCCTGCTGGCCACATGTTGATGTAGAGGGTCTCTGTTCAGGTGCCAGCACTGTGGCATAGTGGGCTAAGCCTCTGCCTGCAATGCCAACATCCCATATGGGTTCTGGTTCAAGACCTCGCTGCTCCACTTCTGATCCAGCTCCCTGCTAATGCGCCTAGGAAAAGCAGCAGAAGATGGCCCCTGCACCCTCATGGGAGGCCTTGAAGAAGATCCTGTTTCCATTGTGGCCATCTGGGGAGTGAATCAGCAAATGGAACATCTCTCTCCTTCTCTGTATCTCTGCCTTTCAAATATAAATAAATAAAAACTACAGTCACCTGCAAGCAAGATACTAGCATCTGACTTTGACACTGAGAAGACAGAGGTACCAGGCCTGCACTGGTGCCGGGAGCAGAAGGGATTGCCCAGCCTGATGGAAAGGCAGCAGAGACATAGGATCCTGGGAAACTGTATTTGCAGAGGCCCAGAGTCCAGACTTGGGGTGGGAGTTGTGGTGCAGCAGGTTACGATGTTTGGGATATCTGCATTGCATACTGGAGCACCAGTTCAAGTCCTGGCTACCTTGCTTCCAATCTTACTCCCTGCTCCTGCACCTGGAAAGTAGTGGATGATGCATCAAGCACTTGGATTTCTGCCACTCACATGGGCGAATGGAGTTCCTGGCTCCTGGCTTCAGCCTGGCCCAGCCCCAGCTGTTGCACTTATTTGGAAATTGAACCAACTAATAGATCTCTCTCTCTCTCTCTCTCTCTCTCTGGACATGGACACCTGGGCTCCCTGTCTTTGGCCATGTGGTCCTCTGTGCCACCTCACACTCTTCCAGCAACAGAGCCATCACCAGAGGCCAAACTAATGGGGCCGTCATGATCTTGGGCTGTGAATCTCCATAACTGTGAGCCAAAGCGAACCACTTTTCTTCATAAAATCGGGCTGCATCGGGTATTTGGTTATAGTAGTGAAAAGCTAATACAATTCCTTTGTTAAATTCTTCCCATTTTGCCATCTAGGAGCTCCGTTTATCTCCTTTCTAGAGTCTGATGAACATGCATGGCACATGTTTGGTTCATGTTTCTGGTCCTCCTCCTCCTATCCCACAGCATCCTTGCCATCCCTCCCGTCCTTTCTCACGGCAGTGGGAAGCAGGTTAGAGGGAGAGTGTGCTTGTCTACCACAGTTGTGTTGCAAGTTGCACACACTCAGCAGGGTTAATTAACATACATACATTATTTCCCAGTTTCTGTGGGTCAGGAGCCCAGACCCAGACAATTTGAAGCCAGGAGACAGGAGCTTCTTGTGGGTCTCCCATGTGGGTGCTGGGGCCCAAGGATTTGGGCCATCTTCTGCTTTCCCAGGCCATAGCAGAGAGCTGGATCAGAAGTGGAGCAGCCTGGACTCAAACCGGTGCCCATATGGGATGTCAGCATCACAGGTGATAGCTTTACCTGCCATGCCACAGCGCTGGCCCCAAAAGTAGGATTAAGAGTTTGGGGGGCCGCCGCCACGGCTCACTAGGCTAATCCTCCGCCTTGCGGCGCCGGCACACCGGGTTCTAGTCCCGGTCGGGGCGCCGGATTCTGTCCCGGTTGCCCCTCTTCCAGTCCAGCTCTCTGCTGTGGCCAGGGAGTGCAGTGGAGGATGGCCCAAGTGCTTGGGCCCTGCACCCCATGGGAGACCAGGAGAAGCACCTGGCTCCTGCCATCGGATCAGTGCGGTGCTCCGGCCACAGCACACCGGCCGCGGCGGCCATTGGAGGGTGAACCGACGGCAAAGGAAGACCTTTCTCTCTGTCTCTCTCTCTCTCTGTCCACTCTGCCTGTCAAAAAAAAAAAAAAAAAAAAGAGTTTGGGGGAATACAAAACAATTTTGAAATTCGTGCATCGTTGTTTCACAATAAGCATTTTCCTTGAACTTTCTGAAGAGCCCTAGTAGGTATGGATCTCAAAAACTTGTAATTCCATTTCCATGAATTTTTTGAAGCACCCTTGTATAATCCCAAACCATCCAAACGAGGAAGCTGAAGAGCAAAGAGGTGGGAACAGTTCTCCCTCATCTTGAAGTTTCAGACAAGAAGTGATCAAAGTTGTTTGGGAGCTGAAAGGGGCTCTCTACGTACATTCTTTTTTTGAATTTTTGATTTCTAGTAATAAAGATAAATTTTTTTTCGGAAACATTTGCTATTAACTCCAATAGCACACTGCTTATAGGGAGTCACCTACCTGGAAAGCACAGTTAAAATTCTCAAATGTGGCAATCATTTGGGGCAGCAGTTGAGACGCTGTTCAGGACAGCCATATGCCATACTGCAGTGCCTGGGTCAAGTCCCAGCCCTGCTTCCGATTCCAGCTCCCTGCTACTGCACATCCTGGAGGCAGCAGGTGATGGGTCAGGTGATTCCCCTGTGGGAGACCAGAGCTGAGGTCTGGGCTCCTGGCTTTGACCTGGCTCAGCCCCAGCTATCGCAGGCATTTGGGGAGTGAACCAGCAGATGGGAGATCTGTCTTTCTGCCTGTCCATTTGTCTCTCTGCCTTTCAAAAAAAATAAAATAAAAAATTCTCAGGTGGGTGAAAAAGCCACCACCCTTTCTATTTATTAATGTGTGTCACTTCTGTTCAGGATCCACATGAAAATAATCAGAATTTACTCCACACGTAGTGCTTTTAAGCTTTTAAAGCATAATCATTGGGGCCAGGGCTGTGGCTTAGGGATAAAGCCATCACCTGCAGTGCCGGCATCCTATATGGGCGCCAGTGTGAGTCCTGGCTGCTCCACTTCTGATCCACCTCAGCTCTCTGCTATGGCCTGGGAAAGCAGTGGAAGACGGCCCAAGTGTTTGGACCCCTGTACCCATGTGAGAGACCCGTGCCGCTTCAGCCATTGAAACCATCTGGGGAGTGAACCAGCGGATGGAAGATCTCTCTCTCTCTCTCTCTCTCTCTCTCTCTTTCTCTCTGCCTCTCTGTAAGTCTGCCTTTTAAATAAATAAATGAATCTTTAAAAATATAAACCATAATCGTGCATATTTTGATGCTCCATGCTTGTCCCCTTTTAATGGTACCAACTTCTGGAAACCTCTAAGAGGCATAAACATTTTAACTCCAGAAACTTGGGGGAAAGGCATGGTTCTTTCTTTCTTTCTTTTTAAAGGTTTAATTACTTCTTTGAAAGGCAGAGAGAGAGAGAGAGAGATCTTTCATCTGCTGGTTCACTCCCCAAATGGCCACAATGGCTGGGGTAGACGCCAGGAGCCAGGAACTCCATCCAGGACTCCCATGCGGGTGGCAGGGACCCAAGTACTTGGGCCATTTTCCATTCCTTCCCTGGCTCCTTATCAGGAAGCTGGACTGGAAGATGAGCAGGTGGAACTTGAACCAGTGCTTCAATAAAGGATGCTGGCATTGCAAGCTGTGGGTCAACACACTGCACCACAACGCCAGCCCCAAGGTATGGATGTTTCAAGAAAAAGCAAAAAACCACTAAATGTCCACCAATGTCAAGAACTTGTGAAGATAACTCTTAGAATAGTGAGTATAAGTACATCAGTTAGCAAAGTATGAGACTTCAACAAGTTCATGGAAAAAATGAACTAAAAGTTCAGTTTCCTTTAGTGTAAAAACTTTTTAAATCCATGCATAGTTTTTCATTAACTTTTTAAAGATCCTGCTTTGCACTGATAGAAAAAAATTTGCATTGAGGTGGGTGTGGGGAGCAACTGGGAGCAACTCAGACTAGACTAAGTTACTGGAATTAAGACTTATTCTATGCATCTGCTCTCCCACAGTATGGCGCTGGGAGAGGAGTAAAAACAGCTTCTACACAGCTGCCTCCAGTTCAACCAATAAACTGTAGGACCTGCTCCTGATTGGAGGAGAGCAGCGTACTCGGCGTGTGGGCAGCCGAGTTGGGATTGGTGGAAGAGGACTATAAAGGAGGAGAGAGACAACATGCACCAGGAACATCTAAGGGGAACATCTGAAGGAACACCTGTGCAGCCCCCGAGAGAGCCGGCCGGCGGTGTGCCGCTCCCCTGCGGAAGTGGGGAAAGTGGCTAGGGGGAACCGCCCTTCCACGGAGGTGGAAGGGACGGCAGCCAACCCGGGAAGAACCAGCAGCAAACCCGGGGAGGGCCGAGCAGACGAAAGAACAGCGCAGGGTCCTGTGTCGTTCCTCCACGAAGAGGGGGAGTGACATAATGGTGCCGTGACTCGGATATGAAGCCTAGGCAGGGTTCTGTGTCGTTCCTCCATGAAGAGGGGGAGCGACATAATGGTGCCGTGACTCGGATAGGAAGCCTAGGCAGGGTTTAGTGTCGTTCCTCCATGAAGAGGGGGAGCGACAGGTGGGTGTTGTGGTCCAGAGAATTAAGCTGATGCTTGCAATGCCCACAACTGGTTTGAGTCCCAGCTCCTCTGCTTCTGATTCAACTCCCCACTAATGCACTTGGGAAGCTCCTGGCTTTGGTCTGGCCCAGCCCTGGCTCTTGTGGGCATTTGGGGAATGAACCAGCAGGTGGAAGTCTGTCTGTATGTAGGTGTGTCTGTGTGTGTGTCTCTCTCTCTCACATATATATATATATATATTTGATTTATGTATGTAAATCATATATATGTAGCATCAAAATGAAATTATCTTTTTTCTCTTTATTTGAATTATAGTGGCTGGGGTAAATGGAACACATATTTGGTATTTAAGAAACACGGCCAAACTGGACTCCCAAGTGGCTTTATTAATAGCATCCTTACTAACAGTTTGTTGGAGTGCACTTCTCTCGCTCTCTTCCCAACACTAGTTGTTATTTTTAAATGTTTTTTTTTCTGATCAGTTAACAAAAATATATGCGACCTGCAGGCTTGTTGTATCACATTTTAATTTGCATTTCTTAGATTAATTAGGATAAACATTACAACATTGCAGGTGGTTATCAGTTGATGGGAAGAGAACACACAGAAAACACACACACCCAAAGGAGAAAGCATTATGGTCTGGATTTAATTAGCTGCCACTATAAAATCTTATCAGCAGTGGGTGGCTACATGGAGCAAAGGTGGGAGTTTCTGTATGGCTTTCCCTGGTCCTGGGGCTTTCAGGTAGCACACAGCACGTGGGAAAGTTCAAGTCTTGTTATGCCCTCATTATACTCAGGGTTCTTACCAACTGTGTGGTGGTGGTGTTGTTTTTAAGATTTATTAATTTATTTGAAAGGCGGAGACAGACAGAGAGAGAGAGAGAGAGAGAGAGAGAGAATCTTCCATTTGCTGGTTCACTCCCCAAATGGCCACAGCAGCTAGGACTGAGCCAGGCCAATGCCAGGATCCAGGAGCTTATTTTGGGTCTTCCACATGGGTGCAGGGCCCAAGGACTTGGGCCACCCTCTGCTGTTCTCCCAGGCCATAGCAGGGAGCTGGATCAGAAGCAGAGCACACGGCACTCGAACCAGCGCCCATACAGGATGCCAGCGCTGTAGGCAGCGGCTCTACTTGCTGTGCCACAGCACCGGCCCCAGAGTCACCTGTTAATATAGACTTTGCTATGAATGAGCCATGTTTCTGACCAAGGGAATGCTACCAACTGTGTCTTCTCCTGGTTCTTAAAACAAACTTCACAAGCCCGGTTGTCCCTGAACAATGACCCAGCCAACGCCTTTCCAATGTTAGGAAAGTGCACTTCCTCAAAGATCACCCTTGCCTATGATTTAATGCTCTTGTCTGGACAGTTGTGAAGCTAGGAGTGGTCTGAGAACCAGAAATAAAACTCTTCCCAGAGGCAGGCATTTGGTATAGCAGTTAAGATGCTGCTTGGGACACCAGCATCTCACATCAGAGTTCTTGGTTCGAATCCCAGCTCCTCCATGTCTGATCCAGCTTCCTGCTAATGTGCACCCAAGTCGGGGGGCACTAGTGATGGCTCAAGTACTTAGGTCCCCTCCATCCATGCGGGATACCTGGATTGAGTTCTGGGCTCTGGTTTTGGTCTGGTCCAGCTCTGGCTGTTGTGGGCTTTTGGGGAGTGAACCAACAGATGGAAGATCTCTCTATCTTTCTCTGCCTTTCAAATAAAATGAAAATACATTAAAAAATTTAAACAAAGACACAGTTCTATAAAATCATCTATTCATTTGCTCAATAAAAATTTGTATTTCTTACGTGATTGTCCTTTGTCTATTTTTCTATTTATTTATTGTTGGTTTTGTGTTTTCTTGTTAAAACATTTCTTAAGTTTATTTATGTGACAGGCAGAGTGATGGGGGACTGAGGGAGTAAAGGGATTGGGGGAAAGGAAGAAGGAGGGAGAGAGAGAGAGAGAGAGAGAGAGCTTCCATCTGTTAGTGCACTACCCAAATGAAATGTCACTCCTTCTTACTCAAAGATCAATGGCCAGAGCTGGGCTAGGCCAGGGCCTGGAACCCCATCCAGGTCTCCCTCACAGTCACCAGCAACTCAAGCACTTAAGGCATCATCCACTGCCTTCTCAGGTGCATTAGCAGGGAGCTGGATGGGAAACAGAGCAGCCAGTGCCTGAACCGATACTCAGATCCTGGCATCACTGCAAGTGGCAAACCTGTTGTGCTACAACGCCAGCCCCGAAACTTTTTATATGTTGTGGGTATTTTAACTCTTCTACTATTATAGATGCAGCAAATGTTTTCTCTTAATGTCTTGCTAGCCATTTGCCTTTTAGGAACCCAAGACTTAAGCCATCACCACCGCCTCCCAGGGTTTGCATTAGTGGGAAATGGAAGTCAGGAGCTGTAGTTAGGAATCAAATTCAAGGATGCCAACATGGGACGCAGGTGTCTTAACTGCTAGGCTGAACAGCCACTCTGGTTTTTCATTTTTATTCAGTTGTATCTGTAGATCATTTCATTTATGATTTTGGATTTTATGTTTTCCTTAGAAATGTCATTCATTCCTACTCAAAGGTCATCAAAATAATCTATGTGTTTTGTTTTTGCTTACATTTACATTTTATTCAGAATTTATTTCTGTAGATGATGTGAAATAAAGGGAATGTTATCATTCTTGCTGCTCCTATCAGTGGGACATTTTCCCATCCTGTCTTATGAGTGGGTACTGCTGGGCTATTGACTGCTACACGCTTGCTTTCAAGCTACTGTTCCATCAATGACCACTGTCTCAGCACTGCAGGCGCCGGGTCTGTGTGTTGAAGGCAGACCCTATCCAACCGACCAGCACACCTGCTACGGAGCCCACTCGAAACTCTCTCTTGACCTTTGTTTCTTCATCTGGTAAATGGGGAAGTTGAACCAAATACACTCTGTGGTCCCTTCCTGCATTAATAAGGCTGAGGTTTTAAATAATTTCATCCTTTCTGGCCAAAAGGTAGCTCAGTTTCAAAAGGCTGAAAACTGAATCCCGTACCTCTAGTTGCCAAAGGGCACTGGACCCCTTTACGTTTGAAAATGATACCCAGGGTGTTGAAGACTGGCATCCCCTGCTCCTGGGTTCAAGGCCCCGACTACCTTTAGCTAGGCCTGGCCCCTTCGGGAATAGGACACTTTCGAAGCAGAGCTAAGGGCAGAGTAAGGCAGCCATTAGGCACCTCTCTGCCGACTCTCTGGGCAACAGAATCCTTCTTTTCAAGGGAATGAGCAGGGCGCTGCTGTGTCAGGAAACTCTTTTTCTAATGACCTGGCACTGGAGTTTGCCTGGCAGTCCACCTCTGACCAGATGAGTGAGTCCAGACACCTCGGGCTGCCTCCCAACGGGAAATGCAGGGAGAAGTGCATTTAGTTTACCTTAAAGGAGCACAAGGACTCATCGTGTGCCAGTTAATCTACAATTCTCACCCAATTTCTGGGTCAGCCTAGATTTGTGTTCTATTGCCATCATTTAGTTGAAAATGCTTCGGCAGACTAGTTAGTATGCTCTATTTGTCATCTGCACCCTAGGAGCACTTAATTAACATTTGGAGTTTCTAAGATTACTCCAGTCATCAGAGGTGAGCAGCATCTTAAAGACTCTAGGCAGAACTCTAAGCCAAAAAGATCTAAGCAGAGAGTGATACCGCGGTCACTTCAACTGCTCTTGATTTCATACTAACACTGGGGCTTCTCAATTAGGGCAGCAATGTTAGAGAGAAGTTTTCACTGGTAAAATAAGCTGTGTTCAAGGTAGGCGAATTGGCAGGAAACAGTGTGTAAGTACTCTCTCACTCGTGCCCAGTTAAGTAGTTGCCACCCTCCGGCATGGTCTACATCAAGGACTGAGTCTGGCCCAGTGTCAAGCACTTACGCACAACCCTACCACCTCATCTCAGCCAGAAGTTCGGTTCAGTCCCGCCAGGTTCTAGTGACAGGTCCAATGGCTACCACAATTTTGAAGGAGTGATGAGGATAAACAATATTTTAAGACAACACCCACAGTAAAATCATATGAAAGTGTCTATAATTTCTATTGGTGACAAAGTCTCAAGTTCTGCTGATACCGGCGCAGTGAATTGTTCACACCATGATTGACAGAAACGGTCAGTTTCAGTACAGTGCCTGGAGTCTCTGACTTCTACTCACTGACCTCTTGGCGGTCCCTGGACTCAGGAAGAGAACTCCTGAGCCCAGTGAATGTTTGCCACTGGAATGGCCACTTAAAAGGGCCTCATGGTGCCCCTCTTGAGGTCAGCAGGGTCCCAGCCAGGGAGGCCTTGCTTGGGGACCTCAGAGCAGTCCACGAGACGGATCCACAAGAATCTCTCCACTCTGTGATGCTTGTGCCCTGGTCCCCAGGAAGCATTAGAACAAAGGCAGAGCGTCATCTGTCAGGAGCTACACAGCATGGAGGGACAGCAGCCTGACCCAGGTCAGAGCCCTCCTCTGTAAACCCTCAGGAAGCTTAGCAGAGATCCCTATCGGACTCCAGTGAGGACTCCGTTCACCCCAGCACCAGAGCCAGTACAACTGGCTTTCCCAGAACTAAATGACCAACTGCCCTGAAACTGTATGCAAGTCTGTCTCTTGCAAAACCTAAGATTCACTCTTGAACTCTTTAAAAAAAAAAAAAACACTGGTTTTTTTGTTGATTTCCATATGTGTTTCCTGTTCTATTTAGCAAGATTTCAAAGGTTGTCAGGGCCAAACTCAGCCCCAACCCAAGCATTCTGTTCTCCCCTCTTCCAAGCAGCCTCTGAAGCTCAAGGCCCAGCCCTGCAATGGCCAACAAGAGAGCAGCCTCCTTCTCCGAGTCACCCAGCATCTCCCGCTGGCCGCTGTGCCACCCTGAGGCCGGACTCACCGCTGAGAGTTACACAGCAGGAAGCTTCTCTTCACGCAGCCCAGCTGGCTGGCTGCTAATGAAGGCCAGGACCAGAGAACAAGGAAAGCAGAGGGTGGGTGCTTGGACTCGTGGTTAAGACACCGGTTGAGTGGAGAAAAAGGTACCGAATACACTGTCAGTGGAATGTAATCAAGTACAACCACTATGGAAGACAGACTGGAGATTCCTCAAAAGTCTGCAAATTAATCTACCATTCAACCCAGCCATCCCACAAAAGCAGCATAACAAAGAGTTACCTGCATTCCCATGTTTATACCAACTGAATTCACAATAGCTAAGATATGGAATCAACCCAGGTGTCCATTAACTGATGACTGGATAAAGAAAAAGGGGTATGTATTCATGATGGAATACCACTCAGCCATAAAAGGAATGAAATCCTGTCTTTTGCAACAAAATGGATGAAACTGAAGACCATTATGCTTAATGAAATAAGCCAGACCCAAAAAGACAAATGTCATATGTTTTATTTGTTTTGTGGTAGCTTATAGAGTACAAAAATGTAATATATATTAGTGAGACTGACATCTCGAGATCTGATTATTGTTTATGGCCCTTGTCTACACTCCTGTGGAATAGCAGTCTTTCTACATTGTGCTTCTTGAATTCTTTAGTGGAGGATCAAGCTTGTGATTATGAAGTAAATTTAAAGTATGTTATTGCAAAAATTAAAAGGAAAAAGAAAGGAAGGAAGGAGGAGGGAGGAGGAGGGGTGGGATGTATCACTAAGTACTCAACACTGTATACACGAAGTACCTGAGACCTGTGCCCACGGGGCCACCTGCATCCCACGCTGGAGTACGGAGTCAGCTCCAGCTCTGGCTGTGGCTCCTGACTCAGCTTCTTCTAATGCTGACCCTGGGAGGCAGCAGTGATGGCTGAAGGACTTGGATCCCGGCCCCAGCAACTGTGGACACTCGCAGAGTGAACTAGCAGATGGGAGCTCACTCTCGCTCTCGCTCTCACTCTTTCAAATAAATAAATAAATAAATAACAATTTTCTCAAAAGAAAAAGCCGAATGGCACCCTCAGCTCTTTGTTGTCTTTTGTTGGTTGCGTTTGGTTCCCTGGGGGCAGCACGTCCTGGACAGCTTAGTGGGAAGGAAAGCACAGAGTCAACCCGAGTGTGTGTGTCATCCCCGCCGGCCCCTCGGCGTGGGTGTGGGTGTGGGTGGCTGTCCTGGGCGTGAGCAGCTGGGTGGCAGGAAGTGGCCTGCAGAAGCTGCGGTAGAGGCCTGAGGACGGGGTGGGGGGCGGGAGGAGCTAGGGAGAGCTCAGTTCCTTCTGGGCCCCTGGGTGGGTGGTGGTGCTGCCGTCAGGAGTGGCAACTCAGCAAGCCGCCCCTCCTGGGGCGCCTCTGCACCTGGCCAGTACCGCGTGACCTCTGCACGGGCTGCCCGCGTTCGTCCCTACTGGGCAGGCCTGTGGGACTTATTATCACTTAGTCTCACTCCTTACTGCGGCATGGAGAGGGGTCACGGAGGCGAACTCTTTGCAGGGAAACCTCCTTTCTCTCCAGGATCCGCGGGCCCCCCACCCTTCACAATGTCTGACTTCATCCCTCGGTTCATCCTGGGTGCATCCCGATTGTGGTCCGCTCCTGGCTCCCCACGTGGACATTCTTCCAGGGCCCCTGCTTCCTGCCTTGAGGAAAGCATCAAGGTGTGCGCTGACTGGCCCCTGGTTACCAGCAAAGAAAAGCCAAAATTAACCTCTGTTCAAACAAAGGACTCCGTCTATAGAAGCTCATTTGTTTCCCCTCTGCGGCTGGCTGGGTTGACAGCTGGGAGCACGTGTCCCTTTTTGCTTCAACCATCCCTTTACGTCCAGGAAATGACCAGTTCATTACAGTTAAGGGGAATGTTAGGGGCTGTCCCAGCAACCGCTGAACTTGTATTTCCTGCTCTCGGTTCCAATCAAACAGCAGAAAGGATGTGACGCTTTGCTTAGACACTCTCTTCTGGGACTTTCTCATTCCTCAGAGGCTGTTCCCAGCCACGGGCCTCCATGCAAGCTCACCACTGCCCACAGAATCAGGAAGCTTAGGGCAGACACTTGCAGCTCTAGAGAGAGCTGGAGATGCTGTCCGGCCCCCAGCCTGCAGACCCACCTCCAAGGTACACAGAAGGGCCGTGGCTGTACCTCCCTAGCTGTGTGAATGTGGGCAAGCGAGTTAAACCTGCTGAACCTCAGAGAGAAGACAATGATAATGATGATGCCAACCGGGAAAGCTTTGCAGAGATTAAGCAAAGTGGTTTTTTTGTTGTTGTTTTGTTTTGTTTTTGGTGCTTTTTGGGGGGGGGGGGTCAGGCAGAGTTAGACAGTGAGAGAGAGAGACAGAGAGAAAGGTTTTCCTTCCGTTGGTTCACTCCCCTAATGGCCGCCATGGCTGGCGCTGTGCCAATCTGAAGCCAGGAGCCAGGTACTTCCTCCCAGTCTCCCATGCAGATGCAGGGACCCAAGCACTTGGGCCATCCTCCACTGCCCTCCTGGGCCACAGCAGAGAGCTGGACTGGAAGAGGAGCAACTGGGACAGAATCTGGCGCCCCAACCGGGACTAGAACCTGGGGTGCCAGCGCCACAGGCGGAGGATTAGCCAAGTGAGCCACAGCGCCGGCCACAAAGTGGGTTTTGAAAATGGTGCCTGACTGACTAAAAACTCATGTAGGGGCTGGCGCTGTGGCACAGTGGGTAAAGCCACTGCTTGCAGTGCCGGCATCCTATATGGGCGCCAGTTTAAGTCCCAGCTGCTCCACTTTTGATCCAGCTCTCCCCTATGGCCTGGGAAAGCAGTAGAAGATGGCCAGAGTCTTTGGGACCCTGCACCCATGTGGGAGACCCAGAAGAAGCTCCTGGCTCCTGGCTTCAGATCAGCACAGCTTCAGCCATTGCTGTCAATTGGGGAGTGAACCAGTGGATGGAAGACCTCTCTCATTCTCTCTCTCTCTGCCTCTCCTTCTCTCTCTGTCTCTCTCTGTGGAACTCGAACTTTCAAATAAATAAATCTAAAAAAAAAAAAGAAAAAGGCACTCATGTAGGGTCCGACGCTATGGTGCAGCACCGACGCTATGGTGCAGCAGGTTAAAGCCCCATCCTGCAGCATCGGCATCCTATATAGGCGCTGGTTCAATTCCCGGCTGCTCCATTTCTGATCCAGCTCTCTGCTCTGGCCTGGGAAAGCAGTGGAAGACAGCCTAAGTCCTTAGGTCCCTGCACCCATGTGGGAGACAGGAAGAAGCTGCTGGCTCCTGGCTTCGGATGGGCCCAGCTCTGGCCGTTGTGACCATTTGGGAAGTGAACCCATGGATGGAAGCCCCTCTCTCTGTCTCTGCCTCTCTCTGTAACTCTTTCAAATAAATAAAATAAATCTTACACAAAAAATAAAAAAAAGCCCATGTAAACGTTAGCCAGCACCGTTTCTCAGAATGTTAGGCTGGACAGTAGATCTTCAGGATTCTCCTTGGGAGCCCAGAATGTTAGCATTCCACACTGGCACTTACGACTCCACTGGCACAGAAGCCCTAGTGAGATAAAGGTGGGCCTCTTGTGTGTCTTCCAGTGAGTTAGATACGTCAGAGTGTTTGAAACCCTCCAGGAACCTCAGCGCTAGACCCACAGTGGGCTGCCAGGAAACAGGTGACCTTCTCTCAATTCCAGGGAACTGTGTGAACCCTGATCGAGAGGCTGAGTGGCATCAGAAGGCATGGGAGGGGGCCAGAGCTGTGGCGTAGCAGGTAAAGCCGCCACCTGCAGTGCCAGCATCCCATATGGGTGCCAGTTCAAGTCCCAGCTGTTCCACTTCCAATCCTGCTCTCTGCTATGGCCTGGGAAAGCAGTAGAAGATGGCCCAAGTCCTTGGGCCCCTGCACCCACATGGGAGACTGGGAAGAAGCTCCTGGCTCCTGGCTTCGGATGGGTGCAGCTCCCGCCGTTGCAGCCAATTGGGGAGTGAACCAGTGATGAAGACTCTCTCTCTCTCTCTCTCTCTCTCTCTTTCTTTCTCTGCCTCTCCTTCTCTCTCTGTGTAACTCTTTCAAATAGATGAATAAATCTTAAAAAATAAAAAAAAAAAAAGGCATGGGAGACAGCTACACCTGCCTCACAGATGATCTAGGTTGACCGAGCAGCCACAACCCCCACGGTTACAGTTGCACGGGAATGACAGAACAGAAAACCGCTCCAGTTTCACTCTGAATCCTCACCGGCTCCCTCCTGCGCCACGCCTGTTGCCTCGGCTTAGCCACAGCTCTGCGACAGGGACGAGGTCAAGCCAGGCCACCAAAGGTTAACCTTCAGGCTGCCATGGGGGCGATGGCTTCACTGAAGTCCAGACTGCTCCTTACCAGCACCTAATTCTTTGCTTTGACAATTGTGTCTGAGTGTTTTAACGCTTGGCTGGCCTTGCTGGGGCTTGTTTGACCACGCTTTGAAAAGCGACTTCCATGCTTATGGTGGTAACTGGCACAGCACCGTGGACTCAGCTGCTGACTGGTTTTCTGTGACTCCTCCTGCCTCTGCCACTGGCACTGTGCAGGCACCAAGTGGGCAAATACGACACTGGTGGGCGTGTGTGGTGTGGTGAGGTGGTTTCCTCCTGCGTGTCCTAGAAACAGCCCGATAGATGGGAGCTTTCAAAAGTTCATGGAAAATACGTAATACGAACAAATTATGTATGGGTTTCACAATTTTTTGGCATCAAAATAAGCTTATGTTTAAAGTGCACTTTTTTCGTGACCTTAGTAACGTGCCCTCATGTTTTCCAGGGGCTCACAGTGAAGAAATGTTTCACTCAGCGGTGGCCTCGACATTCTTTTGGATTTAGTAACCACTAGGTTAACCTGAGATAAGACCTGACTGGGCTTGGGGGCAAGGTGTGGCGCTGTGGTGTAGCAGGTAAAGCCACCGCCTACAGTGCTGGCATCCGATATGGGTGCCAGTTATAGTCCCAACTGCTCCAAACCCAATCCAGCTTCCTACTAATCCACCTGGGAAAGCAGCAGAAGATGGTCCAAGTGCTTGGGTCCTTGCACCCATGGGGGAGACCTGGATAAAGCTCCTGGCTCCAGGCTTCAGACCAGCCCAGCTGTGGCCATTGCAGCCACTTTGAGAGTGAAGCAGCAGATGGAAGATATCTCTCCCTCTCTGTCTCTGTAACTCTGCCTTTCAAATGAAAAAATAAATCTTTAAAAAAAAGAAAGAAAATCTTTTAAGAGGTTAAAGATAACTTTGTCCAAAATTTTAGAAAGAACAAAGAGATTCTAAAGACACTGGAAATGTTGATAAATGTGGTGCAAGGCTGGCGCCGCGGCTCACTAGGCTAATCCTCCACCTTGCGGCGCCGGCACACCGGGTTCTAGTCCCTGTCGGGGTGCCAGATTCTGTCCCGGTTGCCCCTCTTCCAGGCCAGCTCTCTGCTGTGGCCCAGGAGTGCAGAGGAGGATGGCCCAAGTCCTTGGGCCCTGCACCCCATGGGAGACCAGGAGAAGCACCTGGCTCCTGCCATCGGATCAGCGCGGTGCGCCGGCCACAGTGCACCAACCGCGGCGGCCATTGGAGGGTGAACCAACGGCAAAAGAAGACCTTTCTCTCTGTCTGTCTCTCTCTCTCACTGTCCACTCTGCCTGTCAAAAAAAAAAAAAAAAAAAATGTGGTGCAAAATGACAAACTCAGTGCAAAACTTATATGGACCATTGTGACCTCAAGGTATGAACAGAAGTTAGTTGGCGGTCTTGTGACCCTTCATAATTAGGGAAAATGTGCTCAAACCCATTGCACAGGGACAGGCAGTCCAGTGCTCTCCGGGATTTCTGGAAACTTGCTGAAGACACACGCAGTCTCTCTGGCTGTGAGCTCCTGCTTTCCTGGGGTTACCGAAATTCTGGAATATTGGCTCATCACCCCTCCCCCACCCACCCACCCAATCAAACCAGTTGTAAGCTCAGTGTTTTCCTTTATTTCAAGAAAACTCGCTCACGCAAGGTCTTTGCATGGGACAGGCAGGATTTGCAACCAGCCAAGCATACTACAAAACGAGTATTCTTTCTCTCAGTCTCTCTCTCCCGTTCTTCTCTTCCCCAGGTCTGGCTGCAGTCTCCGGCCACGCTCTCAGACCTCCTGGTCTGTCTTGCTTTCCTTTCTCTTCCTCCTCTGCCCCATGCCCTAGAGGAGTCTTCCTGTAAGACAATAATCCCACCAGATCTCACAGGCCCTGTGCTCCCCTCCATGCTTTCAGAGTCCTCCAGCTGTCCTGGAAGGGCCCGGTTTCCCTGGTTGTGACACAAGCCTCTTTCCTCCGGGGCCCTATCTGGTGAGTGGAGGAGGGAGTGGGCGTGGGCAGGTGTTTTTTTCCAGTAACTTGGGGTTGTTAGATTAGAGACAAGGAACATAAAACTCCTAGCAGGCCAGCCACTGTGACTGTGCCTGCTATTTTATCAGCCTCAAAAGGGGCCTCCCTCGAGGTCTTTAAGTTTCCAAGCTTTATCAGTATTTGCATGTCAGACGCAAGTCCTGCAGATAACGTCTTCCTTATTGGTTTCTGTGCAGCTCTCCTCCTATGTGTTCTTAAAAGTAAAAACTCCACCACGGCTTTTTACCAAATCATCCCCATCAGTTGTGTTTTTCTAATGTTGATCCAAGAAGGTGTTTTTTTTTTTAAGCTTTATTTATTTATTTGAAAGGCAGAGTTACAGAAGTTACAGAGAGAGTGAGTGAGAGGAGAGAGAAAGAGAGGGAGGGAGAATCTTCTATCCACTCGTTCAATATCCAAATGGCTGCAACAGTTGGGCCTCAGCCAGACTGAAACCAGGAACCAGGAACTCCATCTGGGTCTCCCATGTAGGCATCAGGAGCCCAAGCACTGGGGCCATCTTCCACTGCTTTTCCAGGTGCACTAGCAGGAAGCTGGATGGGAAGTGGAGCAACCCAGGACTCAAACTGGCACCTATATGGGATGTAGCTTAACCTGCTGCACCACACAGAGACACACAGAGAGATCTTTCATCTGCTCGTTCACACCCTTAAGGTCCCAAACAGTCAGATTTGGACCAGGCTGAAGTCAAGAACTGGAAACTCTATCCAAGCCTGTCTCTCTGGCACATTAGGAGGAAGCTGGATTGGAAACGGAGGTGAGACTCGAACCCAGATGTGAGCATCCCAAGTGGCAGCTTAACCTGCTATGCCACAATGCCTGCCCCAGAAGTTCTTTTCTTAAAAAATTAAGTTTTTAAGTTTATTTGAGAGGTAGGCACTCCCATCCACTGGCTCACTCTCCAAATGCCTACAATGATTGGGGTTGGACTGGGGCTGGACAGGTTGGACAGGGGCTGAAGCCAGAAGCCAGGAACACAATCTGTGCCTCCCACATAGATGGCAGGAACCAAACTACTTGAGCCTTCACTCACTGCCTCTCGGGGTACCCATTAGCAGGAAGCTGGAATGAAGAGCTGGATCTAGGAGTTGAACTCAGGCACTTAGATACGGGACACAGGAGTCCTAACTGCTGTCTTAACCAACAGGCCAAACATTCAACCCCAAGATGCGTTTAATTTTGAAATCTCAGTATTAATTTTCTGTTTATCATGACTTATGGACCCAAGGAAGTTTATACTTTTTCATTTGACTAATTTTCCCTTGTTAAAGTGGTGAGGGTCTGGATGTGACAAGCCTGTGGTCACTGGGGCTCGGGCCTGCCTGCCCTGGTGCAGAGGCCAGTGGGAGGCTATCGGGAACATATTCATATGAGGGGCCTAGGAACCACCAGGAAAGGATGCTTGGTAAGAGAGAGCAACTGGGGGACACAAGCTGACAATAATGCCCTTGACTTTGGTGGGGGGGTGCAGTGGTTTTGCATAACAGCTGTTCTATATTGCTCCCCATCCAACGCACTGTGGACGTGTTGAGTCTTAGACATGGAGAACGGGGACCTGGGAGGTAGGCACAGTCATACCTAATTCCATGAGACTTGGGGGCACACAGACAGCACTATGCAATAAGAGGGGAATGAGTAGGGCTCCAGGAGACCCCTCAGCTCACTGAGGACACATGGTAGGAGCAGCCTCAGAAGGTTTCCTGCTTCAGCAGGTGGATTCTCACGTGAGAGCCTGTCATATGACGAAAGAGACTTTGGGTTTTGTCTGCTTCCCAGTTCATAACTCCCTCCCCAAGGCGGGTCATACAAACTCTAATCGTCCCCCATGCTTCTGTCTTGGGGCTAGTCACAAACGAATTCTCTGACCCATCTTGTCTCATGATCTTAAGACCCCGTTTCAAAATGACTTCCACCTCATAGCCTCGAGGAAGGAAGAGAGGCATGGAGAGGCCAAGAAGAATCCAAACAGGCAGGCCCTGCTGGCTTTCCTCACCCTGCCATTAGCATCAGCGCCTCCCCCTTTCATCCAATCACATTTCAGCATGGTTGTTCATGTTTTCATCATGCCTATGCAGTCAAGTCCATAAACCAGGGGTGGACATTGAATCCAGCTCTCAAGACATCAGTTAAGATGCCCATGTCCCGCTTCAGAAACCTGGCTTCAAGTTCCAGCCCCTGCTTCCAGAATTGGCTGCCTGCTGATGCAGACCCTGGGAGGCAGAGCTGATAGTTCAAGTAGTTTTGGCCTGACACAACACTGGCCGTTCCAAGCACTTGGGGAATGAACCAGCAGATGGGAATTCTCCCACCTCAGCCTCATCTCTTAAATAATAATGATAATTGTAATGATAACACCAAAAGGACTAGGTTTGGAGAGCCTCCAGAGAGCTGCACCTGCAGAGGTCCCTGGAGGTATCCCATGCCTTTTCTCGCACACCTCCACTACTCACCTCTTCTTCCATGTCCTTCTGGTAGTCTTTATAATAAGCTGGTAAGTATCAGTACAGTGTCTCCCCAAGTCCCTGGAGCTGCTCTAGCAAATTCATGAAACCTGAGCAGGGAGTCACAGGAACCCCTATTTGTAGCTGGTCAGTCACATGTTCCAGGGGCCCAGATTCAATTGTGACAAAAACAAGGGCTGTCCTGGGGACTGAGCCCCTCTTGACCTGTGGCATCCATCTAACGCTAACTCTAGGCAGACACTGGCAGAACTGGGCTGCATTAGAGGACAGGCAGCTGGTGGCCACTGACTCAGAACTCGTTTGCTTGCTGGTTGGGAGAAATATCTATACCATTCTTTAAAAATTATTACCTATTTATTTGAGAGAGAGAGACAGACAGAGAGACAGAGAGAGAGCGAGAGAGAGAGAGCAAGTGATTACTGGTTCCTTAGTGGTTGGGACTGGGCTGAGGCCAAAGCAAGGAGGTAGAACTCAATCCAGTTCTCCCACATGGATAGCAGGGAACATGCTTGAGTTATCGCCTGCTGCCTCCTGGGGTCTGCATTAGCAGGAAGCTGGAGTCAGGAACCAGAGCCAGGAATCATACTCAGGCACTCTGACGTGGGGCATGGATGTCTCAACTAGTATGTTAACTTCTAGGCCAAATGCTTTCCCCAATGCACATGCACACTCTCTCTCTCACACACACACACCCCTTTTAAGGTCACAGAAATCTTTTATGCTGATTGCAACAAGAGAACAGAGGGAAATGATTGGTTTTTCCAACACAGAGGCTTGGTGAGATGGCCTGGCCCAGAGGTGCAGGTGCTTTAATGGGCAATGGTGGTGCTTTTGTTGAATACCTACAGTTCCAGGGACTGATATACACAGGGGCTCCCAAGCTGTCGACTCAGCTTTGACATCAATGGCTCCTAGCAGGAGCACCATTAACTCAGACACCAGCACCTTACACAGTGGTCACCAGTAATAGGAGTAGAGAGCTTAACATCAGACAAGACCCAAAGAAACTAGAGCAGAGGAGGAGGAGGTTGGTGAGGAATCCAAAAGATGTCCACATCCAAAGATGTGTAAGGTTCAGTAGCTAAGAAGACCTGCCTAGGAATGTACCTGAGACAGCCTGGAACACGCACAGAAATGTCTCAAGGAATTCTGAGGAATGATTAGCTCTCCAGGGAGTTTCCCTTTACAACTGCTTTTTTATTTATTTACTTTCATTTTATTTGAAAGGAGAGGGAAAGGGAAAGAGAGAGAGCAAGAGTGAGCTTCCAAGAGCTGTGAACTCCATGTAGTTTTCCTATATGGGCTGCAAGAACCCCATTATTTTAGCCACCACCCTTGCCTCCCAGAGTCTGCATTAGCAGGAAGCTGGACTAGAAGTGAAGCAGCCAGGGCTCAAACCCAGGCACCCTGGTATGGGATGTGGTCTCCCAAACAGAGCTTTAACTACTGTGCCAAATGCCAGCCCCCAGGGATTGCTTCTGATAGAAGCTAAACCCATAGCTTGCTGCAATGAACTGAATGCTTGACATCAATGACCACACTGAATTCTCATAAAAACCCATGAAGCAGGTAATAGTAGCCTCATTTTACTGGGGAGGAAGAAAAAGTCAGCAAGGACAAATAACTTACAAGGGGTCAGGTGACCTGCGAAGTTCCAGCCCAACTCAGTGAGCTAGATTTGATTAGAAAGTCATCGCTCTATCCTAACACTAGTACCTTCAGAGAGGACCAGACTCTGTCCAATAGTCTGCTAACCTACAGTTATGGCTTCTCTACCATGTTCCACGCATGATTCTAGAAACTCACTGTACAACAGCAAGCAAAATAAACAAAATCCCTGCTCATACTAGCTTTGGAGATGGGATGTTACTGAAGTTGTAGCTCTCAGGTTGTTTCCAGGCTGGTGTGACCCTGGACACATAGGGTTTACATAAGGAAACTTGAATAATTCTGTGGATTGAGATAACTTAGTTTCCTAATACATCCATTATTCAGCCATGCCCAGGGCCAGCTGCCAACATCTTCCCCCGTCCCTTGTCTTAAATCTGCTCCATTACATTGATTTAAGAGGAAAACACAGTTCACTTAACTTGTGTTCTCCAAAGAACGAGAAGAATTTGTGGAGGAGAGCAGCTGAGGACAGGGAACAAGAATGCCTCACTCAAGGACAGAAATAGAGGACACAATGCTTTTGACAATTGCTGATGCCTGGGCAATATGTGTTGCATTGGAAACAGCATCTATGCATACAGCTATACACAATCAAGCTCTCATCCACACCCCTCTGAACAGATGGGACACCAAATGGATTAGTCAGCTCTTCCTTACTTTAACTACAATACCTGAGAGCAGCTACTTAGGAACTAAGGTTTATCTCAGGTCATGGTTCGGAGGTTCACAGTCCAAGGCTGGGTGGCCCCACTGGTGTCGTGTCGGATGGCAGCTAGCCATGGTGGTGCCTGGGTAAAGGAGCCATCATGTGGTGAGCCAGGAGGCAGAGAGACGTAGGCAGTGTGCTCTTCATTCACTTCCTGTGTCTCTCTATACAGCCTCGATGATTTGGTCGTGGGTGCTCCACTCTAGCAGCCTAGTGCAATCTAATCACCTGCAAGGTGCTGCCTTCAGAAACCATAATTCATTCATTTACATCCTGGATCCATTCAAACGGGACTCTGAGGATAGAGACTAACACATGGGCTTTTGGGAGACATTCAAATTCTTTTCCAAACCATAACACCCAAGATGGGCAGGGCAAGAGAATTGTGAATCTACTTATGCAACTGATACTCTGGGAATCTTAACAAGGTGGACTAGTGAGCATCAAAAGTAACATCATTACCAGAGGCTTTCTGTAACCCCATGTAGTAAGTGCAGGGTACACAGGATCAGGACGTGATCCCCATTTTAACCAAATCCATGACACAGAAAGCACAGCCTATGGGCTACAGGGATGAATTCTGGGGACAGATGTGGTACAGTGAGGTCAGTGAGGTTGGCATCCCATCTGAGTGCCAGTTTGTGTCCCAGCTGCTCCAAACCCAACCCAGCTCCCCGCTAATGTGCCTGGGAAAGCAACAGAAGGTGGCTCAAGTACTTGGGCTCCTGTACCCATGTGGGAGACCTGGATGAAGTTCCAGGATCTTGGTTCCAACCTCGCCCAGCCCCAGCTGTTGCAGCCATTTGGGGAGTGAACTAGTAGGTGGAAGCCCTCTCTCTCTCTGTCTGTCTCTCTCTTTCTCTCTTGATCAATTGCCCTCTCTCTATAACTCTGCCCTTCAAATAAATACATAAATCTTAAAAACTAAAGAATATGAACTCTGGAGAAAACCTGCTAGAATTTGAATCCCTGCTGTGCCTCTTCCTAGCTGAGGGACCCTGGATGAGTGATCTAATTTCTCTTTGCCCCACCTTCCTGATCTTTATAATGGAGGTGAGAATGAAAACTACATCACAGGATTATTATAAGGATTAGAAAAATGTAAGTGTTAGCCATTATTAACGGCCTGAAATTCCTTTGATCACTGGTCACGACTGATAAAATTCTATGTTGTTTACCAAATCCTATTTCATTTCTCTTCTTTCAGAAAAGAAAGGAAGATGATATATCCCCTTGTTTTTTGACAGGCAGAGTTCGACAGTGAGAGAGAGACAGAGAGAAAGGTCTTCCTTCCGTTGGTTCACCCCCATAATGGCCTCTGCGGCCGGCGTGCTGTGCTGATCCAAAGCCACGAGCCAGGCACTTCCTCCTGGTCTCCCATGCAGGTGCAGGGCCCAAGCACTTGGTCCATCCTCCACTGCCTTCCCGGGCCACAGCAGAGAGCTGGACTGGAAGAGGAGCAACCAGGACAGAACTGGCGCCCCAACCGGGACTAGAACCTGGAGTACCGGCGCAGCAGGTGGAGGATTAGTCTAGTGAGCCGCGGTGCCGGCAAGCCCCTTGTTCTCTTCACATACGACCAGTGTTTAACCAACTGGGTATTTGTAGAAGTAACATAGACCACCACAGTCTTGGCTTTTACAAACATCCTACAGTTTTCTTTCTCTTGCAACAGTAATCCGGAAACCAAGTGATGAGATGTCAGTGTTCCAAGATGGTGGAATCTCCATCTGCTGGGTCGCTGAGGGAGTATATGGAGCCGAGCTTCCTTCCACCCAACCCTGCCCTTACCCGTAATCAGCATGTAGCATGAACAAGAAATAAATGTTCATAGCATCACGCCTCTGAGCGGTAGAGGTCCACTGTGTGTGTGTGTGTGTGTGTGTGTGTGTGTGTTTTAAGACTTATTCATTTGAAAAACAGAGAGACAGAGACGTAGAAAGAGCAATCTTCCACCCACTGGTTCACTCCTGTCGGTTCTTAGAATGGCTGCAATAGCTGCCCCAATGACTGCAACAGCTGCCAGGCACATCAGCGGGGAGCTGGAGCGGCTGGGACCAGAACCTGCACTCCACTATGGGATGCTGGCATCGCCAATGGCAGCTTAACCCACTGTGCCGCAACACTGGCCCCTACATGTCCATTGCTGCCACGGCATAACCTCCCCTATCCTGCTAAGTAAGTGCCTAGGGTCATATTACTTGGTTGCAGAAACTCCCTCGGCACAATGGGCCTTCATATTCCAGAAAGACTTGGGGTTTCAAATACCTGAAGTGCTGGGTTAGCTGCTCAATTCTAGGGTATGGAAGTTTCTCTCTTTAAGCCTCTTAACGTCTTAATCATGGATTATTTTTATACTCCTAAAGCAACCTTTATTTTTCAAGGGAAGATGAAACATTTCCCCTTCCTTTTCAACTGGGATCCCAGCAGAAAGTCTTGTTGCTGGTTTTCCAAAAACGCAGTAAGTTTCCTCTGTCAGGCTGTCCAGTTCATGCCCCAGCCCCCATGAAGCTGACGGGACCTCACAGAGTTTACAGACAAATAGAACTGGAACCCAAGCTGGGCGGGCATTTAGCCTAGCAGCTAAGCCATCCGTGTCCCACATCAGAGTGTCTAGGTCTGATGCTTGGCTCTGCTCCTATCTCCAGCTCCCTGCCAACACAGACCCTGGGAAGGCACTGCCGGTGGTTCAAGTCCCGGCCACTGCCTGAGCTACCTGGATTGGGTTTCCAGCTACCAGCTTCAGCCATAGTCCAGCCCCAGCCATTGAGGGCGTTCGGGAAGTGAATCGGCAGATGGCATTTCTCTTTCCCTCTGTCTGAGGCTGTGTCTGTCTGTCTCTCTTTCTCTCTCTTTCCCTCTTCCTATTTCTCTAATTAATTAATTAAACAATTCAGAAAAAGTTTATTTTAGTGAACATTTTGAAACATATGCATGGTTTTCTCACGGTATACATCTTCTATAAGCTTTTTTTTAAAAGTTTTGCTTATTTATTTATTTTTATTTTTATTTTTTGACAGGCAGAGTGGACAGTGAGAGAGAGAGACAGAGAGAAAGGTCTTCCTTTGCCGTTGGTTCACCCTCCAATGGCTGCCGCGGCCAGCACTGATCCAATGGCAGGAGCCAGGAGCCAGGTGCTTTTCCTGGTCTCCCATGGGGTGCAGGGCCCAAGCACCTGGGCCATCCTCCACTGCACTCCCTGGCCACAGCAGAGAGCTGGCCTGGAAGAGGGGCAACCGGGACAGAATCCGGCGCCCCAACCGGGACTAGAACCTGGTGTGCCGGCGCCGCTAGGCGGAGGATTAGCCTAGTGAGCCGCGGCGCCGGCCTCTATAAGCTTTTTGGATACTTCTATGCATGAATTTCAAAAGCTAACGTCTGTTTGAAATATTAATGTTTCCGTTTTCTAGAATCTCATTGCATGTAGTTAACCCTGGCACTTAAGAAGAAATGCAGACCCAAGTCTCCTCCCTGCAGGGAGATGAACGGCAGGGATGGTCTCTGACTCCCCACAGGGTCTAAAGCAGCATCAGGCCTCAAGCAGGTAGCCTGAATTACCGAATTAGTTCTAGGCCACGGATCTTAAAAAAAAAAAAAAAAAAAAAAAGACTTATTTACTCATTTATTTGAAAGGCAGAGCAAACAGAGAGGGAAGAAGGGTGGGAGAGATCTTCCATCCTCTGGTTCTCTCCCCAAATGGCCACAACATCCAGGAGCCAGGAGCACCATCTGGGTCTCCCACATGGGTGCAGGGGCCCAAGCACTTGGGCCAACTTCTGCTGCCTTCCCAGGTGCATTAGCAGGAAGCCGTGTCAGAAGTGGAGCAGCCAGGCCCGGAGCCAGTATGAGACTCCAGTATGGGATGCAAGCGTCCCAAGCGTTAGCTTAACCCACAGCACCACAGTCCCTACCCCTCCAGGCAAAGTATTACAGCCCAGGATTGTCCCATGCTTGACCCCTTCTTCCTGGAACAGATCTGTGAGTAAAGAAAGGTGGCTGAAAATACGACCTTGACCCCAGTGGCCTGGATGAACCAGGGCTTGTTCTGCATGCCATTAGGAGGGTGGATACACATGTTGTGGGTTAGGGAGCTGGGATGGTTGGGGCAGTGGGGGGAGCAGGGAGTTGACACATTTATTCTTTCTTCTTTATATATTGCTTAGTAAATATACTTACATTCTGATAAGCTTGGCGTATGTCCTGACTCTACAGGTAAATCATAAAGTTCCCAGAGGACAAGCACCACGTTGTGTATCAATCAAATATTGATGGTTCCTTTATGTCAAACAAGGCCCAGTGACAAGACCTTGTATTTGCACAGTTATTTAAAATTTACAAGATGTTTTCTAATTGACGGTCTTATTTGCTCTTCACAATAACCAAGGCTCCAAACACCGGGCGCAGGACTTGCTGCACTGTCAAGTTTAAAAAAGGCTTGCAAATGCCCCTGTGGGTTTTTCTGTTTTTCTCTGCACAGTCTCCCTCGCTGGAAATGTGGCTCTCAGAGCCGCTGGCAAGCACCGGCACCTTACCTACAAGCGCTACTCAGCTGGGCCGGGGCTGTTTTCACAAGGGGCAAGGCACCTTCCTGTTTCCTTAGCCACAGTGGTGCCAGGGTTGTTTATGCGCTCAGCTCCACCTTGGGACCCGCGGAGAGTGCTCACTTGCTGAGAAGGTCTGTGCCGGGCGCCACTTAGGCTCCCAGGCACTGTGGAATTTAAGGTCCCAGACTTTTTTTTTTCCTCTCCTTTCCTTTCTTTTCTTCCTTCCTTCCTTTCTTCTTTTTAAGAGTCATTAATTTGGCCAGCGCCACGGCTCAATAGGCTAATCCTCCACCTAGCGGCGCCAGCACACCGGGTTCTAGTCCCGGTCGGGGCACCAGATTCTGTCCCGGTTGCCCCTCTTCCAGGCCAGCTCTCTGCTGTGGCCAGGGAGTGCAGTGGAGGATGGCCCAAGTCCTTGGGCCCTGCACCCCATGGGAGACCAGGAGAAGTACCTGGCTCCTGCCTTCGGATCAGCACGGTGTGCCGGCCGCAGCGCGCCAGCCGTGGCGGCCATTGGAGGGTGAACCAACGGCAAAAGGAAGACCTTTCCCTCTGTCTCTCTCTCTCACTATCCACTCTGCCTGTCAAAAACAAACAAACAAACAAACAAAAAGAGTCATTAATTTATTTGAAAGGCACAGTTACAGAGAGAGGGAGAAAGAGAGAGAGACAGAGAGAGACATCTTCCATTCACTGGTTCACTCCCCAGATAGCCACCAATGGCTGGGGCTGGGCCATGTTGAAGCCAGGAGCCCAGGACTCCACCCAGGTTTCCCAAGTGGGTGCAGAGGCCCAAGTACTTGGGTCATTCTCCACTGCTTTCCCAGCACATTAGCAGGCAGCTGGATTGGAAGTGGAGCAGCGGGGACTTGAACCAGCATTGCAGGTGGCGTGTTAACTCACTGTGCCACAATGCCAGCCCCAAGGGCCAATTTCTGCAGTTCATCTGGGCTGGGGCCCAAGGCCTGGAACCAGACAAGTCACCCAGCTAACCAGGAAGCTGTCGGGTGCTGCTGCTGGGGGGCGGGGGGCAGGGAGCAGACTTCAGAACGCAATCCAGCCTTTCTGTGTCCAGAAAGTCAGAACCTCAGCGGTCTTGGGGCAGGACCTGTGCTTCGCGGAGCCTTCACCTGCCTTGTGTTCTGTGGAGGCGCCAGGCTGCCTTACCTCTTTGTCTTTTCCAGCTGACCAACCTTTTCCACTTGCCTGGGGCCAAGGGGCTTCCCAAGAGGCTGCACATTTTTTTGTTGTTTGTTTTTTCCATTTTATCTGGACGGCAGAGAGACTGAGAGATCTCCTATCTGCTGATTCATTCCCTGAATGCCTGCAACAGCACAGATTGGGCCAGGTCAAAGGCAGGAGCCCAGAAGTTCAATCCAGGTCTCTCCTGTGGGTAGCAGCGACCCACGTACTGGAAGCACCCCCTGCTGCCTCCCAGGCTGCACTTTACAGGAAGCTGGGTAGGAAGCAGAGGAGCAGGGACTCAAACCCAGCACTCTGATATGGGATGCGAGTGTCCTAAGCAACAAATTAACCTGTCTCAGCATGCTGGACTTACAGTTCTCAAACCAGGGAAGTCCCAGCGAACCAGGACCAGGTGATCACTCTAGGCCTTCTCTAGGTCATTGTCCCCATGTCCCTGCTCTTCTTCTCCCCTGCCCTTCCCACCCCCACCCCCACCCCCACTCTCCTTTCCCCAGGAAATTCACTGACTTTATAACTTCCCCAGCCTCCGACGCACTATTTCCCACTAAATCCCCTCCTCTGGGTTCTCCCAAGCCCCAGCCCAGCCCTGCGACCCCCAGACTGCACTGCCATTTGCTCATCTCCACTGAGATGCTGTGGGCTCTAAACTGACCCCCCACCTCACCCCTCCACTCCTCCCACCCCGCTCCCTCTCGGCTCCCAGCGTTTCTGCTTTGGTTGATGTCCCATCCTTGTTCTGATTGTTAACGATTTACGCATCCACGTGCATGGTGCATCTACCCTGTGCCAGGTTCTATCCTAGGAGCTGGGGACTCAGCAGTGAGCAGACGCCACTGTCCTCAAGCAGCTTGAGTTCCAAAGAATCATGGACATAGTCACGCGGGGCTTAAGGACCGCAGCGGAAAATCAAGCCGGTGCTAAGGCGGCCGGGGTCTGGGTGGCAAATTTAGGAAAGTGTTTCTGATGCAACGCAGAGGCTCCAGGAGGCGAGGAGATGAAGCAGGGGCCTCTGGAGGAAGTGTCCTAAGCAGCGAGCACACAGGTGCAAAGGTGCAGAGACCAGTGCAGCCGGGCAGAGCAGGCCGGGGAGGGACACAGAGACACGAGGAGGGGCGAGGCAGGGGCAAGGTAGGGCGCCGGCTCCCCGGGGGCCTTGTCCCCGAAAGCAGCTTCTTCCTGCTTCTTTCTCTCTAATCTGCTGCCAGACCACATCGCCCACCTGGGCAGGAGCGCTCCTTTCCACCTCCCCGGCTACCGCCGCCTGAAAACGCTGACTGCCTCGCACTTGGCCTCCAGCGGCCCTTTGGCCTCTTGTCCCTCCATGGCTGCTGTAGTCTTGGAGTGCACTTCTGATCATCTCAACCCTAAGATCATTAGCATACACCTGCCTCGCTCCTGAGAGTGCTTAGGAAGGAGGGAGTGGACACCGTGGACGTGTTCCTGCCACTTGCCACCGTGTCCTTGTCAGAAACAGCTGGAGCTGCCAAAAGCATGTTGTCAAACATGTTGGAGTTCTGCTTCTATGCCACGATGTAAAAATTGCAAATGTGTCATTCATCAGAGCTAAAAATAAATAGATGAATTAGTCCCAACCCCTTTGGTTGCCAGTTACCAAAACCCAAGCTGTCTTTTAAAAGGTACTCTGTTTGCTGGTGTCTAAAAATCCTGTGTCTTCAGGAATGGCTGGCTCTAGGTGCTCAGAAAAGACAACAAGAAATCTGTCTCTGTGCCTCTTGGATCTGCCTTTTCTCTCTGCTGCCTTTATTCTCGGGCAGACCCTGCCCAGGCAGCGGCAGACACAGCCACCGGCAACTTGGCTTACATACTCAGCTTCGCAGTGCCCGTGGGAAAAGTGCTTCTTCAAGGTCCCAGTGCTGACTCTCACAGCCCTGCCACTGTGGCTGTGGTTAGCCAGGCCTGCATCACTTCCGCACCCCTGAAGTCAGTGGATGAGGCCACCCTCACCTGAACTACATGGAAAGGCAATGGGGAATGGGCAGTCCCCATCTGGCACAGAGGACGGGGAAGGTGGTGAGCAGGCAAAAGCCTCAGGTGTCCACCGGCAAAGGCCAGCAGCAGGATGGTCAGGGAATCCTAACCTCAGACGCTTCTGGCAACTCGGTAGGCCTCCACTCTCAAAAAGTATACTCAGGGGTCAGCGCTGTGGCCTAGTGGGTAAAGCCGCCACCTGCAGTGCCGGCATCCCATATGGGCGCTGGTTCAAGTCCTGGCTGCTCCACTTCCGAACCAGCTCTCTGCTATGGCCTGGGAAAGCTCTCTGCTATGGCTCTATGCAAGTCCTTGGGCCCCTGCACCCACGTGGGAGTCTTGGAGGAAGCTCCTGGCTCCTGGCTTTGGATTGGCACAGCTCCAGTCATTGCAGGCATTTGGGGAGTGAACCAGAGGGTAGAAGATACCTCTCTCTCTCTCTCTCTCTCTCTCTCTCTTTCTCTCTGCTTCTGCTCCTCTGTAACTCTACCTTTCAAATAAATATATAAATCTTTCAAAAAATGTTTACTCAGCCGGCGCCGTGGCTCAATAGGCTAATCCTCCACCTTGCGGCGCCGGCACACCGGGTTCTAGTCCCGGTTGGGGCGCCGGATTCTGTCCCGGTTGCCCCTCTTCCAGGCCAGCTCTCTGCTATGGCCAGGGAGTGCAGTGGAGGATGGCCCAGGTGCTTGGGCCCTGCACCCCATGGGAGACCAGGAGAAGCACCTGGCTCCTGGCTCCTGCCAGGATCAGCGCGGTGCGCCGGCTGCAGCGGCGGCCATTGGAGGGTGAACCAACGGCAAAGGAAGACCTTTCTCTCTCTGTCTCTCTCTCTCACTGTCCACTCTGCCTGTCAAAAAAAAAAAAAAAAATGTTTACTCGTGTTATACCCATATTTGATGATTTCAATGACACTTCTTTTTGTTTCCTTTGAAAATATTTTGTTTTTTTTTTTCAGTGACACTCTTTTTAAAATAAATTTTTTTTATTTATTTAAAAGGCAGAGCAATAGCAAAAGAGAAAGAGATCTTTTATCCACCAGTTCACACCCCACGTGGATGCTACCACGGAATCCGGGCCAGGACAAAACCAGGAGCCAGGGACTCCATCCAGGTCTCCCATGTGGGTGGCAGGGCTCCAAGTACTTGGACCATCTTCCACTGCCTTCCCAGGCACATTAGCAAGAAGCTGGGTTAGAATCAAAGTGGGCCCCAGCATGCCAATATTGGATGCCCGCATGGCAGACGGCGGCTTAACCCACCATACCACAACCCTACCCTAGGCCTCAATGCCAACCATTCTCTGGCATCTGAAGGGGCTGCTCATGGCTCACCCTGTGCCAGTCAACTCTCTTCCCTCTGTGGGTCTTCTTTGGTTGCTTGACAACAAGGTCTGTGTCCAAGTCTTTCTTTTTCTGAGGACACTTGTCACTGGAGTTAGGGTCCACCCAGGTAATCTAAAAGGATTTAATTTCAAGATTCTTGGGGCTGGCGCTGTGGCATATCAGGTAAAGCAGTCGCCTGCAGTGCCGGCATCCCATATGGGTGCTGGTTTAAGTCCCAGCTGCTGTACTTCTGATCCAGCTCTCTGCTGTGGCCTGGGAAAGCAATAGAAGATGACTCAAGTGCTTGGGCCCCTGCACCCACGTGGGAAACCCAGAGGAAGCTCCTGGCTTCAGATCAGCACAGCTCCCGCCATTGCAGCCAATTGGGAAGTGAACCAACAGATGGAAGACCTCTCTCTCTCTCTCTCTCTCTCTCTCTCTCTCCTTCTCCTTTTCCTTCTCTCTGTCTGTAATTCTTTCAAATAAATAAAACTTTAAAAAATTTTCAAGATCCTCAATTTAATCACACCCTAATTAAGCACCTTTCCCCAAGTAAGCTCATGTTTACAGGTTCTCAGACATTTTGGGGGGCCACCATTCTACCCACTATACCTATTACCCCCAAGCAGTGATCACCTCTAGGACCAGGGTTGTAGGTAGGACAATATGGCTATTTCCTCTGTCCTTCTTGTTAATTTAATTAAGAACAGACAAAGGAGACTGGTGAAGTGCAAGGACAGGGCCACACACTGTGGGAAATGTAAGGCGGTCCTGCTGCCTAAGGCCTGCTTAGAGCAACAGAAACTGATGGCTCTCCTGTGGGAGCCGAACCTCTTTTTGGAGCACGCTATATGTCATTCTTTTCTGTATTCACTATGCACTGTAGAGACATTCCCCACTAAATGAATCTTATTTATTTTAACGCAGTTCAAGAGGCCGGTGCTGTGGCGTAGCAGGTAAAGCCACCGCCTGCAGTGCCGCATCCCATATGGGTGGCGGTCCAAGTCCTGGATGCTCCGCTTTCCATCCAGCTCTCTGTTATGGCCTGGGAAAGCAGTAGAAGATGGCCCAAGTCCTTGGGCCCCTGCACCCATGTGGGAGACCTGGAGGAAGCTCCTGGCTCCTGGCTTTAGATGGGTGCAGCCCCAGCTGTTGTAGCCATTCTAAGGAGTGAACCAGCAGATGGAAGACCTCTCTCGCTCTCTTGCTCTCTCTCTGCCTCTCTGTAACTCTGCCTTTCAAATAAATAAAATAAATCTTTCAAAAAATTTAATGCAGTTCAAATTATTTTCTCATAATTATGTATTTGAGAGGCAGAGAGACAGATATATAGACAGAGAGCGCTCCCATCTGCTGGTTCATTCCTTAAAATGCTCACAATGACCAGGGCTGGGTTGGGCTAAGGTAGGGAACAGGGAACTCACTCCAGCTCTCCCATGTGGATTACAGGAACTCAATTACTTGAGCCATCACAGCTGCCCTCCAGGATCCACATTAGCAAGAGGCTGATGCTATGAGCCGGAGCCAGGAACCGAACACAGACACGCCAGTGTGGGATGCAGGCATCTTTCACAATGTCTCAACTGTTAGGCCAAGCGCCTGCCCCACAGTGGATTTTAAATTCAGAAGCCAAGTTAGCAGGAGCCAAGCCAGGAGGGGCAGAGGGAGATGGGAGGGATGGGGGAAACACCTGCCATTCTTCAAGCTGCGAGTCCCACACCTCGCTCCTAAGTACTGAGCCCCACGCTGACCTGGGGCAGGGGAAGAAAGCCCCTGGAGCCAGATTTTGGAAGAGAAAGCTCAGAGAGTGTCCAGAAAGTGGCTTCTCTTCACACCTCACAACCAGCCAGGTCCTGCTACTTCCAACACTCCCCAGGAGAGGAGACCCAGAGTGGTGAACGGACTTGTTCAAGCCCACACAGCCTTTTAAGTGGCTGACCCCGGAGGTTTGAATGCCTTTGTAGTCCTAGCTCGGTGCTCTTTCCCCGACAGCACAAGGGGTGAACATTCCTTTCTACTTGCTGCCTCCTGTCCTGGGGAGGGGGTACTAAGAGGAGCGAGCCCGTCTCCCACCCACGGGGGCTTGCTGCCCCCTCCCGTGTGACGGCCGAGCAGGCTGCAGCACGAATGGGCGATCCGTCTCCACGCTGAGCGCGGGAAACGGCCTAATTAAAGTCCGCGGCGGTGCCCAGAAGCCTCCGCAGCTGCCTGTGCGGGGTCTGCGTGCGTTCGGCGCCTGATGACACACATTCTTCATGTTTATGTGGCGCGATGCACTGTGCTCCCCAAGCCTGAAGGGTTAGGGAGCCAATTTCACCATCTACACGGCCCCAGAGCCACCAGAAGGCATCCCTGCTAGAATTTATGAGGGACCCGCAAGCGCAATCCGCAGGTGCCCCACAGGGTCTTAAGGAAGAGAAAGATGGCCCAGGTGGCCCCGTTTACTAACAGGGAAAAGGCCTCTGGCAGCTTCTGCACGTGGCCTCAGACAGATTTGCCTCTCCTTTGCTGTCTAGAAGCAGTGGGCTTCCCTTCTCATCTCAGCCCTGCCCGAGCACAGGGGCTGCTGCAGGCTGTGGTCCCAGCCCTCCGCCGCGATCCCGGAGCTGGTGTGAGAGTGCAGGTCGGTCTCGAGAAAGGCCCTTCGTGTCTGAGGTTGCCGAGGACAAACGCTTTCCAGGATGCACGCTGGAATTTAGGGGGTGCTGAGACTAAGGGATCGGGTGTGAGACCAAAGAGGCACAAACAGGCAACTAACCGTCAGGTGCCTGTGGGGAGGCGGGGGTCTCCACCAGCCTTGCACATCCCCAGAGAGCTCCTCTCTTTGCTGCTTGTGTCTTTGCTTTGTTTCCGACTCTTTGACTTTGCAAAGCTACCGATCTTTTGCAGTTTTTCTTCACTTCTTAACAGTTCTGAAGGAAGAGGGCAGGTTGGATTCAAAAATAAAACACGGAGCACAGGCACGTGGTGTGGTGGTTAAGTTGCCACCGGGGACACCCGCATCCCATAACCCTGAGCCTGGTTCAAGTCTGGCTGCTCTGCTTCTGATCTGGCTTCCTGCTAATGCGCACCCTGGGAGGCAGCAGACGACGCTGGCTCAAGTACTTGAGTCCCTGCCTCTCACCTGGTAAATCCAGACTGAGTTAAAGACTCCTGGCTTCCGCCTGGCGCAACCCTGGCTGCTGTGAGCATCTGGGGAGTGAACTAGCTTCTGCATTCAGGAAGTTGCAACAGGTTGTATTGGTGGAATTATATGAAGAAACCCAGCTAGACTCAGACATATAACTGGAGAAGGAAGAGCGTTTAGTGGTTGTGTATATCCATTTTTTAAAAGATTTATTTATTTACTTGAGAGGTAGAGTTACAGACAGAGAGAGGGAAAGACACACACAGAGAGAGGTCTTCCATCCGCTGGTTTACTCCCCAGTGGCCGCAACGGCTGCAGCTAGGCAGATCCAGATCCAGAGCCAGGAGCCAGGAGCTTCCTCTGGGTCTCCCACACGGGGGCAGGGGCCCAAGCACTTGGGCCATCCTGTACTGCCTTCTCAGGCCATTAGTAGGGAGCTGGATAGGAAATGGAGCAGCTGGGACTTGAACCAGCGCCCACATGGGATGCTAGCACCACAAAGTGCCAGCCCCGGTTATATTCATTTTTGATATGGCACCAAAACTTAACATCTGTCTTAAATGTTAGCTGTAATTGTTGTACCTGAGCAAGTGTAAACAAAGGAGCACCACACGTTGATACAATTTGATGGTCCTTTATTGCCGGCGGTGGAGAGTGGGCTCATGCCCTAAAGAACTCTCAACCCTGAAGCCCAAAGCAACAGCGTTTATAAAGGCAAAAACCACAAAATCGGGAGGGGAATTCATGGTTGCTAGGAATAGGGGAGAATACATGGTTACTGGGGTCAAGCTGACCTAAAACCTATGGGAAACTAGTATCAATTATAATCTTGACAATACCAGTTACATTCTTAACAATTCCAATTATAATCTTGACATTAATCCAGGTATTGGTTTTAATCACATGTAGGACATAGACAAATTACATTTTTATCATTAACCCAGGTGCAGCCTATCCACTTCCAAGCTTGAGCGATCATGCTAGGGGGTTTCTATGCTCTGCCAAGTGTGGTGTACTGGACTGCTACTGTTCAACTGTTTTAGATCATAGTTTCAGACCAGAGTCTCACGGTGTGGGGGGGCACCTTCCCAGAATGGAGTCTCAAGTGCTCCAAAATGGAGTCCCTACTGTTAAGGTGTTACTTCATAATGGGCCAGTGCCATGGCTCACTAGGCTAATCCTCCGCCTGCGGCGCCAGCACACCAGGTTCTAGTCCCGGTCGGGGCGCCGGATTCTGTCCCGGTTGCTCCTCTTCCAGTCCAGCTCTCTGCTGTGGCCCGGGAGTTCAGTGGAGGATGGCCCAGGTGCTTGGGTCCTGCACCCCATGGGAGACCAGGAGAAGCACCTGGCTCCTGGCTTCGGATCAGCGTGGTGCACCGGCTGCAGCGCACCAGCTGCAGCAGCCATTATGGGGTGAATCAACAGAAAAGGAAGACCTTTCTCTCTGTCTCTCTTTCTCTCACTGTCCACTCTGCCTGTCAAAAAAAAAAAAAAAAGTTAGCTGTAATGTAGAATCTGTAACCATGTCAGTGGGCTTTTCATATTTTTCATATTTAAATCCATCAGTTTATTGTGCACTTAGAAGGAATCTTTGCCCCATGCATGATTTTGTATTACAATGTATTGGTCATTGGAAAATATTGGTCTGTTGAGTTACGGAAGTATTCCAAATATTGATACATTTCATTATACTGTATCAGAAAGAAATCACAGTCATTAAAAACACTTCTGGTCTCATTAGAAAAGTTCTTAAATATTGAGAATCTGTCAAGCTCCATGGTGTTAGAATTTTTCCAAAATTCTTTTTTTATTTTCAAAATTTTTTAAGTTTTCTAAAATTTCAAATTTTTTAAATTTCAAATTGTATCATTGGTCACGACATTCTCAGTTGCTGTCCTTGAAGTGACAGGCTTTCGTTCCCATTCATTCTTCCAGGCAGAACAAGATGGTCCAGGAAAGAAGTGACTAGTTCAAATCATAACTGAAATTGGCTTAGTGCTTTTCTATGCTTTTCTTGAATAACTATCATACTTCAGAAAGCACCAATACTGCTTTATACATAGTTCCCATTTTGTTACACAGAATCTTCTGAGAAGTGTCAATATTGAATGAAATTAATCTTAACTGCCCCATGAAGGATATTCTTTTTAAATGTTTATTAATTTATTTTCATTAACCTAAAAGGCAGAGCCAGACAGAGAGACAGAGAAAGTGGTCTTCCATCCCCCAGTGCCTGCAACAGCCGGGTCTGGGTCAAGCTTAAACCAGGAACCTGGAATTCCATCCGGGTCTCCACGTGGGTGGCAAGGGCCCAAACACTTGAGCCAGTATCTGTTGCCTTCCGGGATGTATTAGCAGAAGGCAGAACTGGAAACAGAATAGCTGGGATTCAAACCAGCGCCCTGGTATGGGATGTAGGCGTTCCAAGCCGTGGCTTAACCCACTGCACCACGAGACCCACCCCCACCAAAGACATTTTTAAAACAAACTGTCATTTGTTTTTCTACAAGCACAGGGCAACAAGGACCACAGCTGGGGGCTCTGACCTCGACTCCTGCTGAAGTGCCAGTAGTTTTACCCATCACTGTTTCGGTGCCATCAGTGCAGATGTCAGCACAGAGAAACAGGCACGTGCTCACAAATCATTGTAAAGATACCTTGGAAGTGTGACAGGGACCCTCAGGAGCCTGTGGGCCACACACGTGGAAAATAGCCGGTGTAGTGGATATGACAAATGACTACATCTCAGGGGTCTCTTACCCAGCTTTGCCTCAGGCTAGCTCCGTCTTCTGCATTAGCTGGTTGGATCAAATGACCTTTAAATGACATGCACCATAGGAGATTACGGGGCACAGAGCGATCCTTGTCGTTGACTTCTAACTGTCACTGTCTATTTGTTTCTTACATGGCTTGCTCTTTGTGGTGTCCTGTGTCATGGTATATGAGGGTAGTTCAAAAAAAGTTCTTGAAAAATGGGGGCCGGTACTTGGCACAGGGTTTAAGAGGCAGATTTAGAAACCTGCGTTCCACATCAGGTTCATGTCCTTGCTCCAGCTCCTGCCCCAGCTTCCTGCCAGTGCAGACCCTTAGACAGTGGTGATAGTTCACGCTGTGTTCCTGCCACCCACACGGGGGACCTGGATGGAGTTCCCGGCTCCTGACTTTGGCCTTGGTCCACCCACGATGGTTCTGGGCATTTGGGGGATTGAACCAGCAGTTGGGAGTTTCTCTCTCTTTTTGTGTGTGTGTCTGCCTCTCAAATAAACAATTTTTTTAAATTCATGGAAAATGGAATTAAAAGATAAGTTTTATTCGGTGCAAAAACAAACAAAAAAAAAACCCCAAAGCCATGCATAGGTTTTTCCTAAAACACATGAACTTCTGAAGACCCCTCATAGTCTCCTCACCTCTTCACGAGACAGAGGGCAGCTGGTTCTCCCTCAGAACAAGGGCCTTGCTGTAGAAAAGGAACTGCACACTCCACCTCCGCTCGCTCCGCAGAGGGAAAGTCGGCCGTGGGAGAGGCACCATCTGAACACATCGCTGTTTGTCCTGAGTGGTTCTGGGAGGGGCGTTCTCAGCCAACTGTGGGCCGTGAGGGGGAGGCGCATGTTATCATGAAGTCCAAGACCAGAAAACAGGAGCCAAGTTATAACGCTAAGGGAAATACGCAATTTTTCAAGAAAAATTACGACTAGATTGGACAGTTTTCTGAAGAAACCTACATTTTTTCCTGGTGGCGATCCGTGTTTGCCTGCAGATGGAGGGCAACCTGGGTGCCCCCACTTCTCTCCTTCACGCCATCCATTGCCAGAGTCTACCTCGCGCCCCCGCAGAGCCTACAAAAGCCTGCACTAAGGGACATGCAGGGAGCTGAGGTGACCCCTGAAGGGACAGAACATGTAAGGCCCAGGAAGGCACCTGCCGAGTCTGCATCATCCCCAGGGGAGACGTGGAGCTGCCTGGGGAAGGGGCTGGGGCCCCTGAGTAGGGAGATGCACGAGGGAGGGTCTCAGATAACAGCAGAATGAATATTCAGGGCCGGGGCGGTGGCGTGGCGGGGTAAGCTGCCGCCTGTGATGCCGGCATCCCATGTGGGCACCAGCTCACACACTGTGTGTGTGTGTCCTCCTCTCTCTGTAACTCTGCCTTAAAAAAAAAAAAAAAAAAAAAAACCTGGGGCATTGTGGCATAGTAGGCTAAGCCTCTGCTTCCAGTGCCAGCATCCCATATGAGTGCCAGTTCATGTCCCGGCTGCTCCACTTCCCATCCAGCTCTCTGCTATGGCCTGGGAAAGCAGTGGAAGATGGCCCAAGTCTTTGAGCCCCTGCACCCATGTGGGAGACCCAGAAGAGGCTCCTGGCTCCTGGCTTCAGATCACTTAGCTCCTGCTGTTGCAGCCATCTGGGGAGGGAATCAGCAGATGGAAGAACTTTCTCTGTCTCTCTCTGTCTGTAACTCTGCCTCTCAAATAAATAAAAAATCTTAAAAAAAAAAAAAAAAAAAAAAAAACTTAAGGGGCTGGCGCCATGGCTCACTAGGTTGATCCTCTCTGCCTGCGGCGCCGGCAACCCATATGGGCGCCAGGTTCGAGTCCCGGTTGCTCCTCTTCCAGTCCAGCTCTCTGCTGTGGCCCGGGAAGGCAGTGGAGGATGGCCCAAGTGCTTGGGCCCTGCACCCACATGCGAGACCTGGAAGAAACACCTGGCTCCTGGTTTTGGATCGGCGCAGTGCCGGCCATGGTGGCCATTTGAGGGGTGAACCAACAGAAGGGAGACCTTTCTGTCTCTCTCTCTCTCTCACTGTCTAACTCCGTCAAATAAATTTAAAAAATTTTTAAAAACTTAAAAACCCTTTATAAACCAAAGGAGAATAATCGCATAAGATAGCACACAAGAGGGAATGCAGACATGTGTTTCTCCTTTATTAATTTTATAAAAAACAAAATAGGGGTGGGTGTTTGGTACAAGTTATGTCAAAGCTTGGGAAACCTGCATCCCGTACAGGATTGCCTGGTTCAAACCTCAACTCAGTTTCCAATTCCAGCTTCCTGCTCATGCACACCCAGGGAGGCAGCAGGTGATGGCTCGAGTTCTTGGGTTCCTGCCACCCACGTGGGAGACCTGGATTGAGTTTCAGGCCCCTGGCTCAGCCCCAACTGTTGCAGGCAATTGGGGAGTGAACAAGTGACAAGTGTATGTGTCTTTCAAATAAAATGAAAAGAAATAAAAATTTTAAAAGCTTAGCTAAACAAAGATCCATCTCTGTTTCCCCTCCCTTTGTAAAGCTTCAGAATAAACATTTGAGCCCTTGAATGAAAGAGTGGCGTGAGTCACAATGGAAGTCTCACACGTGTTAGGTCTGGAGAAGGCAGATGAGTCAGCAGGGCAGATACTCTTGACACTGACCTCCACCTGGGCAGGTGACCAGGCTAGCAGACACTCCGCACTGCCTCTGCGCAACCCACCAACGAGCCGAGGACTCAGCAGAAGCCGCTGCTGATTCCCAAACCCACTGTGCTTGCACCAGCGATGAAAACCAGTGAGCTGTCAGTGGCGGAAGCGCTCTTACTCCTACGAAAACTCAGGTTATATGCTTTGGAAAGATGTGGTAAGGATGAGGCCACACACACACACACACGCGCGTGCTGCTATGTTACTGGTGTGGGGAAGATTTACGGAAAAGACTAGGAGAGCAAATCTTGTCTATCTCAGGGTGGTTCTGTACTCAGAGAGCATTTAAGTTCTCATCCTACCCAAACGGGAGCTTAGAGAAGATTCTAGGAGGAGGCAAGCTCCAAGAGTGACAGACTTTGTAGCGTTCACTGCTCTATCCCTAGTACCTGGAGTATGCCTGGCACATTGTAGGAACACAGTGAGTATCTGTAGACTAAATGAATTATGGTATAGTTAATTCCACAAAGATAAAGGAGAATGCCAATTATCAGGTGCCAGCTCCAGGAAAATGCCTTGATCCTACCCTTAAAAAATGGTGCTGGAAGGGCCGACCTTGTGGTGTAGCAGATTAACCAATCAGAGCAAGAGTTTGAGTCCTGGCCCGGCTGCTCCGTTTCCTATCCAGGTCCCTGCCGATGTCCCTGGGAAGGCATGCGGGAGACCCAGATGGACTTCCTGGCTGTGACTTCAGGCCTGGCCCAGCTCTAACTGTTGTGAACATCTGAGGAGTGAACCAGCAGATGGAAGCTCTCTTTCTCTGTGTGTCTCTGTCTGTCTGTCTCCCTCTTTCTGTCACACTGCCCATCAAAGACACAAAGTAAATCTTTCTAAAAGATGGTGTCCGGATGGCCTAGTGGTTAAGATACTTGCACGCCGTATCAGAGAAGCTGGGTCTGACACTTGGTTCTGGCTCCTGACCCCAGTCTCCTGCTCATGGAGAGTCAGGGCAGCAGTGCCAGCTCAAGGAATTGGGTTCCTACCACCCCCATGGGAGACCGGGATTTAGTTCCTGGCTCCTGGCTCCTGGCTCCCGGCCATGGCCACAGCTAAGCCATGGCTATTTCAGGAATTTATGAAATGAGGCAGTAGTTGAGTTCTCTCTCTCTCTCTCTTTTTTTTTTTTTTTTTTTTTTTTTGACAGGCAGAGTGGACAGTGAGAGAGAGAGAGACAGAGAGAAAGGTCTTCCTTTACTGTTGGTTCACCCTCTAATGGCCGCTGCAGCCGGCGCACTGCAGCCAGTGCGCCATGCTGATCTGAAGCCAGGAGCCAGGTGCTTCTCTTGGTCTTCCATGCGGGTGCAGGGCCCAAGCACTTGGGCCATCCTCCACTGCACTCCCTGGCCACAGCAGAGAGCTGGGCTGGAAGAGGGGCAACCGGGACAGAATCCGGCGCCCTGACTGGGACTAGAACCCGGGGTGCCGGCGCTGCAGGCGGAGGATTAGCCAAGTGAGCCGCGGCACCGGCCTGAGTTCTCTGTCTACCTGTCTCTCTCTATGGCTGCTTCTCAAAAAAAAAAAAAAAAAAAAAAAAAAACCTTATGGAAAATGTGTATAATGGAAAAAACTACACATGGTTTTTCAAAAAATTTTCACACCAAAATAAACATCTATTCATTTCATTTTTCATGAACTCTCAAAAACCGTATTTGTTTGTTTATTTGAAAGGCAGAGCAGCAGAGAGAGAGATTTTCCCTCTACTGGTTCACTCCCCAAATGGCTGCAGTGGCCAGGGCTGGTCCAGGACAAAGCCAGGAGCCCAGAACTCCATCCAGGTCTCCCATATGGGTGGCAGGGCCCAAGTACTTGAGCCATCTTCTACTGCTTTCCTGGGTGCATTAGCAGGGAGCAGGAATTGAAGTGGAGCAGCTGGGACTGGAACTGGCACTCCAGTATGGGATGTCAGCATCGCAAGTGGCAGTTTAGCACTTTGGCCCACAACGCCAGCCCCTCCATGAAATTTTTTAGAAAAATATTTATTTATTTGAAAAGCAGAGGGATGCAGAAAGGAAAAGAAATAGAGAGAAAAAAGACAGAAATCCTCCATCTGATGGTTCACTCCCCAAATGGCCACAATGGCCCTGGCCTGACCCAGGTTAAGCCAGAAGCCAGGAACTTCATTTGAGTTTCTCATGTGGATGGCAGGGGCCTGAGCACTTGGGCCATTGTCTGCTGCCTTTACAGGCACATTGGCAGGGAGCTGGATCAGAAGCAAAGCAATGGGAGGCAGTACTCAAACCAGCACTCTGATAGGGGACACTGGCATTGTAAGTGGTGGCTTGACCCACTGTGCCACAACGCCAGCCCCTCCACGAACTTTCTGAAGGCTCTTCATATGTGTGTGTGTGTGTGTACATGCACACATGTGTATCACAATATGGAAAACGTGACGGGGCACTACGAGTTGCACGTTTAGCTCCTCAGCTAGCAATGACGACCCTCCCTCAGCTGAAAGGTGTGATAAGCTCTAAAGACCAATGAGAGCCACAGAACGGGAGGCATCGTGCCAGCGGCAGACAAGGGCCCCGTGTAAGCCGGAGGGAGACTTGGATTTCGTGTTTTCAGCCCTACTTTCTCAGCAGAATCCCGAGCCAGTGGCGACGCACGGGGGAAGTCCTGGCATCTGGAGATCAAACATTATCCTTGTTTCTGGCAAATCTCGTGTGTGTTTTCCCTGTAGGGAGGTGAGCGTCTTAATACTACTGCTGGAGGCATGGTCTGGGACCTGCTCCTCTGGCCGTCCGTGAGTTTGCTTTACTCATCTATTTGGGAGGGAGAGAAAGAGCGTTTCATTTCCCAAATGTCTGCAACAACTCAGGCTGGCCAGGGCCTGGAGCCCGGAGCTGGGAATGCAATCCAGGCCTCCCCCTCTCCGTGGCAGGAACCAACCACTGAACCATCACCACCGCCTGCCAGGGTCTCACAGGCAGGAAGCCGGACTCAGGAGTTGCAGCTGGGTCTCAAGGCTGGCACTCTGATGTGGGGTGCACACGTCTTCACCACCAGGCTAAGCACCCACCCCCGTACAGCACGTTTTCAGCACCTGCCATCTGAAACGGGACCTTTTTCTGCAGAGTGCTCACATGGTGGCTGACATCTGGAACACAGTGATGGAGGAGCACTTCCAGCCCTCCCCCTTCCCTACCCCTAAGCCCTCCTGCATCACTCTTTTCATTTCTTAGGAATCAGCCCTAGATCACAAGCCTATGCCTAGAGCTGCCCCTGGCCCAGGGAACACAAGCCCCTGTTTGGATTGTGCTGATCATCAAGTCGCCAGCATAGGACGAGGGCACTCCACCTTGCTAGATTTGCATTTTCCCGTTTAGCAGCTCAGAGTCCACTTACTCTTTGTTTTGGGATCTTCTGCCTAGATCTTAGAGATGCAAATTCTGCATTCAAAGACCAACGTTCTTCTCAGCTACCTGCCCAGGTTCCCGGGTTCTGGGTTCTTCCCTACTTCCAATCCCAGCTGTCTGAGCAAACCAGGCTCATCCTGAACAACACAGTAAGCACCTGTGGAATTGAACTGTTCAACTCCTGAGGCTGGCGGAAAGGCAGTCCTGGGTTAGTCTGGATTCTTGTTTAGATGGTAAACCAGAGAGCAATTATATCCCAGCTCCAGGCTATTCATGCCCCTACCCTGGAATGGTGATAAAAATTATGGAATTCACTGCCAGCCCCTGTCTCCGACTCATTGCATGAAGAACACAGACTCAGTTGTCCCTGAAGAGAAAGAGTTGACTTCCCCCTAGTCACTCGGGCTTCGCTGCTGGGGTCATCATGCTCCCCTCCTCCCGCAGTCGGAGGAGCATTTCTGAGGACTGTAGTGGTTTTGGAGACTGAGATCAAATCAGTGACTGTATACAAGGGGACTCCAAAAACTCATGGAAAATGGAATTAAAAGAGAAGTTTCTTTGGGTGCAAAAAACTGAAATTTATTCATAGTTTCTTCCATAATGCAATATTTTCATGAACTTTTTGGAGAACTCTCACATGCACAGACTTTTTTTTTAATGTGAGGCAATTAAGTTTATCTTTTAATTGTATTTCCCACAAACCCCCCCAAAAATGTATTTATTTGAGAGGTAGTACAATGGAAAGACAGGGAGAGAGAAAGAGACAGCAAGAATGAGAACCAGCTCCTAAAAGCTTGTTCACTCCCCCAAATGTCCACAACAGCGGGGGGCTGGGTCAGACCAAAGCCAGTGACCAGGAGCCCAGTCCAGGTCTCCCATGTAGGTGGAAGTTATCCAAGTACTTGGGCCACTACCTGCTGTCTTCCAGGGTCTGTATTAGCAGGAAACTGGAATCAGAAGCTGGAGTTGTTGGGGCCGGCACTGTGGTGTAGTGGGTAAAGCCACCGCCTGCGGTGCCAGCATTCCATATGGGTGCTGGTTCGAGTCCTGGCTGCTCCGCTTCCAATCCAGCTCTCTGATATGGCCTGGGAAAGCAGTAAAAGATGGCCCAAGTCCTTGGGCTCCTGCACCCTCGTGGGAGAACTAAAGAAGCTCCTGGCTCCTGGCTTTGGATCGGAACAGCTCCAGCCATTGTGGCCATCAGCGGATGGAAGACCTCTCTCTCTCTCTCTCTCTCTCTCTCTCTCTCTCTCTCTGTAACTCTTTCAAATAAATAAATAAATATTAAAAAAAAAATAAAAGAAGAAGAAGCTGGAGTTGGGATTAAACCCAGGCACTCTGATGTGGCATGCAGGCATCTCTACTGACGTCTTAATCACTATGCCCAACACTTGCCTGCTCATAAACTTTTTACAATCTTCTCAAATATGCATAATGAGTGTCCACTTCATACAAGGAATGCTTGGGGCTATAGAATACACATCTCAGTTCTCATCCTCCAAGAGTTTATAATCTAATGGGGGAAAGGACAAGAAAGGTAAAAACAATGCCTCATTTACGTTTTACCATATAGGTTGTTAAAGGGATATCTAAAATTCATACTTCTGATCCATTTAAATGTGGGTGGGGGCCAAGATAGGAAGAAGTTTTACTTTAGTTCATAAAAAGTCTTGCACATCAATCTTAAGTCTTTTACTGGAAACTGAATAGAAGCATTATTCCTGGTCTAAAGAGAATTACTGGTCATTATCCCATGATACCCAGATTTTCATCACTGTAACAAATACCCAAGAGGAACTGCATGTGAAGGTTAATTTCACCTCTCAGTTTTGGAGGTTCACAGCCCAAGATTGGGGGCCTCCTTGGCTTGGCATCTGATGAGGGCAGAGGATGGCGGAGTGCATACAGACAAAGGATCACGGACACGGGACATTCTGGCCATGTCTTTGGGGTCCCCCCTTGTAAAGCCATCAGGATTCAATCCTAGGGGTCCCATCTTAACCCAATCCAATACATTCCCTTAGGCCCTCAACTTCAAACTCTTCTACGCACAAGTACCACTAATCCATGACTTAAATGCCCTGTGAGTGGGGGAGCCACATCTTCTTACAACCATAGCAGCTCCTCCAGGGTCCTCTCTGCATGTGGGACTAAGCTTATTGGAGTCACTTGCTTTGATAGCTAACACAGCTGAACTGGAAACTCATACAGGCAGAGATCTGGTAACATCACTCATGAGTGTATTTGCCGTGGCCCAGCCCATGTTGATGTCTGACAAATACTAATGGGTTCAGCATAAGAGGAAGCAGCCACTACAAGTCTTAGAGGGGGACAGTTTGATGTTCAGCTGCCTTCTCTACCGGGACCAGTGACCTCTCCTTGTTCCTGACTTGCATCTGTGCTCAGCCACTGCACCTGTTCCTGCACCTGCTGCTTCTAACATGCAGACACTTCAAAAAGACTGTGAAAAAAATGAAATTGAAAGATAACTTCATTTTGGTGCAAAACAATTTGGAAACCCATGCATCGTTTTCCATAACACCCACTTTCCATGAACATTTTAAAGCTCTCTTTTATTGAAAATCCTGTGAGGACTTCCCACCTGTGAAAACAGATTCCTATAAAAATAGGACAAAAAGGTTCTTGGAAGGAGAGTTGGAATTTTCAAAATTCTTCAAACCAACTTGAGTTTTTTTAAGGCACTTCTGCTTGATAAACTCTCAGCCCAAGGCATTGCAGTGAATTTATGCACATGGTTAAACCCCCCAGGAGCACTCTTAGTGTCCATGTATGCAACTGGGGTCATGTTCATGGGTTACAGGGTAAACAGTGCCTGAACTTTGTTCTAGGCTCAACTGGGTCCCCTCAAAATTCCTGTGTGAAGGTTCTAGTTCCTAGTACCTCTGTATTTGGAGATAAGGTCTTTAAAGAGGTGACTGAGTTCAAATGAGGTGTTTAGGGTGAGCCCTAACAGAAGAGGAGGCATCCCTCTGGGAGGAAGGGGTTTATGCACACAGACAGCAGAGGTGCGCGTGCAGAGGAAGGTGCATGTGAGGATACAGGGGAGGACAGTCATCTGCGAGGAGAGAGACCTCAGAAGTCAAAGCTGCCCACACCAAGAGCCTGGCCCTGCAGCTTCCAGAGCTGCAAGCAGACCCATGTATGTTGTTTAAGCCACTCAGTCTGTGGCATACCATTATGGCAACCCCAGCCAATGAACCTGACATTCAGTACAGGATTCTTCGTCATGGTGTCACCACAGAAATGTGTCTGTGCCACGCATTTGTGTTCTCTCTGGGCACTGCAAAACCTGGGATTACAAAACAGGGCACAACAGTGAATAACAGAAGAGATCAGGTTCTGCCCATGAGGACGCCCTTGGCAAGACTTGACAGACCCAAGAAACTGTATACTCCTGGGCACCTGGAGCTTCTTACAATGGCTGGGACTGGCCTGGCTAAAGCTAGGAGTGGGAAACTCAATCCAGGTCTCCCGTGAGGTGGGAACCCAACCCCTTAAGCCATCACTGCTGTCTCCCAGCACGTGCGTTACCAGGAAGCTGGAATCAGGGGTGGGGCTGGGACACAAACCCAGGCACTGTGATATGGGATAGGAGTGCCGAAAGCGACATCGTAACCACGAGGCCAAATATTTGCCCTGAAATGAGTCTTTTACATTTTTTTTATCTTTTCACTTTCATGTCCTCTCCTCACTTCACCACCTTCAGTTTTCTCTCTCTCTCTCTCTTTCACTCTCTCTCTCTCTCTCTAGCAGGTCCTGATATCCATTTCTGCTGTACTTAATAAAAAAGGAAATAGTCATTGCGCTCTGTTGTGTTTGTTTTTCTAAGACTTTAAGCAGATTTCCCCCCAACCACACTTTGGGAGCAAGGTTAAAAACCTGTTTGGTGAGGGTAAGATTTCAACTTCAAATCAATCAGGAAAGACAGAATCCAAAAATAAATCCATTGTTCTGAGGTTCCAGGAAGGGATTTTTTGGGAAGAAAACACCTGCGAGGCTTGGCTGGAGCCGACTCTGCAGGGCCAAGAGGCAGGGGGCTGGAGAGGGGGGCGGTGTGCAGTGGGGAGGAGCTTGTGTTGTCCTACAGCAGGTTAGGGCACCACCTGCAATGCCGGCATCCCATATCAGAGAGCCAGCTGGAGTCCCAGCGACTCCACTTTGCTAATGCCCAGAGAAGGCAGCAGAAGACGGCCCAAGTACTGGGCCCCTCCCCCCCATGCGAAAGACCCAGCTGGAGTTCCTGGCTCCTGACTTGGCCTGGCTCAGCCCTGGCTGTTGTAGCCATCTGGGGAGTGAACCAGCAGATGGAAGATAACTCTGTGTGTGTGTGTGTGTGTGTAACTTTGCCTTTCAAATAAATAAATCTTTTCTTAAAAAAAGAAATCTTTTTTTTTTAATAAATCTTTAAAAAAAAGAAGAGGCACAGGGGATGCATTTCTGGTGAGGATGTGGTTACTGTATGGGCACGTGAGGGTGCAGAGCAGGAGTGGGAGTGGGGGTGGGGCCCCTCCTGAGTCTTGGCCGCAAGAGCCCCTGACTTGTGTCCGCCAGTGCAGTGGCAGCTCCATCCTGCAAGGCAGAGGCCTAGACAAAGTCGCTCCACTCTGATCCTCAACTGTGACAAGTTCCCTTCCCCGAACAGTAAAATAACAGGGTTATACCAGATCAGTCACTTTCAATTTTTAAAAATAGTTATTTATTTAACAGAGTGACAAAGAGAGAGGGAGAGGGAAAAGGAAAGAGAAAGAGAGAGAGAGAGAGAGAATCTTCCATCTGCCAATTCACTCCCTAAATGGCTACAACATCTAAGAGCCTGGAACTCCATCCGGGTCTCCAATGTGGGCAGCAGGGATCCAAGCTCTTAGCCATCATCTGCTCCAAGGAGCACTAGCAGGGAGCTAGATCAGAAGTTCAGCGACCGGGACTTGAACAGGACCTCAGAGACGGGATCCCAGGGTTGTAAGTGGCAGCTTAACCTGCCGCACCACAACACCAGCCCCTCAATTTTTTTTAACTGTAGAAATAACTTTATATAAAATTTTACGTGTAACTTCATATTGAACACACACACACATGCAGTGTCTCAACCTCTAGGCTAAACACCCACCCCTCTAAATGCTGATACGAAAGCACAAGCCAATTGAAACTGGAAAGGGCCAAGTGGAACAATGCTACGGATTTTGGAAACTCAGAAGGGAAGAAAAACACACACAAAAAAATGTATTTAATGTGATATTTAGCACATAGAAAAGAAGAAAATAGGTAGCCAGCTGGTGAATGATAGATAGGATGACCCAATGGGGCAATGACCCATCTGCACTCAGTGGGCTCTATACATCGAGTTATTTTTCCAATCAGTATTGAGAAGGGCTTATACCCATCCAGCCGTAATCTGTGGTCTGGGCTTCCACTGGGCAGGGGGCACCACTTCCGCCGAAGAGGTGCCAGCAACGCATTGCTGACCCTCAGAGAGACTGCAACAACTGCCACCCACGCAGATCACCAGTGATAACAGGTGATGCCCAGAGGCCTCCGCCTCCAGGTAGCCACCTCACACCATCCTGGCTGCGTGTCATCAGACTGCATGCGCCTTCTTGTTAGGATTTTAATGATGAATTAATAAAATAATGCATTCTTCCTAGCTACCTTTCCCTGAGTCAAACTCAGGGACCAAACTATTCTAGTTCTGTCACTTGTAGCTGTGTGACCTTGGGCAACCTGCTTAACTTCTTAATTTCATCCTCTATAAAATATTGGTGATAATAATACCTATTTCACAGCATTATTGGGAGGTTTAAATTAGTTCCATACATGTCAAGTACTTAGAACACTGTTTGGCATGCAGAATATACAACTTAAATGTTAGCTATTGTATTATTATTACATATAATGTGGTCTTATATGTTACTATTAAGTGACAGGTGACTGAGATAGCCAGACATATGGAAAGAAGGAGCTGAATGTGTGTGCAATGGGATTCTTCCTAAAAGCAAAGGCCAGGTATGGGTTTATAATAAAAAAGTATAGTACAAGGCTGGCACAGCGGCTCACTAGGCTAATCCTCTGCCTAGCGGTGCCAGCACACCGGGTCGGGGCGCCGGATTCTGTCCCGGTTGCCCCTCTTCCAGGCCAGCTCTCTGCTGTGGCCGGGGAGTGCAGTGGAGGATGGCCCAAGTGCTTGGGCCCTGCACCCCATGGGAGACCAGGAGAAGCACCTGGCTCCTGGCTCCTGCCTTCGGTGCGGCGGCCATTGGAGGGTGAACCAACGGCAAAAGGAAGACCTTTCTCTCTCTCTCTCTCTCTCTCTCTCTCTCAGTGTCCACTCTGTCTGTAAAAAAAAAAAAAAAAAAAAAAAAGAAAAGAAAAGTATAGTACAGAATAGTGGTAAACTCGACTAGCATTTGTTGAATTTTTAAGATGCATTTTAAAAGCATTACTTTATTAATTCATCATGAGAATCCTAATAAGAAGGAATTACCACTCACTACATGATACAGGTTAAAACAAAAACAAAAACAAAGAAACTAACCAGGTTCATGGAGGGTAAGGTGCTGCTTTGGGGTGAAAGCTTGTGTCCCTCCAAACCTCACACACTGAAACCCTGCTTTGGAAGGTTAGAAGGAAAGAGTCCCCGTGAATGGGATCAGTGACCCCAGAAGTTAAGATGCTCACGCCCCACACCAGGGCCTCTGGTTCCTGACTACAGCTTCCTACTAATGTGCACCCCGAGCGGCAGTGGTGACGGCGCCAGTAACTGGGTTCCTGCCACCCGCATGGGAGACCGGGAGTGCATTCCAGACCCCAACTTCAGCCCCAGCCCAGGCCTGGCCATTGTGGCCACTGGGGAGTGAACCAGTGGATGGGAGCTCCCTCTCACCACCCCCACAACCCTCCCCCTTCTCCCACCCCCTTCCCTTTCAAGTTATTGTTAAGAACTGAACCAGATGGGCCCCTTGTCCTTCTGCCACATGAAGACACAGTGAGAAGACACCCAGCTATGGATGAGGGAGCTGCTGGTACCTGCTCTGGAACCTCCCAGGCTCCAGAAACAAGAGTGTCCACTCCTTACAAGCCACCCCATCTGCGCTCCCAAGATCAATCACATGGTTAATTCCTCAGCCACAGGTCCCACTGATCCTCGAGCTCAAATCCTGCTATGGGTTGGGTGTTGGATGTCCCCCACTTATCAAAGTTTTGTCCCCAGGGAGGTGCTGTTGGGAGGTGGTAGAGTCTATGGGAGGTCCTCAGGTCCCTGCAGAGTGCCCTGGGAAGGGAGTTCTTCAGAGGAGGTTGCTACAGAAGCCTGAGTGTGGCCCTACCCAGTCTCTCTGCTTCCTGGATCACCTGTGACCCTTCCCGCAGCTGCCCGCCATCTGCCATGGGGCCCTCAGTCTGCGCTGTGCCATCTGGACTTTCAGCCTCCAAAACTGTGAGGTACGTGCACCTGTCTTCCCTCCATCAGCACTCCTCTCAGGTACTTTGCTGTAGTAACGCAAAACTGCCTGAGGGCAAGCTCTTAACCACTAGCCTGTACTGCTACATGGACAGCCCACTGCAACGCTCCTCTGTTCTGTGCCCTGCCCCAGCCTGCTTCTCCATCTCTCCATCTGTCCCTCCAAGTCCACTCAAGACTTCCCACCTGAGGCTGTGTTGTGACACAGCGGGTTAAGCCATAGCCTGTGATGCCAGCAACCCATATCAGAGCATCCATTCAAGTCCCAGCTACTCCACTTCTGATCCAGCTCCCTGCTAATGCACCTGGGAAAGCAGCAGAGGATGGCCCAAGTGCTTGGGCCCCTGCACCTGCATGGGAGACCCAGATGGAATTCCAGGCTCCTGGTTTCAACCTGGCCTGGCCCCAGATGTTGTGGCCATTTGGGGATTGAACAGTGGTTGGAAGATATTTCTCTCTCTCTCTCTTTCTGCCAATGAAATACATAAATCCTTACCAAAAAAAAAAAAAAAAAAAACCACCTTTCTGCAGTCTCTGAGATTGCTCTCCTTTGCACAAAGTTCCAGAACATGTTTTTGCAGTGGACCCCCCCTCCCCCCCTCCTATGCCAATGTCAGCATCACACAAGGAGCCCCTCCGTCTCCTCTGGGAAAGAAAGCTTTCCAAGTGAGGTGATGTCTCTCTTCTTCTCCTGTCTCCATAGCACCAAACACTCCTCACAGTAGCTGTGGCTATAATTACTAAGCAGGGAATGTGTTTACAGGCATTTTTACCTTAATTCTCATAGTGATCCCATAAGGCAGACGGAATTGCTGTTCCCATTTTCCAGATGGGAAACTGAGGCTAGGGACTTTTTTTTTTTTAACACTTGTTACATAGTTAATGACTCAGAACTGGTACTTAAACCCAAATCTGCTTCATCTTGAGCCCATGTTCTTAGCTGCATCTGTTTTACATCATGTTTGATGTTTAGATAGACCCAGCTGGGGCTTAACTCAGCTTCCCGCAGGCTTCCCAGAGGTACGACAGGCTTGAAGAAAACCATCTAGAAAGAGGATGTCCGGAGATTTTGCAAGATCTAGGGTAAGCTGGTGCCCAAGCTCGGCACTGTCCCCAAGCCCCATGACACAGCTAATCCCTGCTGTGGGCCGCCCTGTGCATCCATCAGCCTGCCCGAAAGACCGTGCTCTGCTGCCAGCCCAAGTGTCAGGGATTTCAAACTGGGGAAGCAGGAAATTCAGCTAAGCAGATCGAAGCCTTGCTCTAGCCCAGCACTCTTGACTTCTCACAGTCCCCTGGGCTCAGCGGTGCCGGGTGGAGAGTGGAGAGCCGAAACCAGCCGCGACGCACTTGGCCTGCTATCTACAGAAGAGAGGACACAGCCTCTGCCCTCCAGATGCCCGCTGCCTGCTCAAGGGTGCTCAGCCCCTTAAAGAGCCTCGACAGGGAGGCCTGAATGCAGCACAGCCCTCCCCTGGAAGGCTCCTCCCCACTGCAACAACATGTTCTAAAAATTAAAAATAAAGATTTCATGGTACAAATGCAATGCATGCCTGTGACAAACAAGTCAGAAAATACAGACAAGCAAAGAAAGGAAATTGAAAAAATACCCACCTACAATCTCGCCCACCCGAAGACAATTTCTGTCAACACCCTGAACACCCTGACAACCTGAGTTTGCCAAGGGAAGGAGCAGAGCTGGAGCACAGGTCGTATGTGTGTGTGTGTGTGTGAGTGTGTGTGTGTCCACATGTGTGTCTCTGCCAGGCTGCAGAGTAGGGGAGGTCCCAGCATTTTAGCCTCTGCTAAACTCAAAATCTACCAGGGGACTTCAGAAAGCTTGTGGGACAATGGAATTAAAAGATAGGTTCATTGGGTCCAGTGCTGTGGCACAGTGGGTTAAAGCCCTGGCCTGAAGCATCGGCATCCCATACGGGCGCCGGTTCTAGTCCCAGCTGCTCCTCTTCCGATCCAGCTCTCTGCTATGGCCTGGGAAAGCAGTGGAGGATGGCCCAAGTCCTTGGGTCCCTGAACCTGCGTGGGAGACTGGGAGAAGGCTCCTGGCTCCTGGCTCCTGGCTCCGGATCCGCACGGCTCCGGCCTTTGCAGCCAACTGGGGAGTGAACCAGCAAATGGAAGGCCTCTTTCTCTGTCTCTACCTCTCTGTAACTCTGTCTTTCAAATAAATAAAATAAATCTTTAAAAAAAAAAAAAGATAGGTTTGGGGGCCAGCGCCGTGGCTCACTTGGATAATCCTCCACCTGCGGCACCGGTATGGGCGCCAGTTCTAGTCCCGGCTGCTCCTATTCCAGTCCAGCCCTCTGCTGTGGTTCAGGAGGGCAGTGGAGGATGGCCCAAGTGCTTGGACCCTGCACCCGCATGGGAGATCCGGAGGAGGCACCTGGCTCCTGGCTTCTGATCAGCGCAGCTCCGGCCATAGCAGCCATTTGGGGAGTGAACCAACACAAGGAAGACCTTTCTCTCTGTCTCTCTGTCTGTCTGTCTCTCTCTCTCTCACTGTCTATAACTCTACCTGTCAAATAAATAAAAAAAAAAAAAGAAAGAAAGAAAAAAGATGGGTTCACATTAGTGCAAGATGGTTTTGAAATTCATGCATAGTGTTTTCATAATATGCATTTTCTGGGTGTTTTTTTTTTTTTTTTTTTTTTTGAGATATAGAGTGACAGACACTGCTTCACTCCCCAGATGCCTGCAGTGACTGGAGCTGGGCCAGGCGGGGGCCAAGGCTGGAAGCAGGAAACGCGGGCTGTGCCTCCCATGTTGGGGACAGGAAGCCATCAAGTGCTGCCTCCCAGGGACTGCACTAGCAGGAAGCTGGAATCGGGGGCTGGATCCAGGACTCAAATCCAAGGTACCTGGACATCTTAAGCTCTGGGCCAACTACCTGCCTTTCCAAGAAGTTTTTGAAGAACTCCCCTATCTGATGGTATTGAGAAGTAAATGGCTGAAGAAGATCAATGACTGTATCTCAGACTAGGCAGAGGCTCAAAGCAGGAAGTCCAGCTAAACAGTTATGAGTTAAAATCATGATATAAGCAGTGACAGCTTAGACTGTTGCACGTTTACTACATTCTGTGTCTCACACTGCCGTAGGAAGTACACTTCCCCATTTTATAGAGGGTGAAAACCTTGTCCCAACTAGCATGGCCAGTGAGTACTAACCCAGAACACTGAGGGTTCTTTTTTTTTTTTTTTAGATTTTTAAATTTTGTTTGTTCAAAAGGCAGAGTCACAGAGAGACATCCTCCATCTTCTGGTTCACTCCCCAAATGACCACACAGCTAAGGCAGGGCCAGACTGAAGCCAGGAGCCTGGAACTCTATCTGGGTCTCCCACGTGGGTTCAGAGGCCCAAGCACTTGGGCCATCTTCTGCTGCTTTCCCGGGTGCATTAGCAGGAAGCTGGAGTGGAAGCGCGCCGGCCAGGACTGGAGCCAGCGCTCATGTGGGATGCCAGCGCTGCAGGTGGTGGCCGAACTTGCCGCGCCACGATGCCAGCCCCACACTGAGGTTTCTTATAGTGCACTCTGTAGGCATTCACACCAGAATGCCCTGGAACATGTTTGAGGGTTTAAAAGCAGTCTCAGAGTACATGATTTATTAGTTATTAAACCAACTGAAACAATGGGTGATAAAAGACATTTGCCCCAAAGTCATCTGTAAACTGAAACGCTTCCAGTCACAAATGGGCAGGTGCAGAAAACAGCTGTCACCTGGCAAGTGTTCAGGGCTGCCTTCTTCCCTTCAATAATGCTCTGGGGATGATCTTGAAACTGAAATTGGAGATGACCCCCTAAAATCTATCAAAAAATGTGGCCCTTTAAAGTTCCCCAGAAGTGCCATCTGGGGTGCCATATGATATCACTATATGCTTATTAATAAATCCCCAATATTAATAAGCCTGAGAGGGTTCTTGCCTAATATTTAGAGAAGAATTCTAAATACTGGCACAGATAAACAAGGCAACATGGTACATTTTAAGCCTTTATTTAGTGAGAAAGATGCACAGAAGAGTGGGAGCTTTATTTGAGAGAGAGAGGTAGGCCAGCACTGCGGCTCACTCTGCTAATCCTCCGCCTGCGGCACCGGTACCCCAGGTTCTAGTCCTGGTTGGGGCACTGGTTCTGTCCCAGTTGCTCCTCTTCCAGTCCAGCTCTCTGTTGTGGCCTGGGAAGGCAGTGGAGGATGGCCCAAGTGCTTGGGCCCTGCACCCGCATGGGAGACCAGGAGGAAGCGCCTGGCTCCTGGCTTCAGATCGGCGCAGCACCTACCATAGCGGCCATTTTGGGGGTGAACCAAATGAAGGAAGACCTTTCTCTCTCTCTCTCTCTCTCTCTCTCTCACTGTCTAACTCTGCCTGTCAAATAAATTAATTAATTAAAATTTAAAAATTAAAAAAAAAAAAAAGAGGCCGGCGCCACGGCTCACTAGGCTAATCCTCCACCTGCAGCGCCGGCACACTGGGTTCTAGTCCCGGTCGGGGCGCCAGATTTTGTCCCGGTTGCCCCTCTCCAGGCCAGCTCTCTGCTGTGGCCAGGGAGTGCAGTGGAGGATGGCTCAAGTGCTTGGGCCCTGCACCCCATGGGAGACCAGGAGAAGCACCTGGCTCCTGCCATCGGATAGGCGTGGTGCGCCGGCTGCAGCGCGCCGGCCGCGGCAGCCATTGGAGGGTGAAGTAGCGGCAAAGGAAGACCTTTCTCTCTGTCTCTCTCTCTCTCACTGTCCACTCTGCCTGTCAAAAAAAAATTTTTTTTAAAGAAAAAGAGAGAGGTAAATCTGGGTTCATACCGAGTACCAGGAACCAGCCACGTGGAGGAGCATCTAGGCCAGGAAGCCTAGGGCGCATGGCCCAAAGGCCATGCGTCCTGGAGGTGCAGGGCTACAGCCAGCCCCCTCCTGGCAAGAGGCCAGGGAAGAAGAGAAGGCCAGGATACACCATGTCCCAGACTTTTAACCCACTTCCAAAGGGGAGTAGTTAATTAACCTGATTGGCTGGTGGGTACCCAGGTGTGGCCAGGTAGGGGCATGAGGTCACACAGGGGCGTGGTGAAGGCGTGGCCTTCCAGCTCACAAACCTAATCGATTTTAACCTATATGCCTGCCTACTTCAAAACCAAGCAAGAGACCAGCCCCTAAGGTCTGTGGGCTCTGGACCTCTTCACTGTCCTTGGGTTAATCATCTGACAGCCCAACAGCCTAGACAGAGCCAGTCAGCAGGTAGGGCAGGGTGTGCTAACCTCAGACGCAGCAGTAAGAGGGTGCACTGGGTTCAGAAACCTTTGGCTCAGAAGTTAGGATACTGGTTGGGATGCCCACGTCCCACGTCCATGTGCTTACGCTGGATTCCAGGCTCCAGTCTTGACCAGCTTCCTGCTAAAGCAAACTTTGAGAGGCCACAGTGAGGGCTCCAGCGACTGAGTTCCTGGCTTGGGGCTGTTGTGGGCATTACGGGAATGAACCAGGAGATGGGAATTCTTTCTGTCTTCTCTCTGCCTCTCAAATAAACGAATAGGACGATGGTGCAGGTAAACGATTCAAAAGCAAGCAGCATTAAGGGGCAGAACCGGGAGACCAGCGTGAAAATGGAGGGCTGGAAGTAAGAGGAGCCCCAGCCGTACCCACTTACAGTTATAGGTGACCTTAGCCAAGTCTCTTGGCTTCTGTGTGCCTCTGGCCCTTATCTGCAAGAACAGGGAGTTGGCCTAAATGATCTCAAAGGTCCTTTCAGCTCTGGGTGGGAAGATACTATCTAAACCCAAGCTGCAAGTGCATCTACTGCTCGTGTTTCCCTCTGAGCCAAGCCCAGAAGCCCAAGAATCCCGGAGCCACCTGGAGAGCTGTGCCAGGTACAGGTTCTTAAAAAAGTGACCTCCCCCTGAGAAGGGAGAGAACTGGGAGAAGGCCACACTGCAGAGCAGCAGACAGGAAGGAGGCAGCTCCTTCTTAAGGCTCTGGGCTGTCAGGCAGGTTTTACAGGTTGAGAAGGAAGTTTCCCCAGCAGTGACCCGCCCTCCTCCTCTTAGTCGCACTTTCATTGGTCGGCTGTCTGCCACTCAGCATGGACCCCGCCCTGTTATCAGGCCGAGTTCTCCCAAGTCACCGCTGAGGCACCTGTGACAAGATAATTAAGATATTAATTTGTTTGCTGTGTTTTTCCATTGCCTTCTCTTTCCAGGCAGGCACTGTCAGGACTGTGTTGTCTCCTGCCTCGGGAATTCTTGCCGGACAGAAATGAGGAGCTGCCTGAATGTGATAGATCTTCCTGTCTGGGTAACAGCCCTGGCTCCTGCGCGAGGCGCTGCAGATGCCCACGGGAGGCCTTGAAGGACAAGGATAGCCAGAGGAGAGTGCTCAGATAGACCTGAGCAAGAACGGGGCCCATTCCGGAGGCCCTGGTGACAGCCAGATCCCAAAGACTTCAGACGCTCAGCTTTGCGTGTGCAGCCTTAGACTCCTGGACTTCGGTGACTCAGACACAGCGAAACGAGCCGCCTGGAAGAGAGCTGAGGCATCGGAGAGGAAGCTAGTCAGCCCGTTACTGCCTGACGACTGATGGGCAGCCCTGTGCTTTTGCCCTCTTGGCCATCAGCTTTCAAAGAAGCAGTTAAGCCCCCAGAATGATAAATTAATAATCTGCCCACTGGACCGGATGGAGTGGGGGGCTCAGAATCAGATCAACTTTGATTTAAAAAGCAATTAAAAATAGATATATAGGAACCAAAAACAGAGAAAGCAGCAGGCATTTGGCCTAGTGGGTAAGACACTGGTTAGGATGTCTGTGTTTCACATCGCAGTGCCCAGGCCTGACTTCCGGTTAGAGCTCTGGCTAATGGAGCCCCTGAGAGGCCACGGTGATGACACCCACACAGAAGACCTACATCGAGTTCTTGGCTCCCTGCTTCAGCTTGGTCCCCAGCGCTGGCCCAGTCTCGGCCACTGTAGGCATTTGGTGCGTGAACCAAAAAATGAGAGTTCACCCCCTGTATGCCTGTCTTGGTCTCTCTCACACTCTTACTCTCATTCTTTCCCTTTCTCTCTTTTTATCTCCTCCCTTCTCAAATTAAAAAAACAGAGAAATACGATCTTGCTAACTCAGTTGTTGTAGGTAGAATGACTGGCCCCACTGTTCTGGCCTCACCAGCCTGTGGAGATACCTGTTGTGTCTCCTTAATACCCAAATGTTATTAGTGCTAAGCTCCTACCAGCTAATGTGGAAAATCCAGTCCCATATCTGTTGATTAGAATGCTTTAGCTGCACGTGATAGAAAACATAAATTCAAACATACAGAGTGTCAATCAACCTCAACTCAGACACTGCAGAAGTAAAAAGGATCTTCTTTGGGGTCCTTAGGAATGGTACGTCAGGAGACACAGTTTCGGATAGCTGGGAAATAGCGTTCCAAGGAAAATCAGAAGCTTATGTGAGCTATAATGCTGAAAACGAGCAGAAATGTATCAACAGGGTGGAAATGTCCATAAAACGAGAGGCCAGTGATCTTTTACTATGCATCTGGAGTCTGTCCTAGAAGCCCGCAGTGAAAGGGTGCTGGGACCAGAGTCCATGTTCCAGGCCGCAGCTGGACTGTGCCTGCGTCCTGTTTCCCTGCGGCCTCCCAGCTCCATTCTGCAAAGCTCGCTCAGTGCTTCTTTCAAGCTAATCATCCTTTAATCTTCCCAAGAGGTGCATTATCTCACGTAATGCGAAGGCCAGAAGTAGTGGGTTCCAAGTGTGGAGTGACTCGGGCTGTCCTCAGGGACCCCAGGTGTCTATGTGGAGGCTGAGAAAACAACACCCCCAAAGTGTGGGCTTTGACGTGCTGAGCTGGAGAGGGGGCCTTACAACGAAGGTGTCTCTGACCGCCACTGCCTCACCCCTCCTGTCCAGGAGGTACAGGGAAGGGCTTTCCTTGAAGTTCCCCTTATCTGACTGAGGAAAAGTCTTCCAAAAGAAATGTGACTGGAGTCAGCACTGTGGTATAGCAGATAAAGCTGCCACCTGCAGTGCCAGTATCTCCTACGGGCACTGGTTTGAGACCCGGCTGCTCCGCTTCCAATCCAGCTCTCTGCTATGGCCTGGGAAAGCAGTAGAAGATGGCTCAAGCCCCTGTGCCCCTGCACCTGCGTGGGAGACCAGAAGAAGCTCCTGGCTCCTGGATTCAGATGGGCCCAGCTCTGGCCATTATGGCCATTTGGGGAGTGAACCAGAGGATGGAAGACCTCTCTCTCTGTCTCTGCCTCTCTGTAATGCTGCACTTCAAATGAATAAGTAAATCTTTAAAAAAAAAAAAAAAAGGAAGAAGAAAAGAAAGAAAAAGAAATGTGATTGTCATAAAGCCTCCTCCCTGTGAATCTCAATAAACAATGAGAAAATAATCAACCACCTAAGAAGGGCAGAAACTGAAAAGTCACTACCAATGCCCACATGGACTTTTCATCTGTTCTTTAAAAAATATATTTATTTATTTATTTATTTGAGAGGTAGAGTTATAGACAGAGGCAGAGAGAGAGGTCTTCCATCCGCTGGTTCACTTCCAAATGGCTGCAATGGCAGAACTGGGCTGATCCGAAGCCAGGAGCCAGGAGCTTCTTCCGGGTCTCCCCCATAGGTGCAGGGACCCAAGCACTGGGCAATCTTCTGCTGCTTTCCCAGGCCATCAGCAGGTAGCTGGATCAGAAGTGGAGCAGCAGGAACTCAAACTGGCACCCATACAGAATGCCAGCTCTGCAAGCAGAGGCTTAACTTATTATGCCACTGTGCCGGGCCCTCATCTGTTCTTTTGGGCCCAACTCTGAGAAGTTACCTAGGAGACAGAATATGACAACCTTTGCTTTCACAGTGTAGTTCATCCCCCTCCCCTTCCTATAACTCCAAAGCTACAGGGTACTTTAAAAAGTTTGTGGAATAATGAAATTAAAAGATAATCCATGCTTTCCACGAACTTTTTGAAGTTCCCTTGTTTTGTCTCTGTCCAGGCCCTCTTGGCTGTGGTCTCTGAGTGCACTGATTTCCCTATATCCTGCTCCCCCGTGGAAAGGTATCTGGACCTCCTTGGGTTGTTGTCAACATTCCACAGATTGGTGTGCCTTCTTCTCCTGTTACTCTGTCTAAGGTCAGTTCATCCCAGCAAACCCTCAGAGGGTGAAGGGGAAGCTCTCACGCGGTCTCCACATCTTTTTGTCTCTGCTTTGCTATCCTCAGGATGTCGGTTTTGTCCATGAACTGGTTCCCTTTGTTGTCACAAGATATTTGTGGGAGAATTATAACATCTAGGAGAAGGACAGGACTCTTCCTGCCTCTAAGGAGCATGGAAGTCCTTTTCCAAAAGTCCCTGTGGAGTTCTCTTCATAGCTCAGTGGCCACAATTGGGTACATGCTCCTTCTTAACCAAGTCCCTGGCAAGGGGTAAGGAATCACTGTCCTCATGGAAGCTGACGAGGCTACCACAAAGGATACTTCCAAAGCACCTTCCCCTTCCAGACACAGCCTGACTTGGTGTGAGCTCACGGACTCCTTCCCGCCCCGTGGCTGTTCCTCCTGCATTTGTGTGTACTTCTCTGTTGGCATCTCCTGCTGAAAGCCCCAAAGGCTCTCAGACTAATCAATTTAGGACTCACAACTGTGAACGCAGCTCAAGATTTTGCCCCTCCAGGTCCACGTCACAGAGGAGCTCTGAATCCATCCACAGGGGTTACCTCCCCAATCCCAGATGCATAATTGGAGTAGACCTGCCCAGCCCCTGGCATACTCCTCACACTTGTTCTCATACTTGTGGAGTGAGAACTGTTGTCTTATTCCACTTTCTGTGGCTATAACTGAACCATGGATTATGTAACTTATACTGAATAAGGGTTTATCCAGCTCAGGGTGCTGAAGGCTGGGAAGTACAATATTGGACAGCTGCACCTGGCGAGGTCTTTCTGGCTTGCTGGTGGGGACTCTGCAGTGATGCAGAACAGGTAATCACGGTAAGAGACTGGGCATCCTGACACAGGCATCTCCTCGTCATCTTATAAAGTCACAGGCCCACTGGGTTAGGGCACCACCCTCAAGGCCTCATTTAACCTCAATTATCTCCCAAAGGTTGCACCTCCAAATAGCATAATCAGCTTAAGTTTCCATTCTCTTGATATGTCACAATGGGGATTAAGTTTCAACATCAATTTTGATGAGGACGTTCAAACTATAGCAGCTATTATGGTGAGAAAGGTCAAACGGAAGCAAGTGAGAACTTTCTCTCCGTGGGAACACAGGTCACCAAAAGGAATACTGAATTCCTGGAGGGACTGCAGAAATGAGTGCCAGCATCAGGAACTTCAAGGGCGCAAGAGTGGTAATCCCTGGCACGCTCCCTCCCATCCAACACAACGATCTGGCCTGTGCAGATGACAGATGGACCTTGGAGAACGACAGGGCAGCAACACAAGCTTAATCAGGTGGTAACTCCAGTTACAGTTTCGTTGCTGATATAATTGCATTGCAGGTGTGGTTTCATTACGTGGAATTTCTAGCAGCCCAGCGGTGTGGGCCATGTCAAGATAGGTGTTCAAAGCTGAAAGATGACTTGTTGCATCTGGTCTCTCCTACAGCCAACAGAGAGCCGCCATGCCTCATGGGTCTCTTCGAGTTCTGGAGGCAGCATATTTTGTGCTACTCTACCCTGCTCACCAAATGACCTAAAAGCTGCTAGCGTGCAGCGGGGCCTAGGGTACGGGAAGGCTCTGCAGCAGGTCCAGGATGCCGCTCTGCACAACTGGGCCATGTGATCTGGCAGACATGATGGTGCCTGAAATGCCAGGAGCAGCTGGGGGCCGTTGTGTGGAGCTGCTGTCAGGGCCCCATGGGTGAGTCAAGTGCAGGCCTTTAGGATTGTGACCAGGGTCCTGTCGTCATCTGCGAACAACTACTCCTCTTTTGACAGACAGCTCTTGGCCTGCCACTGGGCCTGAGTAGAAACTGAGTGGTTGCTCATGGACCACAAAGTTTCTCTGTGACACTAGCTGCCCATCATGAACTGGCTGTTATCCGATCTATCAAGTCACAAGGTTGGGGCTGGCACTTCCCATTTCAGTTTGAGTCTTGGCTGCTTCACTTCTGATCCAGCTCCCTGCTAATACACCTGGGAAAGCAGTGGAAGATGGCCCAAGTGCTTGTGACCCTGCCACCCACAGATGGAGTTCCAGGATCGTGTCTTCAGCCTGACCCAGCCCCAGGCATTGTGGCCATTTGGGGAGTGAGCCAGCAGATGCAAGATCTATCTGTCTCTGTCTTCCCTCTCTATCACTTTGCCTTTCAAATAAATAAAATTTTCAAAAAGAAAAGAGAAAGTCACAAGTTTGGGCATGCACAGCAGGCTTCTGGAGGGAAATCTTCCCAGTGGGCAGCATATCAAGCAGTGCACCTGGTTGTTCACTTTGCTTTGCAGGGGAAATTGCCAGATGTGCAATTATATACAGACTCATGGTCTGTGGCCAATGGTTTGGCTGGGTGGTCAGGGATTTGGAAGGAATATGAGTAGCAAATTGGTGACAAGGAAATGTGGGGAAGAGGACTGTGGGTGTGCCTACTGAGTGAGCTACAGATGTGAAGATATTCACGTGCCAGGTGAATGCCCACCAGTGGGCCATCTCAGCAGAGGCGGATTTTACTAGTCAAGTGTTTAGGATGATCTGTTCTGTAGAGACCAGTCAGCCTTCTTTCCTAGACAACCCTGGCATCACCCAAAGGGCTCATGGACAAAGTGCTTGTGGTGACAGGGTTGGAGATTACACATCATCTTAGCAACATGTGTTTCTACTCACCAAGACCAGCCTGGCTATGGCCATTGTCGAGTGCCCAATCTGCCAGCAACAGAAACCAATGCCGTTGAGTCCCTGGTGTGACACATTCCTCTGGGTGAGCAGTCAGCTATCTGATTGGTTACAACAGAGGGTTCCTACACAGGAAGGTGGCATTTTGTTCTTATTGGGATAGACACTTACTGTGGATATGGAGTTGCCCTCTCTGCACACAATGCTTCTGTCAAAACTGTCATCTATGGACTCACAGAATACCTTCTCCACTGTCACAGCATTGCTTTGGCTAAAGAACCATGGCAAAAGAAGTGTGGCAATGGGGCCGTGCTCATGTCCCCCACCAATCCTAAGGCACTGGTCTGATAGAGCAGTGGGATGGCTTTTGAAGACAGTCCCTGCACCAGCTGGGTGGCAATGCCTTGTAGTTGTGCAGCAAGGTTCTCTAGAAAACTGTCGAGGCTTTGAATCTGTGTCCAACATGTGGTGCCATTTCTCCTATAGCCAGGGCTCACAGGGTGAGGAATCAAGGAGTGGAAATGGGGTGGCACCACCTATGACTATCCCGAGTGACCCACTAATGAGATGCTTGCTTCCTGTTCCCAAGACATGCTATGCTGGGTGGAGATTGTTCCCAAGAGAGGAACACTTCCTCCAGGAGACACAATGATGATCCCTTTAACTGGAAGTTAAGGCTACGTTGGGCTGCTTGTGACCTCTGAATATGTGGGTAAAGAAGGGAGTTTCAGACTATGAAGAGGAAATGTGACCATTACTCCACAATGGAGGTAAGAAAAAGTATGCCTGGGACACAAGAGACACTATGACCTGTCCTGGGATTAAAGGCAATGGAAAACTACAACTTAATTCAGGCCAGGCCCAGACCCTTCAGGAATGAAAGTCTGGGTCACTCCTCCAGGTAAAGAAGAATCATGACCCACTGGCGGGCCTGCTGAAGGCCAAGGGAATGCAGGAGGGGTGGTGGAAGGAGCTACACCACAGACGCAGTAACAGAAATGAGAATTATAACAATCATGTGTGTTTCTTCCTTATTGTGTTAATATATTTATGTGTATATTACTTTCTAAATACATGCTAAGCAAACATCTTTCTTTTCTTCCCTCTCTTATCCCCTTATCATGTAACATAAAATAGACTGACATTATTTTTTCCAAATTTTTATTCATTTGTTTGAGAGGGAGCAAGAGAGAGCTGTCATCTATTGGTTTACTCCTCAAATGCCCAGAGTGGCTGGGGTGGGCCAGGCCACAGACACAAGCCAGAAACTCAGTTTATGTCTCCTAGCTTGGTGGCAGGGACCCAGCTACTTGAGCCCACATCTCCTGCCTCCCAAGGTCGGCATTTGTAGGAAGCTGGAATAGGGAGTTGAACCAGGTCTTGAATCCAGATATTCTGATATAGGATGGGGGGGGGGGACTTTTATGCCAAACACTTGCTCCAATATATCGGCTTTATTTCACAGAATTTGTAAATCATTAATTCTACATCATAGTAACTAAATTACAGGATTTCACAGAGAAAGTATCACTATATAACATGAGTTCCCCTTCCAGGGGATGATTTAGTGTGTCTTCGGTTGTATGCAGGATAGTTGTATCATAGTATGCAGAATCATGACCATGCTTTTGTCTTTATTTAGATATTAAGTGAGGTTTAAGGGGATGCATAAGGGTGCCAAGTTGACAAGAGTTGGACGTGTGAAGGCTGATTTTATATGTCAACTTGACTGGACCACAAGTGCCCAGATATTTGGGTAAACATTACTTTGGGGGTCCATGTGGATGTTTCTGAATGAGATTAGTATTTGCATTAACAGACTGAGTAAAGCAGATGCCCTCCCCAGTGTGTGGGCCTCATCCAATCTATTGGAGGCCGGACTAGAGCGAGAGGCTGAGTAAGGAAAATTCACTCTCTCAGCTCATCTTCAAGCTTGACATGAGTCATCTCCTGTTTTCAGATTCAGACTGAAACCGGAACTACACCACCGGCTCTTCTAGGTCTCCAGCTTGCCAACAGATCTTGGGACTTCTCAGCCTCTCTAGTCATGTGAGCCAAGTCTTAAATCTCCTAAAGTACTTAAGCCATCACTGGTCACCTCCCAGGGTGCACATTAGCAGGAAGCTGGAATTGGAAGCCAAGGTGGGAACTTCAGCAAGACCTCCGATACGGAATGCAGGCATTCCAAGAGCAGCTTAACTGCTGCTCTGAATACCTGCCCCCAAATTCTTTTTTTATTTTTTTTTTTTTTTTTTTTTGGACAGGCAGAGTTAGACAGTGAGAGAGAGACAGAAAGGTCTTCCTTCCGTTGGTTCACTCCCCTAATGGCCGCTACAACCGGCACTACGCTGATCCGAAGCCAGGAGCCAGTTACTTATCCTGGTCTCCCATGCGGATGCAGGGCCCAAGCACTTGGGCCATCCTCCACTGCCCTCCCGGGCTACAGCAGAGAGCTGGCCTGGAAGAGGAGCAACCGGGACAGAATCCGGTGTCCCGACCGGGACTAGAACCCAGTGTGCCGGCGCCGCAGGCGGAGGATTAGCCAAGTAAGCCGCGGTGCAGGCCCCCAAATTCATTTTTTAAAATACTGAGGCCGGTGCTGCGGCTCACTAGGCTAATCCTCCGCCTTGCGACGCCGGCACACCGGGTTCTAGTCCTGGTTGGGGCACCGGATTCTGTCCCGGTTGCCCCTCTTCCAGGCCAGCTCTCTGCTGTGGCCCGGGAGGGCAGTGGAGGATGGCCCAGGTGCTTTGGCCCTGCACCCCATGGGAGACCAGGAGAAGCACCTGGCTCCTTGCTTCTGCCATCGGATCAGCGCGGTGCGCCGGCCGCAGCGCACCGGCCGCGGCGGCCATTGGAGGGTGAACCAACGGCAAAGGAAGACCTTTCTCTCTGTCTCTCTCTCTCTCACTGTCCACTCTGCCTGTCAAAAAAAAAAAAAAAAAAATACTGAAACCCACTGGTTCCAGCACCATTTGTTAAAAAACCCATTATTTTCATATTGTATTGCGCTGGCAACTTTGTCAAAATTAGTTAACTATGTAAACATGGGTCTACTTGTGACTCTGTAGTCAGTGTGTGTCATATTTGTTTGAAAGGCAGAGAGGCAGCCAGGGAGACAGGGATTTCCCACCCACTGATTCATTCCCCAGACACTCACAACAGCTCGAGCTGGGCGAGGCCACAGCCAGGAAATGGGAACTCAATGCAGGGCTCCCACGTGAGCAGCAGGGATCCTAGCACTTGAGCACATTCACAGGAAGCTGGGCTCAAACCAGGCACTCTAACGTGGGATGCAAGTATCCCAATCAGCATCTTAACCGCTGTGCCACCCGGTCACCCTCAGCCCTGTTCTATGTAACGATCCCCAGGCTAACACGCGACTCTCCCAATTTCTGTAGCTTTACAGTAAGTCTCGCGTAACTTGAATTCTCAACATTATTCTCGCTTCTCAATGTGGCTTTAGTTATTCTAGATCCTTTGATTTCCTATACCTAGAATCAGTGTTTCAGTCTCCGCCAAAACACCACGTACACCAACCCTTCTCCAAGGGTTTTAACTGGGATTTCCTTAAGGTGGACAGGATTTTGGCAGAGATGAAGATAAGCTGTTCCAATGTGAGAACAGCATCAACTCCTATGAAGGGGAGGAGTGGGGCATGAGGCCTGCAGGTCAGTGAAGACGAGGGTCCGAGTCCCAGCTTGCCGATCGCGTCACTCTCATCTGCATGCAGACGACACCTAACCCTGTCTCTGGCTCGGAGCTCTCTCCTCTTCCTGACTGCCCCACATCTTCCTCCAGCTCAGCTTCTCAAAGGAAAAGCTTCAGCCTTGCCCCCTTTCTCGATTTGCTTCTCTCCCTACCTCAGTTGCTCAGATCAAAAGCTGCTCTTCACCGGGGTTCATGCTGCTGCTTTACTTTCATCCTCCCCTTCCATCTAACCTATAACCGAGTGCTGTCAATGTACCTTGCTCCCCTGGAACCCAAGGCCGTTACTCTAAGTGGAACCCAAGGCCATTACTCTCCCTTGATGCCCAACAGGTGTCCCTCGCGTCTTGTCTCCACCCATGCCCCACCCTGCCTTCAATACACAGTCCACACTGCACTGTAATTTTCTTATTGAACTCTGACATGACCTCCCTGCTTAAAATTCTTCATTGTCTTAAAATATAAGCCAAGTTCCCTTAGCATGACCCACAGCACACCTGCTTATCCTGCAACCCCATCCCTGCCCACCACGCTCCTCACTCTCCTCTCCCCGTCACCCTGAACGTTTCTTTCAGTGCCCTCGATGGATGGCCGAGCGGCTCCCACCTCCGCACCTTGAGCGGTGCTGTCCCCCCAGCTTGAAGCGCTCTTCCCCGCTCCTGGCCCCTGCCCCTTCACCTGGCTCACTCCTGCTTACTCTGGCTCAGCCCAAATGCTGTTTCTAGGACAGTTTCCTTAAATGCTGCAGCCTGTGGTCTCCTACTTCAGTGCCTGGTATCCTTCACCTTACTGTGACTTAATTATTTCACTGTTTATTTTGTGCATCTCTCCTCCGTTAGACTCTAAGCCATGGAAGGCGAGGACAAAGCCTGCCTCACTCCTGCTCTATTGCTGTGTTTCCAACCTTTAGAGAGTACAACAAATAAATATCTGTTGAATGAATGAACGCTTTCTTGCTCTACTCCCCCTGCGGTCTAAGCACAGATTTTGCTAAATATTCCTGTCTCTAGGCTTTATTCAATTTCGTTCATATTTCATTGACTCCTATGACTTCACTCAGGCCTGTGTAAAACAGTCTCCGATCCATCCTAGGCCTGGTGCCCCTCAGCTCCAGGTCTGCATTTCCAACATGATGGTAGACCTTCATATTTGCAGGTTTTTTTCATCATCTCAGATAATGGACATAAAACACTGAATTTATCAAAGATATACATATAAGGATGTATAATGCAGCATTCTCTATATAATATTGAAAAATTAGACCCAAATGCCTATCAGAAGAGAACTGGGTAGAAAAAGTATGATTTGAGGCCGCCACCTGCAGTGCCAGCATCCCATGGGTGCTGGTTCGAGTCCTGGCTGCTCCTCTTCTGATCCAGCTCTCTGCTGTGGCCTGGGAAAGCAGTAGAAGATGGCCCAAGTCCTTGGGCCTCTGCACCCACGTGGGAGACCCTGAAGAAGCTCCTGGCTCCTGGCTTCGGATCGGAGCAGCTCCAGCACGTTGCAGCCATCTGGGGAGGGAATCAACAGATGGAAGACCTCTCTCTCTCTCTCTCTCTCTCTCTCTGCCTCTACTTCTCTCCCTGTGTAACTCTTTCAAATAAAGAAATAAATCTTAGGAAAAAAAAGAAAATGTATGATTCTCCTCTCCTGTGCAGTCTTAGAAAGACTGGAAGGATTTATAGATTGGCATGAAAAGATGGCCATGACAAACCAAGTCACAGAGCAAGTTTTATCTGCGCAAATATATAGTGCTCTTTTAAATGGCTTTCCCCTTCTTTGATTTAATTTGTGTGTTAGCCAGCGCCATGCTCACTAGGCTAATCCTCCGCCTTGCAGCGCTGGCACACCGGGTTCTAGTCCCGGTCGGGGCACCGGATTCTGTCCCGGTTGCCCCTCTTCCAGGCCAGCTCTCTGTTGTGGCCAGGGAGTGCAGTGGAGGATGGCCCAAGTGCTTGGGCCCTGCACCCCACGGGAGACCAGGAAAAGCACCTGGCTCCTGCCATCGGATCAGCGTGGTGCGCCGGCTGCAGCGCGCTGGCCGCGGCGGCCATTGGAGGGTGAACCAACGGCAAAGGAAGACCTTTCTCTCTGTCTCTCTCTCTCACTGTCCACTCTGCCTGTCAAAAAAATAAAAATAAATAAATAAAAATTTAAAAAAATTTGTGTGTTAATCAATTTATAATGTGAATTCCAAATAAATATATAAGGAACTTGAAAAAACCACTAGTAATTAATAAACTCTTGTCTAGCACACAAGAAAGCAGGCTCTGAGCTGTAAACACAGTCGGCTTAATCTTAGTCATTCAATGTGCATCCACTGAGCACCCTGCACGTGCCAGCTTCCGTTCCAGGTCCTGAGGAAGCACTGAGAACAAGACAAAGTCCTTGCCCCCACAGGCTTCTCTAAACAGACAATAAGCGAATAGGTAGAGGAGGCAATGCCAGCTACCCACACGTGCTATGAAGAAAGTCAGGAGATGTGCTATCTTAGGTAGGCTGGCCGGGGAAGGCCTTTCTGAAATGCTGACCATTGAACAGAGACTTGAATAAAGCGAGGGCAGACGTCCTGTGAATACGTGGAGAAGGACATTCCAGTCAGCACAAAGGCCTGTAGCAGTGCCGTGTCCAGCTGGTTCTACAAGCAGCAAGGAGAGAGGTGGGACTGCAGAGGCCTCTGGGCAGGCTGCGGCTGAGTTCTGGGCGTGGCGTTTATTCCAAGCATGAGGGAAAGGAAGTTTTCAGAGGTGTGTCTGCTACAGCGTGTGAGTGGTGCGCTTTAAAAAGTTTGAAAAATATATACAAAATTGCTATCAGAAAAAATTTCTGGGATGTGGGATTACAGCAGATTTTCATTTTGAACACCACGGCCTTTTGTTGTGTTTGAATGTTTTACAATGGATCTTTTCTTCTGATAACCAGAAAGACAATGACTTAAAAATGTATGACTCATCAACTCCTTTCAAGAAAAATATCCTTTTAAATATGCTGTGTAAAACTGTGCGTATAAAGATGTTCATTACAGTGTTATTTATAGTAACAAAAATTGGCAATGACCTAACTATTCAATAATAGAGCACTGATAAAAACAGAGCATGGTCCGGGGCCAGCGCTGTGGCACAGTGGGTTAATGCCCTGGCCTGAGGCGCTGGCATCCCATACAGGCACCAGTTCTAGTCCTGGCTACTCCTCTTCCAACCCAGCTCTCTGCTGTGGCCTGGGAAAGCAGTAGAGGATGGACCAAGTCCTTGGGCCCCTGCACCCACATGGGAGACCCGGAAGAAGCTCCTGGCTCCTGGCTTCGGATCAGCGCAGCTCCAGCCGTTATGGCCATCTGGGGAGTGAGCCATCGGATGGAAGACCTCCCTCCCTCTCTCTCTCTCTCTCTCTCTCTCTCTCTCTCTCCCTCTCCTCTCTCTGTGTAACTCTGACTTTCAAATAAATAAATAAATAAATATTTTTTAAAAAATGGAGCATGGTCCAACTATACAATGAAATCATAGGGAGTGATGGTAAAGTGTGCTGTAGAATATCACTCCAGGCTCAAAGCTAGTTCAATTCCCGACTCTGCACAACATTTACTGTCTACGCTTGCCTAATATGACCTCTTCCTTCTTGAAGCTTATTTGTAAGCCCACCCTCTGCACCACCCCCCGGCACTCACCACATTGCCACTATGGAGCAATAACTGACAGCGCTGATAGCTGGCTCTCCGTGAGCTGTGCTAATGGAAGGAGAGCAAGGCAGAACAGTCGGGGGGGGGGGGGGGGGGATGGCAGCAGGAACAGGGGATGACTCCTAACTTGCACAGTTTCCCTCGGAAGTTAAAATGTTCTAAAATTACACTGTGGCGATGGCTGCCCAACTCTGTGATAGGATTACAAACCACTGAATTGTAAACTTTAAACGGATGAGCCTTATGGTATGTTAACGCCATCACCACAATAAAACTGTAAAAAGAGGAAGGATGAAAGGGAGGGAGGGAGGGAGGGAGGGAGGAAGGGAGGGATGAAAGAAAGGAGGAAGGGAGGGAGAGAGAGAGGAATGAAAGAAAGGAGGGAGGGAGAGAGAGAGGAATGAAAGAAAGGAGGGAGGGAGGGAGGGAGGAAGCAGTCAAGCTACTCTACTGAAAAGTCCACATGGAGAGGCCATGTGAGGAGGCCCTGGACCCAGAGCAGGAAGGAGAGAGGCCATCACCCCAGCCTCCAGATCAAGCCTCGGAGCAGCTCCAGGCCCAGCCGCCTGGTATGCAACCTTGTGACAGAACCCAAGCAAGATCAGCAGCACTGCCCCGCTGAGCTCGGCTGACACAGCAGCTGTGGAAGATAGTAAGGTGAGTGTTGTTTCAAGTCACTGCTATGGGTACTGCTATGAGTAGTTTGTTATACAGGGCTAAACAACCGAAATAGCCATTAGCGGGTGGAGGGAGCAACACAGCCTCCAAAAGTTTCAGGGAACGAAATGCGAGCAGTGAGATGGTACAAATATTAGAAGAAAACCTGGGTAAATGTCTCTATAGCCTGGGCAAAGGGAAATCTTGCTAATTATGTCTCAAAATAGAGATGCAATAAAATAAAACACTGATAAATGTAACTGCTTTTAAAAAATTAAGCTTTTGCAGGGTAGAATTTCCATGAATAAAATCAAAAGACATAGAACAGAATAAAAGAAAACATTTACAATTTACAATTTATTTACAATTTATATATCAAATAAAGGACCAAAATCTTCAACATATAAATATAAATAATTGTTAAAAATGAGGGAAGGGTGTTCACATGAGGCATAATAGGCTAAGTATCCACCTGCGGTGCCCGCATCCCATATGGTAGGGCGCAGGTTTGAGTCCCGGCTGCTCTTCTTCTGATCCAGCTCTCTGCTGTGGCCTGGGAAAGCAGTGGAAGATGGCCCAAGTCCTTGGGCCCCTGTACCCACGTGGGAGACCCGGAAGAAGCTTCTGGCTCCTGGCTTGAGATAGGCTCAGCTCCAGCTGTTGCAGTCATTTGGGGAGTGAGCAAGTGGATGGAAGAACTCTCTCTGTCTCTCCTTCTCTCTGTCTGTAATTCTACCTCTCAAATAAATAAATAAAAAATCTTTTTAAAAGTGAGGGAAAACACAAAAAGTTCTCCAGAAAAACTGGCAAGGACATGAATGGAAAGTTAACAGCAACAACAAATAAAAAACTGACAAACTCATGGTAAAAGAATTACAAATTAAAACTATACCAAGGTAGCAGGTCTCATCAGATTGGCAAAAATTCAAAACCCTGGCGATATACTCTGCTGGCAAAACTAAGAAGCAGGCACTCATACACTGCTGGAGGGAATGACGGATAGCCCAGCCCCTGCAGAGGGGAATTTGACAAAATCAAACAACATTGCAGATACATTCACCCTTGGCCTCAAAGTCCCACCTCTAGGAATTTACCATGAAAATACACCCTCAATCATTTTTTTTAAAAGATTTATTTTATTTATTTGAAAGAAAGAGTGACAGGGAGGGAAAGGCAGAGAGAAAAAGAACTTCTACCTGCTGGTTCACTCCCACATGGCCGCTGCGCCCCAATGCCAGCCCACACCTAGGATAATTTAAAATTATTTACACATAGGTTGCTTATATAACATTACTTACAATTACAAAAAAAACAGTCAATGACATCTTAAATACTCAAACAAAGAAGACTGGTTACATAAATGATAGATTTTGGTTGAAATACCACACACAGACACACACACACAGCCCTGAGGAAGATTCCCATGAATTTATTTCCAGAATGTTAAATGAAACATGAGGGGTGGGCACTTGGCACAGCAGTTAAGATGTGCAGTTAAGCCTGCATCCCATATCAGAGTGCCTGGGTTCAATTCCCACCTCTGCTTCTGAGTCCAGCTTCCTGCTCATGTGCACCCTGAGAGGCAGCAGGTGATGGCTCAAGTGCTTGGGTCGCTGCCACCTGCCTGGGAGACCCACACTGGGTTCAGAACTCTTGGATTGGCCTGGCCTATCTTCCGCCACTGGGGACACTTGGGGAGTGAACCAGCGATGGAAGATCTTTGTGTCTGTTTGCCTTTCAAATAAATAGGAAAATGCGAAGTGCAAAGAATTAAATATAATGTGCTTTTGAATAAAGGATAAAAGGGAACCAGAAAACATATATGTATCCACTTAATTCCGGAACAATCCACAGGAAGGCTACACCAGAAAACGATGAAATCAGTTACTGATAAGGGCTGGGGCTACGGTTGAAGGAGCAGAAAAGCAAGGAGACTTCTCTGCATGTGGCTTTTGTTCATTGTGCTTATTGGGAAGCATGTTGACGTCCTACATATTCAAAAAATAAAATTACAAAGCTGGGGTGGAGGGGAGATCTCTATATTAACGCAAACAAGAGCAAATACATTCAGACCTGTCTGTTCTTGTCTGTCAGTTGCAAATACGCCCTTGTCTATTTCACCTCGTGGTGCCAGAGCAAACCCTGCAGGCCATTCTGCTGTCTGTTGGCCTGTGCCAGCAAGAGGCAGGAGAGGGAAACCGCAGTGGGGAGGGAGAGAGACTTGCTCCTTCCTGTGGGCCCCTGGCCTCAGCTCCTGTGAGTCTCACCCCAGCAATGCTCTTGACCCTGCACAGTGACAGTGAAACACGGCTCACCAGTTTTCCCAAAGCATGCAAAACCAGGCCCCTCTCCAAGGTGTGGTTTCCAAAGCCAAGAGCTCCCTCCCCTGAACTCACAGAGACCAGCCTCAGACAAGTAGCGCCTTCTCCTGTGAAGTCCACAGCTCCCTCCTTTCACTGGCTCACCCTTGCCCACTTGCACCTCCGCCCTATGCAAGGCAGGTGTTTCCTGCGGTTCTCACCAGGAGAACGCAGAGCGCCCATTCTTCAAAGTGTGCTGCCTTCCCTGGGGAGGCTCCTCAAGGTTTTGCAGAAAATTCGTGAGGCCACAAATTTTTTCTGAATAATAATAAGGCATTACTTTGCTTGTTTACTGCATTGACACTTGCACTAAATGGTGCAAGAGTGATGGTGTGTAAAAGTGCTGGCCCTTTAGCACAAAGGCCGGACCAGTAATTCCTAGTTCTAGTAATTGTTGTATTTTGTATTTTTGACCACCATGCTCTTTCAGGAAAAAATAATCCAATGACACCTAATAAGATTTAGTCACTATTAAATTGTGCTCCTTATTTACATACCATTTCAATATTCTTATTAAATGGGAGTATTTCTGTTATATAGCAAAATATGAAGCTACTTCAAGAGGTTTGTGGGGAAAAATGGAATTAAAAAAATTATTTCAATGCAAAAAAAATGAAATCCATGCACATGAGGGGCCTTTAAAGTGGTCATGGAAAATGCACATTATGAAAAGCTATGCATGGTTCCAAAAAATTTTTCTAAAGATTTATTTATTTATCTGAAAGGTCAAAGGCAAAGTGATACAGACAGACACAGACCTTCCATCCACTTGTTCACAACACCCAGGTCTGGGCCAAGATGAAGCCAGGAGCCAGGGATCCCATCATGATCTCCAGCGTGGGTGGCAGGGGCCCAAGCACTTTGCTATCTTCCCTGCCTTCCCAGGTGCATTAGCAGAGAGCTGGATCAGAAGTGGAGCAGCTGGGACTCTAATAGGTGACACAGATTTTCCAAGCAGGGGCTTAATCCACTGTGCCACAACACTGTCCCCTGCCCACTACCAATGTTGGTATCAAAACAAATTATCTTTGAATTCTGTTTGTCCACAAAATCTCTGAGGCATCCTCCTACGATGGTTGTCTCGGGAACAGCATTTGTCCAGGTGTTTGAGTTGTTAGCTAGTCACTTTTCTCATTCAACATTTTTTTTTTTTAAGATCTATTTATTTGAAAGGCAGAGTTACAAAGAAAGACAGGAAGACACAGAGGGCCAGATCTTCCATTTGCTGGTTCACTCCCCCAAATAGCCACAGGGGCCAGGGCTGGACCAGGCTAAAGCCAAGAGCCAGGAACTTCACCCAGGTCTCCCACATGGGCATAGATGCCCAAGCATTTGGGCCATCTGCCACTGCTTTCCCAGGCACATTGGCAGGGAGCTGGATGGGGTAAGTGGAGAATATGGGACTCAAACTAGCACCTGTATGGGATGCCAATGTCGCAAGCCACTTTACCTGCTATACCACAATGCTCACCTCTAAACACCATTTTTTCACTCAAAGAACAACTGACAGATGAACAATGGCTATTCAGACTTGGGCATTTAGCAGGTTTTTTTTTTTTTAAGTGAACAAAGTGAGCCTATCACTCCAAAGACAACAACTGGTAGAGTTTGTTGCCAATGATAAAATTTGAGCAGTCAGGCTAAAATTAGAAACTTGGAAAGTGTACATCTGACTCTGAGCTTGACAATTCCCAATACTTAACAGTATTGATATTAACAAATGAAATTTTTGATAGTATATAATAGAATAGATCAACTGACATCTTCCAATAACCGATGCATGGGATTACAAAAGCACATATATGTAGAAGAGCCATCAAAATTACAAGGCAGGATTTAAAATTTTTTTTGAAATTCATTATCATTTATTTGAAAGGCACAGAGATAGAGATAGAAAAAGACAGAAATCGTCCACCTACTGGTTCAGTCTCCAAATGCCTGCAACAACCAGACCTCTGCCAGGCTGAAGCCAGGAGCCTGGAACTCAGTTTGGTTTTTGCATCCAGGCAGCAGGGATTCAAGTACTTGAGTTATCACCTACTACCTCCCAGAGTGTTTATCAGCAGGAAGCAGGGCCAGGACTCGGACCCAGGCACTCTGATACAGGACATGGGTAGCCCAAGCACCTGCTTAACGGCTGTGCCAAACACCAACTCCCAGGAGACTTTAATGTCACAACTTGGAAGAAAAGAAGTTTTTATATATAGTTTCAGATTCTACATTGCAGCCAATCTTTAAGAGACCAGCACTTGCAGAGTTTTTGCATGACATCAAAAAGGATAATCACAATTGTCTAAAAAGTCTATTCACAATATTGCTCCATTTTCTAACTATATGTTTGTGAAAGGCTGCATTTTCTTCATATCCTTCAACCAAAACATCCTATCACAATAAGTTGAATGCAGAAACAAGTATCTAGCTACTTTCCATTAAGTCAGGCATTACAGAGATTTGCAAAAATGCTGAAGAATGCTACACTTTTCACTAAATTTTTTATATAGCTGTTTGTCACCAAAATGTTTTTTATATTCACATGCAATGATTTGATGTTATTTTTAAAGGAATGTGAAGAATAAATATTGTAAAACATTCTCAGTTTGGGGGCAGATGTTTAGTGTAGCAGTTGTCAATTGGGGTGCCCATATCCCACATCTGAGTGTCTGGTCTGATCCCCGGCTCCGGCTCCTGACTCACTTCCCACCAGTGCTGACCGTGGGAGGCAACAGTGATGGCTCAGATAATTGGTTCCTGCCACCCACATGGCAGAGCCCGACTGACTTCCCAGCTTCCAGATTCAGCCTCACCTGGGGCAGCCATCTGGGGAGCTAACCAGTGGATAACAGTTCCCTCCTTCTTCCCCACCCCCTCTGGCTCTCAAATAAATATGTAAAACAATGTTTGAAGTACTCAGTTTTACTTTCTAGTATTAATGATGAATACCTAATCTATGTAACAGTCCTCACGGGAGCTCAATGAATTTGCCGAAGTGTTAGCGACTTCCAAAACCAACATTGCTGCCTTAGAGCCCCCATAACCTCTCTAATTCCTAATCAATAACTTCAATCCTGGTTAACAAATATTTATGTAAATTCTGTTAAAATAACTTGTGTGGGTTTTGTCCCACTGAATGCTGACAGATATACAGATGTACTTTGAATGGGTAACATAAACACACACAGCGTGAGAGACAGCAGTGGATCATCCAAGTCATTTGTGAACACAATATTTTGATATCAGACCTTCCATCTGGTGAGTGGGGGCGGGGAGGGGAATTGCACAAAAATCTTGAACTTTTCTCAGTAAATTTTTTATAATAGTATGGATGTAGAAATTCTTTAACTACTGGGAAAAGAGTACATATGTTCATGTGGTTAGGAGCTGAGGTTCTGATGGCCAGGGTTGTCTTGGCCACAGAAAATGGCATAAGTACTTGGACCATCAAATGTGAGACTCAGACCCGCAAGGGAGACCAGGAGAGGCACCTGGCTCCTGGCCTCAGATCAGCGCGGTGTGCCGGCCGCATCGGTCATTGGGGGGTGAACAAACGGAAAAGGAAGACCTTTCTCTCTCTCTCTCACTGTCCACTCTGCCTGTCAAAAAAAAAAAAAAAAAAAAGGAGTTCCTGGCTTCGGCCTGGCCCAGCCTCCCTTGTTGTAGCCATCTGGACAGTGAACCAGCAGATGTCTTTCCTTCTCTCTCTCCGTAACTCTGCCTTCCAAATAAATAAATAAATACATCTTTTTTTTTTTTTAATTCCACTTGGTTCCATTTTTATGGTTTCACATGCTCTTCATTATGTTTATGTTTTCCTTTAAATCCTTAAGCAGGGGCCAGCGCTGTGGTACAGGAGGCTAAACCTCTGCCTGAGGTGCCAACATCCCAAATGGCCACCAGTTTGAGTCCCGATTGCTCCACTTCCGATCCAGCTCTCTGCTGTGGCCTGGGAAAGCAGTAGAAGATGGCCCAGGTCCTTGGGTCCCTGCACCCACGTGGGAGACCCAGAAGAAGCTCCTGGCTCCTGGCTTCGGATCGGCGCAGCTCCAGCCACTGCAGCCATTTGGGGAGTGCACCAGAGAATGGAAGACCTCTCTGTCTCTGCCTCTGTCTGTCTGTAACCCTACCTCTCAAATAAAAAATCCTTGAGCATATTTTTAATAGCTGTTTTAAGGTCCTTGCCTGCTAATTATGTCACTTCTCTCATTTCTTAACTTTTGTTCTGCTTTTTTGCATATCATAAAACTTTGTACAATGTTTGCCTAAACATTATAAATGTTACACTGTTTGGAAGTCTGATTTTTTTTCTTCCTTCTAAGAGTGCTGGATTTGGTTTTGGTGAGTAGTTTACGTTTTTTATGGATTACTGCCGTCCTTTTAAGGCTTGCTTCCAAGCTTCCTTAAGCCCTGTCTAGAGGAACCTTTACCCTACAGCTAGTTAAGTCTCACGCCTAAGGCCTGGTTTTTCTGAGGCCTCAACGGTGTCCCAGGTGCTCAGCAAGGTCTCTTTATTGTAGCTGATTAGAGCCTGCAAATCTTCCAAATATGCGTGTTTCCAAACACGTCCACTTAGTCCGTCCCAGGTGCTGGTTCTCGCACTACGGAATCACATGCGGACTAGTGCGGCCTCACTTCTGCAACCTCCCCAGTGCAACCCGGCATTCAGACACTTAAAAGCACTCCGAGAAAGCCTGCTGGGTCTTGGCCTATGTGGCCCCTTCCCCAGCCAGCTCAGCCTCCCTGGTCCCTGTCTCCTTTACTCAGCAAGATGGTGGGATCCACTGGGCTTCCCTCCCCGGGCTGGGGTCTGGGCAGAGAGCTGCCTCCCTTCCCCCCGTGAGTGTGTGAGAACTACTGCTCCACACACCCTGTCGCCTTCTCCAGATGTTTGCCGTGGGGGGGGGGGGGGGGGGGACCGTCCTGTACCTGCCTGCAGGTTTTTTGATCAAACGCACCAACACACACACTGCATCTAACCCTCCTTCTCCATGTGCCCATCAATGAAAATGAAGGCTGAAAACCAAAGGCCCTGGATTTCAGCCACCAGTACATCCTGCTGGGCTGTGAGCCCCCTCCATCACGGTCTCCTAACACCCACAGCTGAGGATGTCAGGGGGCAAACCCACCGCAGGGCAGAAGGGTGTATTTCACACGGCTCCAAAATATCCGAAGGTACCATCCTGTTCTATTTTTAACCAAAAGCCCTGTTTTCATAGGTCAGTATCAGCACGGGGGGGGGGGGGGGGGGCAGGGGGACAGAGGTAAAAGAAGATACACCAAAACGTTAATAGTAATCCTCGGAAAATCAGGTTTAGAGTGGGGTTCCCTCCCTTTTGCTTTCCTGAAGCTTCTAAAATTTTAAATAATGAACATGTATTACTTTTATAAAAAGAAAAAGAGCGATGCCCCGCATTTGCGTCCTCCTTCCCACTCAATGCCATTTCACTGTGCCTGGGTACCAATGACAGAGGCCAGGGTGTGACTGACCGCCTCATGAGACCCCAGCCCACAGCGGGACAGCCACGTCCGGCCCCTCCTCCACCCCGCAGCCCTGGTGAACTCGCATGCCCCTCCCGGCTTGCCCCAAACGAAAGAATATCTGAAGAGTCTCCTTGTTCCAGCAAATCACAGCAGCCCAGAAAAACACTTCTCTCTCAGCAGCTTTTCCAGAAGGTTCGAGAAAGCCGAGTCTCCCAGCGGAGAGCGGGTCAGGGACGCAGCCAGCAGAGGCTGCGGGGGTCGGGGCAGGCGGCGCGGCGGCTCCTGCTGCCCTTGGGCACCAGCTGAGGGCAGCGGTCTCTCCGCTACCAGGAATCTTACAGCCGCCTGCCCCCAATTCTACGTCCCCTTTAAAAAACAAAACACAACAACAAGAAGAAAAACAAACCCGCGGCTCAGAAGCCGGAGCCATTAGCACACGCTGGCCTGCGGCCGGTGCGTTACAGATAACAGGTTATCCAGGAAATAATTAGAAGCCTGCGGCCCAGCACTGACCCCTGTCATTCAGGATGTGGCCCTGCAAGTCAAGAACCCCTTCTCCCAGGGTCGGGGGTGGGAGAACGCCGGGCCGCTCCGCGTCCCCAACACCCCGCCAAGCTCCCGGCAGGCACCTCGGCCGGCGCCCGGCGCCCCGAGAGCGGCCCTCCCGTGAGCCCCCGGGGCGGGCGGTCCAGTTCTCGGCGCCGGCTCGGTGGAGAGGCGGGGAGCTGGATGCCGGCCCCTGGCCCTGCCCCTTTCCAGTGCTCCGCCGGCCGGAGAGGGAGGACTTTCCCCACCCTCTTTTTGTCCGATTGTTTGGGAGGGAGGGGAAGGGAAGCAAGATTCAAAAATAAAAGCGTTTGCTTGTATTTAAGGACTCTATTGTGTATTCTCTACTAACAGATCGTATCTTTCGTGTTACGTCATTGCTGCTTTTGAAAACTATTTGTGTTTTTAATTTATTTAATTGATTTGAAAGACGGAGAGGTCGCATTTGCTGGTTCACTCCGCAGATCCCCACAACAGCCAGAGCCGCGCCAGGCCAAAGCCAGGAGCCCAGAGCTCAAGCTAGGTCTCCCCCGTGGGTGGCAGGGGCCCCAGGGTGGCAGGGGCCCCATGTCCCCATCGCCTGCTGCCTCCCAGGCTGCACGTTAGCCGGGAGCTAGACTTGGAAGCAGAGCCAGGACTTGAACCCAGGCACTGGAAGAGAGGATGCGGGCATCTCGGGCTTTAGAGTAAAGGTCTGCCCATGCTATGTTTTCCCTTCAAATCCCTTTTACCTGTTCCCTGGTAAGATGCGGAATCTGAGTGTAAACAAGGATGTAATGACACATTGAGACGTTCTGCTTCCTCCTGAGGGGGTAGAGGCAACTACTAATGCTCTTCTAAAAAAACATGTGCAATCAATCAAACCCGTCTTCTCCTCTCCTGTCTTCTGGAGAGGCTCATTTTTCTCTTTAACAATCAATGGTAACAACTGGAGCTACCATGTCGGGAGTACAACGTACACTGGGCTGGGCTGAGCACTTTACAGACACCGCCTTAACCCCATTTTACAGGTGAGAGACTGAGGACCAGAGAGATTTAATGACTGGCCCATAGTTTGGTTTTGTCAAAGGTAGGAACTGCAGAATTGGGATTCAAATCGGATTTATCCAATTTGATAAATATCGGATATTTGATACTTATCAGATTTAAAAAGTCCATCATCATACTATGTGATGGTACTTCATGCATACAAGGGCGTCTTCAAGTTCATGTGAAATGCCTACCGTGAAAAAACTGCATCGGTTTCAAAAGTTTTTGCATCAAAATAAACGTATCTTTTAATTCCATCTCCATGATTTTTTTGAAGTACCCTTGTATCTACACCATATATCATACTAAAATGCACACTTAAATCAAAGTAATATACATACTAACATCGTTAAAAATATACATACTAATCTACACCATGCTAACATGGACAACCCCAAAACTAGTTGGAGGAGTGGCCATGGAACACCCCCCCCCCCAAACCGGGTATGTTTGCCTGACACACAGTAAGACAACCCCTGGCACTGGACTGGTGAGAACAGGCAGCTCTCTATTGCGATGCACCGGGGAGCTATCCCTCAAGATCCCTCAAGACAGTAAAGGCAGTGACTCTTAGAGTTCAAAGTTGAGGGTGAGCAGCCCATGATCAGCTCACATGTTGGCCTCTGGTCTGCACATGGTCTTCCTGTTGTTGTCAGTGATGGGAGCCAGCGTGCTTCCTTTGAAATGGCCCAGCGGAGGCTCCCGGCTGTCTGGGTCTAGGGGCAGACTGGGTATTACTTTCTTTGATAGGGAGCTATGAGTTCCTCCAAAGCTTAACTATGTTAACCACAGGGGCAGTTCAAGTCTTTCTAATTTAGGGCCTCTTGTCCTGGTGTCTCTCCCTTCACTAAATGAGTTCATCTTCACAGAGAAATTGGAAGCTAAGGAAGATACTGGCACCCGATAAAATCTACATCAAAGGCACTAGGGCTGGGTTACAGCACCATGAGATTGCATCACCTGTGATGCCACAGCCATTAGAGTTTATATAAATACATGCTGTGATGTTCACCTCCAGTCCACCTTTTTTTATTAAAGATTTATTTATTTATTTATTTGAAAATCAGAGTTACACAGAGAGAGGAGAGGCAGAGAGAGAGAGAGAGGTCTTCCATCCGCTGGTTCACTCCCCAGATGGCTGCAACAGCCGGAGCTGTGCCAAACCGAAGCCAGGAGCCAGGAGCTTCCTCCAGGTCTCCCATTTGGATGCAGGGGCCCAAGGACTTGGGCCATCTTCCACTGCTATCCTAGGCCACAGCAGAGAGCTGGATAGGAAGTGGAGCAACCAGGACTTGAACTGGCACCCATATGGGATGCCGGCGCTTCAGGCCAGAGCGTTAACTCACTGCACCACAGCGCCGGCCCCTCCAGTCCACCTTAAGACCAACTGTGCAGTCAGTTTGGACAGTGTTCCCTGAAGGTTCTGTGAGATAATGGAGAAAGGGAGGCAATAAAAGGAGCAGGTGTGTAGCAGCTACCTCAGGATGCCTGCCTCCCATATCTGAGTCCCAGGTTCAAGTCTCAGTATTCCACTTCGGGTCCAGCTTCCCACCAATGGGCACTCTCAGAGGCAGAAGATGATGGCTCAAGTACTTGGGGGTCCCTGCCACCCATGTCGGGGGGTCCAGATGGAGTTCCAGGCTCCTGGCTTCAGCCTGGCCCAGCCTTGACTGTTGCGGGAATTTGGCGAGTGAATCAGCTGAGTGCTCTCTGTCTCTTTGTATGGCTCTACCCTTCAAATAGACGGAAATAAATAGGCATTACAGGAGGTCATTGTTTTGAGCTAAGCTCCTGCACTGCGCCCAACAGATCAGACCAAAATCACAATGGAGTCACTCATGCTAAGTTCTATGTCACTAACCGAAACTAAGTTGTTATCTGACCTTCCAAGAAATCCGAGAGAGAGATAACCACCAGATATCCCGAACAGGCTGGCTTCAATAGGCTTGACAGTGAAGTTAATTCTGCTTTAATCCTTAACCCCCAAAAAGTAACCTGAAATAAGCTGATGTTAGCCAACCAGCTATTCCCCCACTGTTCTATCTCCCTGTATCCTATCTTAGCCTTGTGAGAAAAACAACTTTGAAACAATCAATCTGCTCTTTGTTCTTTGCTTTCTTCAGCCTTTCTCCATCTATAAAGCCAGGCTCTTGGAGTGGGCAGTTAGCCTAGCAGTTAAAATGCCGGCACCCAACACTGGCGTGCCCGGGTTTGACACACGGCTCTGGCTCCTGAGTGCAGCTTCTTGCCAATGCACTCCCTGGGAGGCAGCAGTAACTGGGTTTCCACCGCCCACATGGGAGACCTGGGTTGAATTCTCAGCTCCAGCTGTTCAGAGCATGTGGGAAGTTGAACCAGCAGGTGGGGGCTCTCTCTGTGGCTTTCTCTGTCTCTGTGTCTCTCTCTCTTTCTCTTACTGCCTCTCCAATAAAGATTTTTACAATAACTGCAACAACAATGCTCTTCCATTCAGTTCATTAGAACACTCAAGTCTACTTTATGGAGCAAACTGCTGTGCTGCCACGGGATAGGCCAGGAGCTGGTCAGGGAATGAAAGAGCTGGAAGATTTTTCGCAGTTTCTGTCTTCAGCCCTGCAACCCTGACTCCACCCTTTGCATGCCTGTTCAGCACACTGCTTTCCCGTGATGCACCCCAGTCCGCTGCACCATGAGGAGCGTGTGTGAACTGAGCTCCACATGGAGACACCAGGAGAACTTTCCAGAGATCATCGCATACACTCAATTCCACCCAAACTCCGTCTTACTTGTATATTCAATTAGGGCACCACCTCCAACTCCATAAAAGGATCCACTGAACTGGCAGGCTCTGGGACTGGCGTTGTGGCACAGCAGATTAAGCCGCCACCTTCAACGCCGGTATCCCATGTGAGCATCGTTTCCAATCCTGGCTGCTCCACTTCTGATTCCGCTCCCAGCTAATGGCCTGGGGAAGGCAGCAGGAGATGGCCCAAGTGCTTCAGCCCCTGCCACTTACGTGGGAGACCCAGATGGAGTTCCTGGCTCCTGGCTTCAATTAGGCTCAGTTTCAATCATGGTGGCCATTTGGAGAGTGAACCAACAGGTGGAAGATTCTCTCTGTAATTCTTTCAACTAAAAATGTTTAAAAATTGAAAACAAAAAGATTTACTTTTTTATTGAAAAGCAGAGTTACAGAAAGAGAGATCGTCCATCAGCTGGCCGATTCGCCAAATGACTGCAACAGTAAGCGCTGAGCCAGGCTGAAACCAGGAGCTTCGTCCGGGTCTCCCACACAGGTGGCAGGGCCCCAAGCACTTGGCCCAATTCCTGCTGCTTTCCTAGGCCGTTAGCCGGGCGCTGGATGGGAAGTGGAGCTCCATGGGATGCCAGTCACATGCAGCAGCTTAGCCCACCACGCCACAACGCTGGCCCCAGTAAACAAATCTTTAAAAAATAAAATGAAATAAACTGGGGGTTCGCGTCACCCCACTGCACCCAACACAAACTGTTACCTCTCTCACATGTGCGCATTCCTCACAGGAGGGCTTGTCTGCCCTCGCCTGAGTGAGTTCTCTCTCTCTCTCTCTCTCTCTCTCTCTCTCTCTCTCTCAATAAATCCTGCTCTCACTTTTGCACTTCCGTCCCTGTTTTATTCTTATCTCACACAGGGGGCAAGAACCTGGAGTAAGACACCCGGGAAACATTCCCACAACCCGGTACCACCCATCACCCTCTCAAACTTGGGCCAAGTTTGTCTTTTGACCCAGCTGAAGCAATAAAGGTGTTAGTAAGCAGGTTCCCATGGCGGGTGGGGGCAGGGCTCAACCTGAGAAACTGGTCCCAGGGTAAGGGTTGCTGGGAGCCACTTACTTCCTGCTGGCCCCAGGGACAGGCACGCTCCAGGAGCCACAGCACAGCCCCAGGCAACAAGAAGCAGGAAGCAGTGGGCACCTTGGGGACTACAGGGAGATGAACCTGGGGAGGCCCACGGTGAGGGTGAGGGTGAGGGCGGGGCCTGACTGTACAGTAGTGGCAGCATGTACGACACTGAAGGCCGACTGTTTTTCTCAGACCCATGGGCCAAGCAGCCCCACTGTGTGCCCGGGATCTCATTTTAAAAGCCCTTTTGAGCTGTAAATTCCTGCTGAGAGCTGTCTTCAGAAGCTGTAGCTAAACTGGACCCCACCATTAAAGTGTCCAGGGTGGTGACAGCTGCTTGGCGCTGTGCCTTCCAGGACACACAATGACAAATGCATTGGGTCATGTGATCTCACTGCGTCTTCATGGCCAACAAGTGGACGATGCCTGCCCCCACCTAAGATTGGAAATGGTGAGAGCCACTCCTGCTCCCCTGGCCGTAAGACCACAGAGGTTGCCGCCTTTCCATTGGAAATCCCAAATCTGGCCTACAAAATCCACGAGCTACACCCCCAGAGTCTGTGGTTGCATCTATCACAGTCAACAGAAGGTTTGGGGGGACTTTCTTCACTTACCATCTGTGAGCTCCAAACCCATCTTCTGCGCTTGGCTTTGTAGTCTGGAGCTGAGACTCCGCCAACCACGTCTCTGCTTTGCCAGGCGCCGTGTCAGGGTCTTCCCCCAGGAGGCATGGCTGGAAGGGAAAGCAAGGACGTGTCCCTTCTTGTCTGCTTCCATCGGTATCACCCACAGCGGCCGTTCCTGATCAGAGCAGTAGCTGAATGCAGCCTGTGGCTTTCCCAGCACTTACAGAACCGGCTTCCTCGGCCCCCAGGAGACAGGTCCTCACAGACCAGAGACGCCAGCCCAGCCAAGTGGCACCTCCCCCTCAGAGTCCGTGGTGCAAGGTTTAAGTTCTAATCATTTTCACCTGCTGTGGTTCCCCAAATTCATGCAGAAACTTTATGTTTTCCAAATACTTCCTTTTTAACTTTTAAAAAAAATCGGGCTGACAGAGAGAGAGCGCTCCCATCTGCTGGTTCCTTCCCTAACTGCCCACAAGGGCCAGGTACTCAATTCCGGTCTCCCACATGAATGGCAGGAGCTCAGCTTGAACCACTGTGCTGTCTCCCAGGATCTGCATTAGCAGAAAGCTGGAGTTGGGAGCCAGGGCCACGTACCAAACCCAGGAGCTCTGATAGAGGACATGGGTGTCTTAACCTCAGAATCCAAAATTATCGGTAGTACAGGTTGGACACTTAATCCAGTGATGGCATTTAGGAAGCAGGGCCTATGACAGCAGACGCTTAAGTCACTGAGGATACATCCTCCAAAGGTAGTCCTCCCAAGACGCTTGTTATAAAAGCCTGAGTCTCTCTCTCTCTCTCTCTCTCTCTCTCTCTCTCTCTCTCCCCTTCTGGCTCTCCTTGTCATCTTCCATGCCCTCATCCTCCACCACTGCCATCTGACACTCACACCACAGGTAAACCAATGGCGTTGCCTGATCTTGGACTTGAACCTCCCACACTGTGAGCTAAATCCACCTTTTCTCCATGGAGTTAGCTGCCTCCAGGATTTCACTAGGGTAATGAAAAGCTAATGACCAGCCCCTTCCCATACCCGGCCCAGGGGTAGTGGCTGCTGCCTGCAGGTGCTACTGTGATATCTTGGTGGCCTCCTCATGCCTTTTCAGTTTCCTAGTTAAACTTGGTTAATAACTCTTGTATTGGGGCCAGAGCTGTGGCGCAGTGGGTTAACGCCCTGGCCCGAAGCACCAGCATCCCATATGGGCACCAGTTCGAGATCCGGCTGCCCCACTTCCAATCCAGCTGCTGTGGCCTGGGAAAGCAGTACAATGTGGCCCAAGTCCTTGGGCCCCTACACCCATATGGGAGACCTGGAGGAAGCTCCTGGCTTCAGACCAGCGCAGCTATAGCCGTTGCGGCCAATTGGGGAGTGAACCAGTGGATGGTTTCTCTCTCTCTCTCTCTCTCTCTCTCTCTCTCTCTCTCCTCTCTCTGTGTAACTCTTTCAAATAAATAAATAAATCTTTAAAGAAATAATTCTTGTATTACCTCCTCTGTTCAAATTACTGTTGATACTGCCTGTCTCTTGACTGGTCCCTGACCCAGACATTGTTTAATGCAAAAATGGAGAATTGGAGCATCTCACGGCACTGGTTAAGGTCAAGATTTAGGGAGACCTCGAGGGGAAAAGGCCAGCGAACTCCCTTAGCCCTCTGTGGATCATGGAGCTCTGTGAATGGCAGGTTCCTAGGAGCTGACGCTTCTCTCCGCCATCACCCACCTCCAGGCATTGCACACAATTTGCCGCCGATTAGGCTGGCGGGGCCGGGTAGTAACTCGCGGTAGGGCGTTGGCGAGGGCGAGGCTCCCTCTCGGAGGACGGCGGCTGTATGCTCTCAGAGGCTGCTGCAGACCTTGGGAAAGCTGGACAAAGGCCCTTCAGGATGGGCGGCCACGGAGCTGTGGCAGATTTTCACACTCTCCCAGCTGGAGCTAAAATTCCTGACTGTGGACCTGCCAAGCATTCTCGACTGCATCCGCAGTCTTAAAAATGTATATTTTCCCGCAACAAACTATTTTATTCGCAAGGGCCTGACAGACAAAAATGAACCATTCCAACGCAAAGTCCTGCTTTCTAGGCCCCTCACCCCCCGCCCCCTTCCAAGGCCAGACCCTAACTCCAGCTTCTTCTCTCTGTCCTGCACAGCGCTGCCTAGAGTGTCGTCCTCCGGCGAGAAAGGCGAGTCGGCATCTGCTGGCCGGCGGTATTATTGCATGCCCACGTTCCAGAAAGTAAGTACTGCTGTGCAGGTGCATAGGAAGCCAGAAACCGTTCCCTTTCCGGTGGGCCCGTAATCCTGAGCCACTGGAGCAGGGGACGCAGAGTTTGTAAAATGTCCCTAACTCTGGGCCTCAGCTTTTTCTTCTCGAAGGCAAAGCCTGCTGTTAGCTAAATGCTAAGGGACTTTTCTCTCTCCACCCAGCTACCCAGCTGAGCTTTCTAGCTGGTATCAAAGAGGGGCCAGGGTGGGCATTGTGGAGCAGTGCGTTAAGCCCTTGCTTCAGAAGCCCGGATCCCATATTGAGTGCTTGGGGTGGATTCCCACCTCTGCTTCTGGTCCAGCTTCCTGCTAACGTGCACCCCGGGAGGCAGCAGCTGATGGCTCAAGTACTTGAGTCCCTGCCACCCACATGGGAACCCAGATGGAATTCTAGGCTCCTGCTTTAGTGCTAGCAGTTTGGGGAGTGAAACAGTGGATGGTAGGAAGATTTCTCTGTTTCTCCCTCTCTCTCTCTATCGCTCTGCTTTTCAAATAAATAGAGGTGTCAGGAGAGGGGTTTTATTTATTTGTCTTTTTTTTTTCTCTGTGGGTGGGAATAATCTTTAACAAAGCAGAAGTGAGAATGAAGTCTTGAGGAGGGTAGCAAGCAGAATGAGACCCGCGCATGGGTGAGAGGGGATGGGCTCTCATATAAAAAAGGACTTCCAAAAACTCAGGGGAATGAAATCCATGTATAGTTTATTTCATGATACACATTTTCCATGAGCTTGCAGAAAACCCTTCATATGTGTGGATTTCAAAATGGTTTGGCACCAAAATCAACTTACCTGTTAAGTCCATTTTCCATGAACTTTCTGAAGCGCCCCCCCATGTGACTGGAGAGGATTGAGCTCCTTGCCAGGGCACCAGAGGCTGGCTAGGTGCTGAGTGAAGGAGATAGACAACAACCTCATCTGCCTGTACATGTCCTTCTAATTAGGGAAATGGACACCAGGAACGCAAACTAATAGATTAGGCCTGAAGACATGGCCTGGGGCGTGTGCAGTGACAGAGACAAAGCATCGAGGAGGGCTGTGGGCAGTGCCCTGCCAACTAGATTACAAAGTCTAATTTAAAGAGAGGTCCCTGATATGGGATGCCGGCACTGCAGGCGGCAGCTTTACCCGCTATTCCACAGCTCCGGCCCCTTTAAGACTGTTTTTCCATGACCCTTTTTGAAGTACCTTCTGTGTAATAGCAACAATTTTTAAAGTAATAGTATTCCTCATTCAATAAATATTTGGTTATTTTAAAAAAAGAGAGAGGTCCCTGGGGAGAGCCTGCAGGCAGGGGTTCGAGCAGAAAGAAAGGCAAGTCGAGGGCCCCGGCGGGGAGAGCTCGGCCGGTTCCTGCACCAGAGAGGAGATGATGTCACAGAGGTTGATCGTTGATGACTTTTTTTTTTTTTCATAGACTATCAATTTTATAGGCAAGCTTGTAGATAACTCAAGGGTAGGAAGGACAGCTAGCACAGTCAAGTGACAGAATCAGAATTAAAATGCATTCCCAGAGGTGGCGGGTAACAAATCACGGTGTCAAAACCTTGCATTTAAGCTCAAAAATTCAACAGCAAAAGAACAGCCATGGGAAGCTCACGTACGCCAGCAGGTCCTGGGGGAAGGGGTGTAGGGTCAGCCAGGGAGCAGAGACCAAGACAGAGACCAAAACACAGGCTCTTTGGCAGGCTGTACTGGAAAGAGAGAAGAGACGGGGTGGAGGAGTGTAAGGGGAAGAGAAAGGAGCCAGCACAGAGCTGTGTCCGGAGCTGCCCACATCCATAGGCTACTGTTTATGCAACCTCAGGGAAGCACAAGAAAACTGTTGGAAAGAAATCCCAGCACCAACCAGAGAGCTGCGTTTCTCCACTGCTCCACGTTCCCCGGGTCCCAAGTTCTCCTTGTGGATACCCACAGCCCCCACGTGTGAGTGTGGAGCAGGTGCCTCTGACGGTCCCATCCATCATGTCACTTGCAGAACCAAAAGCAGAAAGCAAGGTGGGGGGGGGGACCCCAGGCAGGTCATGGTCAGCTGCACCAGGAGGGACCGGCTGGTGCCCCAAGTGACTGGACGCAGCTGGAACAGGACACGGAGGGAACCCAAAGCTCTGAGAGACACAAGAGGTAGCTGATCTGTTTCTTGACCTTCAGCATTTTATCTCAAAGACTTTTTAGGATTTCCATGGAGATACAAGAGTACTTCAAAAAGCTCAGGGAGGAGCCGGCACTGTGGTGTAGTGGGTAAAGCCATCACCTGCATTGCCAGCATCCCATAGGGGAGTCGGTTCAAGTCCCAGCTGCTCCAATTCCTATCCAGCTCTCTGCTGTGGCCTGGGAAAGCAGTAGAAGATGGGCCAAGCCCTTGGGCTCCTGCACCTGCAGGGAGGCCTGGGGGAAGCGCCTGGCTCCTGGCCTCAGATGGACACAGCTCCAGTTGTTGCGGCCCTTCTGGGAAGTGAACCATTGGATGGAAGACCTCTCTCTCTCTCTCTCTCTCTCTCTCTCTCTCTGCCTCTCCTTCTCTCTGTCTCACTCTCTCTGCCTCTGTTTCTTGTAAATCTGCCTTTCAAATAAATAAATAAATCTTTGATTAAAAAAAGGAAGAAAAGCTCAGGGAAACTTGAATGAAAAGAAAAGTTCATTTGATTGCAAAAAAAAAAAATATTGAAACCAATGCATGCAAGGGTCATCAAAAAGCTCATGGAAAATGCATATTATTAAACACTGATACATGAATTTCGCTATTTTTGGCATCTGTAGAACTTCACTCTTACTTCCATTTCCATGAACCTTTTGAAGTCTCCGCATACATTCGTGTCCTCTCGTTGGTAATGCACTGGTGAAACCTGGGTGCTTGAAGGATAAGGGATTCCAAAAATGCTGGCCCGGGCACCGTACAGTCCCGTCCTTAACATTGCTCTAATTCAACAGATGAATCTTTAAAGTCTCCTGAGTCTTCGCCAAATGCTACGTTTATGTAAACTATTTCTGCTAAACTCAGGGCTTCCGAGGTGGGAGGGGGTGGAGGTGCCAGGGAAGTCATTTATCCCAGTCATCCCAGGTCAATTAAAGGCCTGAAATGTAAGGTTTCAACTCATCTCCCAATGACATTTTACATCGAAGTCCCAGAGCCACCCGTGGAGGAAGACTGTGTCCCTTGTACACCGTCACCACTCAGACTGTGTTCCGCTGTCAATCAATGGTTTGCAAAGGTCCTGCCATTGCCTTGTGAATAGCTCACTGCCTTTGGGGTTGAAATGTACCAATGAGTGAATGTGAAGTCTCAGCAAAGCGTTGACATTTCTTTAAAAACGATATCTATCACAAACTTCTAAAATCTTAAAGCGCGGGCCTCTCTGATCCCAAGGCTAATCCCTATCGACCTGCAGAAAGTACTCCACCCCCCACTCCAAGGTGTGTGAGCCCTGCCGCTTTGGTTTTGCACAGGAAAAAGCAAAGGAGAGCTCTCTGGAGGCCGGGAGGAGCCCTGTGTCTTCGGCCAGCTCCGAGTTTGTAAGCAGCACCCCAGGCGCTCTGGTGTCCTTGGGAGCTGGGGTTAGTCCTCATCTCAGCAACGGTTAGGAGTCCCTCTGTGAAACCAGGAAAAGCCAGCACTTCTCAAGAGGCCTCTGTTGGATCCTGGATTCTCTTCTCGCGGTGCCTTCAACCCACATTTTAATCTTGGTTATTTCAAGTTCAAAGCCCAAAGCAGTGCCCTCTCCTCCACCCACCTCTGCTGGCTCTCCAGTGCACCACTGCACTGGGGGGCCCTGGGTAGGTGGGGGCCCATGAAAGGAAGGAAAAGTTGCTGCCCTGAAGGCACTGAACCAGCTGGCTGCCCCCACCCCGCCCAGGTGCCTGCTCTCCTATCACCTGCCACTCAGGTCATGGTAAGATCCAGCATATACAGGGGGCATTATGAAAACACTGTGCATGAATTTCAATTTTTTTGCACCAAAATAAACTTACCATTTTATTATATTTTCCCATGAACATTTTGAAGTCCCCTCGTGTAATTCAAAGAAGATAGCATGGGCAAGAGGAGGTAGCAACCAGGACAGGAGGCCTCCTTGGACCAAAATGCCTCTCCTTAAGGAAACAGGTACTTGAGGCTGACGCTGTGGCACAGCAGGTTAAGCCACTGCCTCCAGGTAGCCAGTGTTCCATATGGGCACCAGTTCAAGACCTGGCTATTCTATTTCGAATCCAGTTCCCTGCTAATGCTCTTGGAAAAGCAGAGGAGAATGGCCCAAATGCTTGGGCCCCTGCACCCATGTGGGAGACCCAGAAGAAGCTCTGGGCTCCTGGCTTTGGCCTGGACCAGCCCTGGCCATTGCAGCCATTTGGGGAATGAACCAGCAGATGGAAGATCTCTCTGTCTCTACTTCTCTCTTGCTGAAACTGTGCCTTTTTCAATAAATAAAAAAACTAAATCTTTTTTAAAAAGAAAGGATGAATGAACGAACTTGGGGCCACACCTCAGTTTTCTCATTCCTCGTGTGGCTGGCTGTCCTTGGCCTATGTGTGCCCATCTCTGTAGGGTATTTTAAATGATTTGTTAGGGCATGCATTTGGCATGGTGGTTAAGAAGCTGTTTGAAGGGAGGCCAGCACTGTGGCATAGTGGATTAAGCTGCTGTTAGCATTTCATGTAGGCACCGGTTCGTGTCCTGGCTGCTCCACTTCCAATCCAGCTCCCTGCTAATGGCCTGGGAAAAGCAGCAGAAGATGGCCCAAGTGTTTGAGTCCCTGGACCCACATAGGAGATCCAGATGAAGCTCCTGGCTTCAGCCTGGGCGAGCGTTGGCTGTTGCACCCATTTGGGGAATGAACCAGTAGATGGAAGATCTTTCTCTCTGTGTCTCTTCCTTTCTTCAGTAGCTCTGTCTTTCAAATAAATCAATAAATCTTAGAAGAAGAAGCAGCAGCAGCAGCTATTTGGGACAGCCACCCACATCCCGTACTGGAGTGCCTGGATTCCAGTCCTGGCTTTGCTTCCAATTCCAGTTTCCTACTAATGAGTTCTCTTGGCAGTAACAGATGAGGGCTCAAGTACTTGGATCCCTGCCACCCATGTGGGAGACCCGGATGAAATTCCAAAGTCGTGATTTTGGCCTGTTGCTGGCATTCGGGGAGTGAACCAGCAGATGGGAGATCTCATTTTGTCTTTATCTGTCTTTCCATAAATAAATACATTTTTAAAATAAGCGATCACTTAAAAAAAAAAAAAAAAAAACAAAGCAAAGATGATTAATTCTAGATGTTGGTGTTGTCCATTCCTTGGTCGTCTGGTCTGGTAGTCCAGCCCCCCCCCCCCCCAATCATCCCACAGGGCATCTCCCCTCCTAAACCTAACTCTGTGGGTTAGAGACTACCACAGGGCTACTGGAAGGCCCAGACATGGTTCCAGTAATTGACTTACCCAACAGGTGAGTGTTGAAAACCTAGGATAAAAGAGTGATTTCGGGGGGACTTCCAGGCCTGAAGGGGTTGTCGCTGTCTTCCTCGCAGCATAGATGGCATTCTGCCTCAGCTGTCAGGCTCCCGGGGGGGCTCGGCTCTCCCCACTGGGAACGTATTAAGACCCATGTGGCGAAGTGAGATACTCAGCAGACTCATAGAATGGCAGATGTCCTAAATAGCACTCTGGCCTCAGAATCAGCCCTAAAGGCACTCGGATCTGGCTGAAAAGCCCATGAGAGTATTTCAGGCATGGAAAGCCAAGACACTCTGGCAAAAGATCTCTGTGAGTGAGATCCCAGTGGAAAGAACAGGTCTTCAAAGAAGGAGGTACCTTTCTCTGAAGGGAGGAGAGAACCTCCACTTTGACTATGACCTTGTCTAAACAAGATAAGAATCGGAGAACTCAGAGGGCTTCCATAGCCTTGGAAACTCATGACTGGAGCATAGGGAGACTACTGATCCATAAACAGGAGTGTCAATTGGTAAAGTCAACAACAGGAGTCACTGTGCACTTACTCCTCATGTAGGATCTCTGTCCTTAATGTGCTGTGTATTGAGATTTAATGCTATAACGAGTACTCAAACAATATATTTCACTTTGTGTTTCTATGGGGGTGCAAACTGTTGAAATCTTTACTTAATGTATACTAAACTGATCCTCTGTAAAAAAAAAAAAAAAAAATTATCAACTCCCAACTTGACTCTCACTGGGATTAAACATGACAATAGGTCTGATCTGATTTCATCATCATTTAAAAAAAATCATCTATTATTTTTCACTTTATGTTTCTGTGTGGGAGCAAACTGTTGAAATCCTTACTCAATGTATACTAAGCTGATCTTCTGTATATTAAGATAATCGAAAATGAATCTTGATGTGAATGGAAGGGGAGAGGGAGTGGGAAAGGGGAGGGTAGTGGGTGGGAGGGACGGTATGTGGGGGAAGCCATTGTAATCCATAAATCGTACTTTGGAAATTTATATTCATTAAATAAAAGTTAAAAAAAAAAAAAAAAGACCCATGTGGCATGGGGCAGCCACCTCTCTGGGAACAGTCTCAAGAGGCTGGGAACTGATCAAGTCTGGGCCTGGAGCAGGGACAGCCATTCCCCCTCTGTCGTCCACACACAGAGTCGCAGCCAGTGCGCTGGCGCTGAGCAGTGGGGCGCAGGCGTCCTGGGTCGTTCACAGAGGTCAACACCTCGCAGGGCACCTGGGTTGCAGGAACTGAGCAACAGGCACAGGTGTGAGGGAGAGCGTGCAGGCGGGACAGGAGACAGCGTGGCCCCTCCGGAGAAACCGGCAGGCTGGCTCCTGAGGCTAGGGCCGCGTGAGGCCCGCGGAGCACACGTGCTGCCCACCTCCGGCCTTGAGAAACACGCACGTTACTGGGGAGACAGCACAGCCCGCAGACAGACTCAACAGGTCAACTCCACAGCCAAGCAGAGGCCAGGGCGACAGCTTCCAGTGAGGAAAGAGCCCAGCAGCCAGGAGAGGCTCAAGTGGCTCTGGGAGGGAGGAGGATGGGCAGATATCCTGGGGCTAAGAAGATGAAAGAAGGGCTGGCCGGTGCTGTGGCGCAGTAGCTTAATCCTCTGCCTGCAGTGCCGGCATCCCATATGGGTGCCGGTTCATGTCCTGGCTGCTCCACTTCCCATCCAGCTCTCTGCTATGGCCTGGGAAAATGGTGGAAAATGGACCAACTGCTTGGGCCCCTGCACCCGCGTGGGAGACCTGGAAGAAGCTCCTGGCTCCTGGCTTCAGATCAGTCCAGCCCCGGTCGTTGCGGCCACTTGGGGAGTGAACCAGAGGATGAAGACCTCTCTCTTTCTCTCTCTCTTTCTCTCTCTCTCTCTCTCCCCCTCCCTGTCTGTAACTCTACCTCTCAAATAAATAAAATCTTTTTAAAAAAACAATTTAAAAGAAGATAAAAGAACGTCATGGAACTCCAGAGAAGTCCCTTTCATTGAGAGCGAGCACACTCCAACTCGGAACTGCTCCCCACCTGACTGCCCTCTGGGGAGAGGGAGATCTCTCCTGCCTTTTATCCACTCCCACCAGTCATCCAGGAGAAGTCAGCATGTCCCAGAGCCTGGTGGCACTCAGATACCCCACTGCCTGTGACGATGACACTGGCAGCAACTTTATAGAATGTGCCAGACACCGTGCTAGGAGCCCTACAAACACTGGTCTCAGGAATCCTTACAGCTGCTGGTCCATATAGGGGTGGATATTAGGTGCTATTATTATTAATTCTATCCTAGTACTATGAGAGTATTAATATATATACTACACTAATGATACTATTAATACTAAGTACTATTATTGTTAGCTACTACTTTTACCTTCATTTTATATGAGAGGAGACTAAGACTCTTAGCTGTTAAGTTACCTGTCCATACATGTAGTATCTGGAGCCCAGGCTTAAACCCAAGTCCTGACGAGAGAGAGAGAGAGAGAGAGAGAGAGGGAGATATCTTTCATCTGCTGGTTCCCCAGAGGGCCACAATGGCCAGCGTTGGGCTGATCTGGAGCCAGGAGCTTCTTCCAGGTCTCCCATTTAGGTACAAGGGCCCAAGCACTTGGGTCATCCTCCACTGTTTCCCCAGGCACAGCAGTAGGGAGCTGAATCAGAAGTGGAGCAGCCAGGACTCGAACCAGCGCCCATACGGGATGTCGACACAGCAGGCGGAGGCTTCACCTGCTATACCACAGTGCCGGCCCCAGATGCTACATTTTCAACAGGCAGCTTTACCCATACGACTCCCCTCTGCTCTTCTTGATCTAGGGAAGTCTAGTTCAAGTTCATGCTCTCTCTGAGACCCTCCCCAGCCCCTCCTGCATTCACAAGGCGTTCCTTGTGAATTCCCAGAGCACTTGTAATGTGTGCGAGTGACTTGGCATTTTACCGTCCAAGGTCTCAGGTCATTATCTAATTCAAATGGGAACAGCTTGCCCCTCCAAGAAGCCTGCAAGGACTCAGGGAAAGGACATGTCTTGCTTCTCCAGGGGAGAGAACTACTCAGTGAGGTGTTTGCAGTGAGACGCCTCCCCTGCCTCCTCCGGGCCCTTCCCGTTGGCACAGAAGCTGGCCTGCACCATGTCCCCTGGAAATCTCCACTCCAGACTTCAAGGCCCACCTGCTGGCTGCCCTGTCCTCTTGGCTGTCTGCCCCCTCTGCATACGCCCCCCCTTCATCCCTTGCTGTCGCTTACCTAGGGGCTTTCCACCACCTTCCCCACGGGGCTGTCTGGCTCTTTGCAGCCTGCTCACAGAGCGATTCTGGCCCTCTCCCAGGTCCCTTGCTCAGGCAGAGAAGTGGCCCCCCTGGCGTGCTGCCCTAGCATGGAATTGTGCAGGGCAAAGGGGTTACTGAACCCCAGCCTGGGACAGCCTCTTCAGTCCTGACCCCATATGCTTTCTCCATAAACTGCCCTCTCTGGAGAGAAATCAATCCACTCGTTAACCATTCTCCTGGGGGGTCCGGAGACTGATGGATGGAGCTGGCTGTTTTACTATTAACCAGTGTAAGTCAAGGAAGTCAAATCAATAAACTTTATGGGTCTCCCCGGATTGCCCCATGAGGGAGACCCAGTAGCTTTCACCTCCATAGATTTAGACCCCTGCCTAAATAAAAAGCAATAATCACCCACAGAAACCACTGGATTTCCTTGTGAGAGAATTTCTTAGTGCCCTGGAGCCTGTCATGACTTAAATCAAGCTTCCGCGAAGCAATCGATCATCTTTGGGGTGTCTCCACGCCACAGCCTAGGCCTCCCTGGCCCAGGACAATTTTAGAAGCCTGGTCTGAACCAGCGGTGAGGACCGATAATACCTCTGGTTGTCCGTCCTGTCCCCACATCGTCCTGGGCCCCCCATCGCCCTAGCAGCCCACGCATTTCCCCTTGCTCCACTGCCCTGCCTTCCAGTTCACCCAGATCTCCCTTCAGCCAGGACTCCCTGCTCCGCACCCCTGGCCTCCAGGGCCCTGTGTTACCAGCTGGGCCAATAATACAGAGGAGCTAGTTTTCCTTGTCATTTGGGGGGTGAATGTGGTCGTCCCTCCAGGTGGCACTTTTGTGCATTTACTGTTTAATTAATTTACCTGTTTCGTTTGATAGACAGGGAGACTTCCCACCTGCTGGTTCACTCCTCAAATCCCCAAGAGGCAAGAGCCAGGAACTCAAACCCAGACCTCTCCAGGGATGACAGCAACTTAACCACATGAGCCATCACCTGCCGCCTCCCAGGGTGTGCATTAGCAGGAAGTGGGACTCCGGAGTGTAGGCAGGACTCAAATCCAAGCACTTTGATATGGATGTGAGCATCCAAAGCGACATGTTAACAACTGCACCAAACACCCCTACCAATTTTTATGCATTTGTAAGAGTATCTAGGAAGCAGGAAAAAAATGGTAATACTGGTAATATTACTGGCATTACTACCACCAGTGGTATTATTACTACCAGTAATATTACTATTACCAGTAATATAGCATGGATAATTCCTCCGTGGAGTGATAGAAAGAGTGAGACTATCAGATCGTGGGGGCATGGGACAAGTCTACCTTGGGACTTCCAAGTCATTGCTAAGGAAGTCACCCTCTCTGCCCACCTTAGGGCTGGCCACAATGGGGCCCTGTCGGCCACAGCTGGTGTAAGGGCCAACCTCACGTGGCCTTGGCTGTGCCCAGTCCTCAGGCAGGCCTGCCTCCGCCTCCCCATGCTGCAGGGGAGCAGCAGAGAAGCTGTCTGGCTGTGGGCCAGGAGCAGGCAGCAGAACAAAGCCATCTCCGCCCTCCGCCCCGTGTCAGGGCTCTGGGCCAGTGCTGGCCATCCGGGACGGCTGGGACGGCCTTGATGGCATTTCCATTCTCAAGCAGGCCCAAGTCCACCACTCCTTAGCCACGGAATCAAGCTTTTCAGTGGGATGTATCCTTTAACCCAGGCTGTCCATGGTTGTTCCAGAGCTGCCTTCTGCACTGCCAAGATGGGTTCTCAAGTCAGGCAGTCACGATCCGACTGTCTTGACACTGTTCCTATATTGGGTAAAGTTATTTAAATAAAACGTTGGAGGGGAAACCATTTGCCCACAGGCTCCCTGCACGAGAGATTCAGGAGCTCCTGCTTGGTTCCCACCAGCCCACGGCCGATGTCCACCTGAGACACCAAGGCAGCCCCGGGAGCCAGGTTCTGCCAGGGACGGTGTGGGCAGCCCAGTTCCTACCAGCTCCTCATCCATGAAACAGCTCTCAGCAATGCATAATAATGGCCAGAAATGGAAAACAGACCACAAAGGTTTTCTTTCTTTTTTTTTTTTTTTTTTTTTTTTTTTTTTGACAGGCAGAGTGGACAGTGAGAGAGAGAAAGACAGAGAGAAAGGTCTTCCTTTGCTGTTGGTTCACCCTCCAATGGCCGCTGCGGCCGGCACGCTGCGGCCGGCGCACCGCGCTGATCCGATGGCAGGAGCCAGGTGCTTTTCCTGGTCTCCCATGGGGTGCAGGACCCAAGGACCTGGGCCATCCTCCACTGTACTCCCTGGCCACAGCAGAGAGCTGGCCTGGAAGAGGGGCAACCAAGACAGAATCCAGCGCCCCGACCGGGACTAGAACCCGGTGTGCCGGCGCCACACAAAGGTTTTCTTTCATTGAGCCTCACATATAAAACTGTGTCTAGGGGCCCGCACTGTGGCGCAGCGGGTTAAAGCCCCAGCCTACAGTGTCGGCATCCCATATAGGCACTGGTTCAAGTTCCGGCTGCTCCACTCTGATCCAGCTCCGTGTTGATGGCTTAGGAAAGCAGTAGAAGATGGCCCAAGGGCTTGAGCCACTGCACCCATGTGGAAGATCCAGAAGAAACTCCTGGCTTCTGGATTCGGATCAGCTCAGCTCTGGCCATTGCAGCCATTTGGGGAATGAACCAGCAGATAGAAGACACATGTCTCTCTCTCTCTTTCTCTCTCTCTCCCTCCCTCCTCCTCCCTTCCTCCCTTTCTCTCCCTCCCTCTCTTTCTCTCTCCCTTTCCCTCTCTCTGTAACTCTGCTTTTCAAATAAATAAAATAAATCCTTAAAAAAAAAAACCTGTCTGTAAAAATAAATGTCTACCATAAAAAAGAGAATGAGTAATGGATTGACATGTTTTACTTCCATCAATACTTTTTCAATCTGGAACAAACATGCCAGCATATTGGTCTGTCACAGAGGTGAAGAGTGGTATAATGTTACAGTCTTGGTGTTTGATGCTTAACCTCTGCAAATTTGTCAGTGACTTTGTCAGAATTGATTTGCACACACTCACTCCGATATTGTTGATCTGTCCTTAACTCATAGATAACTATTCATTTTAATTTAGAAAGATTTATTTTGCATGAATCAACAGATACACAAATATGAGACATCTTCAACATGAAGATAGGCTTTTAGAGATTCATAAAAATCCCATTTTATAATTAATTTTGGAAGCTGCGAAGCTGCTCATGTATTTGTTTCTCTGTAATCGATTTTAACTGCCTTCAAAAATCTCCACAGTTAAAAAAAATTTCTACTAAAGTAGCTTTGCCAGAAAATTCACCATAAATTTCTATTACAGTTGGTAAACTTCTAAAGTTTTCTTTGTGTAAAAATCAGAGAAAATCGCTGAGTGGCAGTAAATATTGACATTGTTTGATCTGTTGCTGTAGAACAAGCGTTCAGTTCTCCGTGAAAACAATCAAGGCATTTAAACATTGCCCTTTTGAGTTCTTCTGGCAGTGGTCACACGGAACAACAGAATTGAAATGAACCCAGACGGCTTCTTGGTGTTTACTGCCACGGGCTAGCGCTGTTTATTGTTGCCCTGCTGTTTAAGCCCAGGGAGAGGCGGTTCCACAGGATTTAAATTTGAAGAGTTCCAAACCATTATGTACTTACTTGGGAAACACAGGTTGGTTGGGTGAACCCATTTGAATCCGGGGCCAACTGTCCAAATCAGCACCATAGAGAATGCAGTGTCAGGGACGATGTGTGGCACACGCTGGGGACCCATCCCGTACCAGGGTGCTGGTTTCCAGTCCTGGCTCCTTCCTGCTCCCAGTTCAACTTCTGCTGGTGCACCTGGGAGCAGTGAATAAGGGCCTAGTTACTTAGGTTCCTGCTGCCCTAGTGGGAGCGCAGGAGGAGTCCCAGGTCCCTGGCTTCGGCTTGGTGTAGTATGGCTGCTGTGGGCATTTGGAGAGAGAGTCAATGAATTTCTCTCTCTCTCTCTCTCGCTTTCAAAAAAATAAATAAATCTAGGGCTGGCGTTGTGGTGTGGCAGGTAAAGCCACCAGACCTGTGACCCTGGCATCCCATATGGGTGCCGGTTTAAGTCCTGGCTGCTCCACTTCTGATCCAGCTCTCTGGTAATTAATGGCCTGGGAGGGGCCAGCGCTGTGGCAAAGTGAGTAAAGCTGCCAGTAAAGCCGCTGCCTGCAGTGCCGGCATCCCATATGGGCACCAGTTCAAGTCCCGGCTGCTCCACTTCCAATCCAGCTCTCTGCTGTGGCCTGGGAAAGCAGTGGAAGATGGCCCAAGTCCTTGGGCCTCTGCACCCATGTGGGAGACCCGGAAGAAGCTCCTGGCTCCCGATTGGCGCAGTTCCCCCCGTTGCAGCAACTGGGGAGTGAACCAGTGGATGGAAGATCTCTCTCTCTCTCTCTCTCTCTGCCTCTGCTTCTCTCTGTAACTCCAACTTTCAAATAAATAAATAAATCTTTTAAAAAAAATTAATGGCCTGGGAAAAGCAGCAGAAGGTGCTTTAAGTCTTTAGGACCCTGCCACCCACATGGGGGACCCAGATGAAGCTCCTGGCTTCAGCCTGGCTATCCAGGCCATTGTGGCCATTTGGGGAATGAACCAGCGGATGGAAGATATCTCTCTCTTCCTGTCTCTCTGTAGCTCTGATTTTCAAATAAATAAGTAAATCTTTAAAAACCATTTTTTTTAAAATCCATCCAAACATTTTCCAAGTATTTTGCTTTTCAGGGCTTGCTTTGTTTCTGTCCTCCGTGGCCATGGCTCCTAGCCTGCTCCTGGCCCCGTATCTCTTCCCACACTCTCTGCAAGCAGGCCCTACCAGTTGGTTTTTCTTCCCTTCTGTCGCATTACTGCACTGCTGCTCTCAGCTGCGGGGAGACGCTCAGGCAAGGCTCCTTCGTGCACGTGGGTCAGGCAGCTGTCTCCCTTTGCGTGGGAACCTTGGTCTTCAGTTTATCCTGCAACCCTTGGGGAGGCCTCGATGCGTGGAGAGTAGGCTACCACCCTCCCCAGCAACCAGCAGGTGGGGAAGCAGAGGGGAAGACATTGCTGCGCCCTGACCATGTGTGCTGAGCCGTGGTCACAGCTGTCTTTGTTTTATGCAAAACACGTTCCTGGCCAAACCACCCCTGATAATTGCTAATTAGGACAACGCCTGGCAGACGCCGGTGTGTGAGGGCCCAGCTCCCTGTCAACCGTCAATTACCAGGAATTACAGCAACAGTTAGTCTTTGAAACCAGTCTTTGAAAACAGCTTCATAAAGTTCATGGAAAATGAATATTATGAAAACAAAAAAAGCTATGCATAGATTCCAAAGTTCGGGGCACCAAAATAAACTCACCTTTTAATTCCATTTCTTGAACGTTTTGAAGTTCCCTCTTACACCAAGGAAATTGGCAAATGTTGTAAGCCATGGCATCTGGAGGGAGGGCAGGGGAGAGAACAGCCGGTGCGCCTGCGTGCCACTCACCACCTGTGGCCCCGTGCCACAGTGCCTTCGGCCCACCCACAACGACCAGACACTCGCTCTTGTTTGAACTATTTCCCTCCTCTGTGCTGTGGGAGGGGCTGCTGTGGGCACTGGGGCAGGGCCTCCAGAGATGCACTATGTGGGGCCCGGTCTACGTCCTAACTGTAAGACCCTGAGTGTTTGAGGGCATTGTGGCATAGCGGGTAAAGCCATCACCAGCAGTGCCGGCATCCCATATGGGGGCTGGTTCAATTCCCAGCTGCTCCACTTCCCATCCAGCTCTCTGCTGTGGCCTGGGAAAGCAGTAGAAGATGGCCCAGGTCCTTGGGCCCCTGCACCACGTGGGAGACCCAAAAGAAGCTCCTGGCTTCAGATCGGCCCAGTTCTGGCTGTTGAGGCCATTCGGGGAGTGAACCAGTGGGTGGGAGACCTCTCTCTCTGTCTCTGCCTCTGCCTCTGCCTCTACCTCTCTATAACTCTGCTTTTCAAATAAACAAATCTTTTTAAAAGAGTTGATGAAAAATGTAATGCTTATGCGTGAAACTGACCTTCCCAGATTCGATGACCTCACAGCCCTTGTCTCTACTGCTGGAGAGCGGCGTTCTTGAGTTCTTAGTGTAGGGTTGACCTTATGAGTATAAAATAAACTGAAAGTAGATTAGTGTGAAATTGAAAGAAAGAGGAAAAGACAGAGAAGAGAGGGTGGGAAGTACCACCGTGCTCCTAAAAATGCATATATGAATGACACAGAGTTTGTTCACCTTAAAAGATAAAGATTTTTAAAAATTGATGAAAAAATGGAAAGAAAAGATCAGTTTATTTTGATGCCAGAAGTTTTGAAATCCAGCGCCGGCCCTGTGGCGCAGTGGGTTAATCTTCATCCTGCAATACCAGCATCCCATGTGGGTGTCAGTTCGAGTCCTGGCTGCTCCACTGCCCCTTCAGCTCTCTGCTAATGACCTGGGAAAGCAGCAGCGGATGGCCCAAGTGCTTGGGATACCTGCCACCCATGTGGGAGACCCAGAAAGAACTCTAGCCTGGCCCAACCCTGGCTGTTGCAGCCAAGTGGGGAATGAACCAGTAGATGGAAGATCTCTCTCTCTATGTGTATATATATATATCTCCCTTTGTGAAACTCTGCCTTTTAAATAAATAAACCTTTGAAATACATGTGTAGCTCCTTTTCATATATAAAATAAATCTTTTTTATTTGAGAGGCAGAGACACAGAGAGAGACAAAGAGAGATAGACAGAGAGACAGAGGGTCCATTTGCTGGTTCATTCCCTAAATACTTGCAACAACCACAGCTAGGCCAGGCCAAAGCCAGGGGCCAGAAACTCATCTTTGGTCTCACCTGTGGGTGGTAGGGGCTCAATTAGTTAAACCACCCTCTGCTGCCTCCAAGTGCGTACATTAGCAGGAAGTAGAAATCAAGAATGGAGCTGGAACTCAAACCCACATACTCCTCTAACATGGGATGTGGGTCTCCCAAGTGCTACCTTAACTGCTCTGCTAAATGCCTCGCCCAATTCATGGGCTTTTTACAATATGCATTTTCCATGAACTTTTAAAAATTTATTTATTTATTTGAGAGTCAGAGACACAGGTAGAGAGAGAAATGGATATATAGAGAGAGTCCCCATCTGCTTGTTCATTCCCCAAGTGTCCACACCAGCCAGAGTTAGGCCAAGGACCCAAGCTGGAAGCTTGGAACTTCGGTCAGGTCTCCCACGTGGGTGGCAGGCATCCGATCCCTTGAGCCATCGTCACTGCCTCTCAGCGTCTGTACCAGCAGGAAGCTGCAGTCAGAAGTCAGCCAGAAACCAAACCCACGTACTCCGCTGTGGGACTCGGGCATCTTACTGCTCAGCAAAACGCCTGCCTCATCCACGAACTTTCTGAAGACCGTTCGTATGCATGCATTTCAACGTTTTTGCACCAAAATACTTAGCTTTTAATCCCATTTTCCATGAACTTTAGAAGCCCGCTTGCATTGGGTATTCTCTGTGCCTCCCTGCTTCCCTGCTAGGAAGTCCTAGCACCTCCTCCAGCAGGATTTTCCTGCGGTTAAAGAACTCAACACGGGTGAAGTACCCAGAGCAGCACCTGTGCTTGCAAAGCGCTCCACCAACATCAGCTATTACGATTCCAAAACTGAAACATCATCTAGTTCTCGCATTTCATCTGTGTGGTCGGGAGATGCAAATCTCTCCAAACCAGTTAACTGAAACCTGCACTGCTTGCTGAATAAAAATACTCGTATTACTAACACCACACTTTTAGGTGAGTATATACCAGGTCAAGGTGTGCTCTCTGTCTCTCAACACACAGCAGCAACACATGGTAGAAAGCCTGTTAATACGGTTATTTCAAAAGGCATTGGCTTTGCGTCTCATTCCTAGAATTAGAGAAAGTGTCTTCTGGAGTTGGATTTTACAAATTCTGCCCCCCATTTTCCATCTCAGTTTATGACACCCTGTATTTTTCCACATTTAATGGTCCTGAAATTGGGATACGTGTTTCAGTTGATGTGTGTGTTTGATGTGACCACGTTTCTAGAGGCAGCTATTAAATTGATGGCGCATCTTACAAGCGATGGTGTCGTAGCATCCAGGAAACACTGTAAGAGCAGCAAGGTCAGTTGTGAGACCCAGCAAAGCCGCTGTGCCTAAGGTCCTGGCCCAAGTCATGACGTCTGGGGGTGGGGCTCTGTCACGTGTGTGGCTGCTGAGAGTGTGCCTCCCTTGCCGTGTAAGGTGTTTTGTTTTTTTTTTTTTTTTTTTTTTTTTTTAAGTATTTGAGAGAAAGAGAGCTCCTATTTGCTGGGTCACTCCCCAGATGCTTTCAAGAGTCCCAGCTGGAGCCCGAGCCAGGAGCTCATCTGGGTCCCTCACATGGGTCCTTGAGCCATCACCCACCTCCTCCTAGCGTGTGCATTAGCAGGAAGCTGGAATCATCTCCCTTCCTTTAGGCTCAGTATTGATGGGGGCTAAGCCCAGGCTTGGGTTATGTGGTTTTGTTTTGTTTTTAAGATTTTATTATTTTTTTGAGAGGCAGAGTTATAGACAGAGAGAGGGAGAGACAGAGGGAAAGGTCTTCCATCCACTGCTCACTCCCCAAACGGCCAGAGCTGGGCTGATCCGAAGCCAGGAACCAGGAGTTTCTTCCGGGTCTGCCACGTGGGTGCAGGGACCCACGCACTTGGGCCATCCTGCATTACTTTCCCAGCCTGGGTGTTTTCTAAGTGTGCAAAGCTTTGTCCTCAACTAGCGGCCTCGTGAACCACTTTCTGGGCTGGGCTAGGACCCCCAGGGAGGAAGGCATCGGGACAAAATGAAAGCAAAGGTGAAAGTAGAAACCAGGCTCAGCTGTGCCAGCCAGAAACACACAGAGAGAGAAACACACCAGCCCACGGCGGCTGGTGGGTTCCACCTGGCTGCTCCCCACCTCATACTTTCTCCGCAATCTCAGTTTCTCCCAGGTTTCGTGCCCACACAACTTGTGCAGTTACAGAAGCAGACAGCCGCCGAGGCTCCAAGTCCCTGCAGGAAGGGCCCGGGGGGCCGCTCCAGATGCTACCACGGTCTCACCCCCTACCCCTCCAGGCTGGGGCACCCTGGGGGGTCTCTCTTGCTAGAGGCTCAGGCAAAGCCCTGCTGGGTCCCCAGAGAACCTAGGGACCCAGGAGCTCACTCGCTCGCTCTCTCGCTCTCTCTCTCTCTCTGTCTCAAATAAATACTTGTAAAAGTGTAACCTTGACACAAAATAAATTCTAGCCTTGGCTCTGGGAGGTAATCTTGGTTACCTTGCGACAGTGCAGCTGAGGGAGGAAGACCAGCATGGTGATTCAGGCTGGGACTTTGGGTGGTGTGGTATCAGCAGGGCAGGTCCACAGATCCTGCCGTGCACCGATGCCAGGAAAGCGGCACACCCTGACTCCACCGGGAAGACAACGGACATCCGGCTTGGGTCCGTCCCTGGCCTCCACCCTCAGGGCGTCTTCCCCTGCCCTGGCTGATCCTCGGCTGCATCCTCTCTCTCTAACAAACTGGAAGGGCGAGTGTAACAGCTTTCAGTGGGTTTCCTGACTCCTACCAAACTACTGAAGCTCGAGCGTAGTCTTGGGAGCCTCCGGCCTTGCAGTTGGTGACCGGGCAAGGCAGCCTTGTGGGACCCGAGCCTGCTACACTTGGCAGGCTCCGTAGCTCTTCTCATTACTCAACCCTCTCTTTCTCAGAGGTCCCGCCTGAGCTCGGACCCAAACTCATTCCGCCTTCCCGGGCTCCCATCCTCTACCTCTCACAGGCATCTCCCTTCCCACCCTGACCCAGATCTCTCTGACGCCCAGTTGCATCCCGCCATCTGCTGCTTGGGGCATGCAGGGTGGCCTGTGAGCCCCCAGCACTGGAAATGCGGACTCCTGGGCCCCACCTCGGACCTGCGACATCAGACCCGGGGTGGAGCCTGGGGTTTAGACTCCGCTTTCAGGAAGAAAAGGGGAAGTATCAGAGCACCTTTCTTGCACCTGCTGGTTTGTTTGTTTGTTTGTTTGTTTTTGCCTTTAGCAAAGGATCCTTAAGCCAAAGTGGCCTACTTTGCGTGACATATTTTGTCACCCTTGGATCACACCCTCCTCACAGATGCCTGGTTTGGAAATCTCCACTAACAGGATTCTGGAATTAACAGGCAGTGTAATCAGGCAGAAACACCCAAGGATTCTTGTCTAGCAGATACGTTGATGGAAACACACAGAGAGATTTGAGCTGTAAGCAGATAAGAACATACTGGGGTTGACCAAGCCAAGTAGCAAGGTGGTCTCGTGACCAAACCCCAGGCTCCCTGAACAGCCGCAGTTCCAAGCTTTATAGGGCTTGCTTCTAGGGAAGTTACACATAGGGTTGTTTTTTGTTTGTTTGTTTGTTTTTGTTGTTGTTTTTTTGTGTTTTTTTTTTTTTTTTTTTTTTTTTGACAGGCAGAATGGACAGTGAGAGAGAGAGACAGAGAGAAAGGTCTTCCTTTGCCGTTGGTTCACCCTCCAATGGCCGCCATGGCCGGCGCACTGCAGCCGGTGTACCGCACTGATCCAAAGGCAGGAGCCAGGTACTCATCCTGGTCTCCCATGGGGTGCGGGGCCCAAGCACCTGGGCCATCCTCCACTGCACTTCCTGGCCACCGCAGAGGGCTGGCCTGGAAGAGGAGCAACCGGGACAGAATCTAGCGCCCCGACCGGGACTAGAACCCGGTGTGCCGGCGCCACTAGGTAGAGGATTAGCCTATTGAGTCGCTGTGCCGGTCTACACACAGGTTTTTTTTTTTTTTTAATTTTATTTATTTGTTTGTGAAGTAGAGTTACAGAGAGCAGGAGAGACAGACAGAAAGGTCTTCCATTCGCTGAGTCACTTCCCAGGTCTCCCACATGGGTGCTGGGGCCCAGGCACTTGGGCCATCCTCCACACTGCTTTCCCAGACCATAAGCAGAGAGCTGGATCGGAAGAGGAGTAATCAGACACGAACCAGTGCCCATATGGGATGCCAGTGCTGCACCGGCCCAGTTACCTACAATTTTAAGTTTTGGGGATGCATATTCAAAGGGGAAGGTGCTCAGACGTCCTCTAAGTTATGATTGTCACATGCGTCCATGTTCATTAGGGGTAGAAAGTTACCATTGTAATGAGTGTGCTTGGGCTTTCTTTATCAGAAAGGCGAACTTGAGGATGAGACTCTTTTTTTTTGACAGGCAGAGTTAGTGAGAGAGAAAGAGAGACAGAGAGAAAGGTCTTCCTTTTGCCGTTGGTTCACCCTCCAAGTGGCCACTATGGCCGGCGCGCTGCGCCAATCCGAAGCCAGAAGCCAGGTGCTTCCTCCTGGTCTCCCATGGGGTGCAGGGTCCAAGCACTTGGGCCATCCTCCACTGCCTTCCCAGGCCACAACAGAGAGCTGGACTGGAAGAGGAGCAATCGGGACAAAATCCAGCACCCCAACCGGGACTAGAACCCGGTGTGCAAGCGCCGCAGGTGGAGGATTAGCCTAGTGAGCCATGTCACCAACTGAGACTCTTTTTTTTTTTTTAAAGATTTATTTGAAAGACAGAGTTACAGGTAAAAACACACCGAGAGAGAGGTCTTCCATCCCCTGGTTTACTCCCCAAATGGCTGCAACAGCCAGAGCTGAGGCTATCCAAAGTCAAGAACTACAAAGTCAAGAGCCAGGAACTTTTTCCAGGTCCCCCATGTGCAGGGGCCCAAGGACTTGGGCCATCTTCTACTGCTTTCCCAGGCCATAGAAGAGAGCTGGATTGGAAGTGGAGCAACCAGGACTTGAACCAGTGCCCATATGGGATGCCAGTGCTGCAGGCTGGGGCTTTAACCTGCTGTGCCACAGTGTCGGCCCCAAGGATGAGATTTCTACAGAATCCTTTCTTTACCCAGTCCCAAACAGGTAAGGGCTTATGCTTTCTCAGCAAGGGGAGTTGACAGTGGGAATGTGCCTGCATCCAGTTAGCTGTGGCGTGCACCTTCCTGCAATGACACCTGGTTGATTTTCACTAGCATTGAAACAGAGTTGGAAAGGTGGGCATTTAGCCTAGTAGTTAAGAATCCCATGTCTCATGAGCTGGCACTGTGGCGTAGAGGGTAAAGCCACCACCTGCAGTACTGGCATCCTATAATGGCTCTGATTTGAGTCCTGGCTGCTCCACTTCTGATCCAGCTCTCTGCTATCATCTGGGATAGCAGTAGAAGATGCACCTGCACCCGAGTGGGAGACTCAGAAGAAGCTCCTGGCTCCTGGCTTCGGATTGGCACAGCTCTGGCCGTTGCAGCCATCTGGGGAGTGAACCAGCAGATGGAAGACCTGTCTCTCTCTCTCTCTGCCTCTCATTCTCTCTCTGTGTAACCCTGACTTTCAAATAAATAAATAAATCTTAAAAAAAAAATCCCATATCCCACACCAGAGTACTCGAGTTTGACACCTGGCTCTGGCGCATGATCCCAGCTTCCTGCTACTGCAGACCCTGGAGTACAGTTCGAGTAACTGAGTGCCTGCCACTCACATCAAAGACCTGGATTGCGTTCCTGGCTCCTGGCTTGGACCTTGCCCAGGCCCAGCTATTGTGGGCATGTAGGGAGTGAACCAGCAGATAGAAACTTACTCTCTTTCTCCATCTCAAATAAATCAGTATTTTTAGAAATTAAAATAGAGGGTTGTGTTGTTTTCTTTGGTAGGAAAGTGTTAGCCGCGGCCGTTGATTGGTATTTCATAAATGAACTGAAATGGAGTTGAAATGGACTGGCTGAAGTGGAGAAATACCCATTTCAGAGAGTTGGAAGAAGAGACTTGACCCACCTCTGAGTGAGGAAACACAGCTTGCCTGGGCTACACAAGACACAGAGACTCCCAGTCGCTGCCATGTCCAGGGCTCTGCTGGGGGGGGGGGGGGCGGCTGGCTCCCCCTTTCCCAAATTCACCCTGGAGAACCTATGGCAGGAAACACCACCAACAACAATGACAGAGCCTGAGAGACGGCTCAGACCAAGATCTTGCCTGGGACACGTGACCTACAAAATTCCAGAAGAGCAGCCGGCACCGCCAGGGAACGTGGGCTCTGAACTGACCATGTCAGGTCCTCAGGAGAAAAACGGCAAACCACAAAAGCGGAAGCAATGCCCCCCACCCACCTCCCTCAAAGGAAATAACTGGATCCTCATCAATCCTAGATAAGTCGTTCAGGCGGTCGATCGGATGAGGACGCATTCCCGTGATGAGCTCCCCTCGATAAGAAAGCATGACCCCTGACCTTGTGGGCTGCAAAATCCCTGCCTGGGCCTCCTGCAGGCCCTTCCCTCCCCATGGGGAAGAATTCAAGGTGGAGGAGTAAAGGTGCACAGGAAACGGGAATTTATTTAGAGCAAAGCAAAAAATGCACACTCAAGAAATAAGTCAAAGGCTGGCGCTGTGGCACAGCGGGTTAAAGCCACGGCCTGCAGCACCAGCATCCCTAGGGATGCCGGTTCGAGTCCTGGCTGCTCCATTTCCAATCAGCTGCCTGCTACTGCACCTGGGAAAGCATCCGAAGACGGCTCTTGTGCTTGGGCCCCTGCGTGCACGTAAGGAGACTCAGAAGCAGCTCCTGGCTCCTGGCTTCGGCTGGCACAGCCTGGATGGTGGGTCCTCTCTTTTTCTCTCTTTCTCTCCCTCTGTAACTCTGCCTTTCAAATAAATACATAAAATCTTTAAAAGAAGGAAGGAAGGAAGGAAGGAAGGAAGGAAGGAAGGAAGGAAGGAAGGAAGGAAGGAAGGAAGGAAGGGAGGAAGGAGAGAGAGAGAGAGAGAGAGAGAGAGAGAGAGAGAGAGAGAGAGAGAGAGAAAGAAAGAAAGAAAGAAAGAAAGAAAGAAAGAAAGAAAATAAATCAGGCCAGTTCGAGAGAGAAAGAGAATGAATAAAAGGCTCAAAAACATAGAAAAATGACAAACAAGGGGGGAAAACTTCACAAAGAAAAAACCCAAGAACAAGGTTAAACCCCTGCCCCCTTTTTAGCCATGCAGAGGCCTGGGGGTGATGTCCAGGTTAGAGTGCAATTGAACTTTCAAAAGCAAGTGAAGTTTGGGGCAGGGCTTCCGTACCACCCTGTTCTACACCCTTTTTTTTTTTTTTTTTTGAAAATATTCAAAGTGTTGTGGCATCAGATCCCTAATGAGAGTGGGGAGTGCCCGTATAGGAGTTTTATTGTAATGACCTAAAAAGATCACTGGAGGGACACATCCAGAGACCACATGGAATATTTCCAGCTAGCCTGGGCTTTGCAGCATGGTGCAACATTTGGAAGCTTGCAGTTTGTGCAACAGGCACAAGGCAGTGTTGGTGAGGTAGGAGACAGGCCTGGATGGTGCCCAGAAAATGAAACTTGGGTGAACACAGAAAGGGAAGAGAGTCCTCAGTGGGGCTGAGCCAGGCCGGTATCCGGGGGCGGTCCTGCAGCAGGTCAGTCGCAGCTGTCAAACCTGGAGCTGTCAGTCGGCAGAGCTTCCCCCATGACAGCAGTTCCAGCGGGGCTGTCAGACCTCAGCTCCTCCCCCTGCCTACCTACCGTCCCACAACGACCTGCCTGGAGCTACGTTAAGGATTCTGTGCATCAACCTCAATCTTGTCTTCAATATCACTTTTCTGGTAAAGAAAGCCCACACCCCTATTAGAGTGTTAAATCTCTACCCCAAACTGACCACACAACGTGTGCAACACACATGGTAACTTAGAGCATCCGAGCACCCTCCCCCTTGAATATGCATCCCCCAAACCTAACAAATGTGTGTTAACTTCCCTAGAAACAAGCCCCATCAAGCCTGGAACTGCCGGCTGTTTCAGGAGCCTGGGGATTGGTCAGGAGACCCCCTTGCTGCTTGGCTTGGTCAACCCCAGTGTAGTTCTTTCTGCTTACGACTCAAATCCCTCTCTGCTTGTTTCCCTCGGCGTCCACGCTCAGGTTTTCCACTCGGTTACAGAAGGACCCGACAGTTCATGAATGTAAACTCAAAAATATAATTAAAGAGCTACGACAGAATCAGTATCAAACAAGGAATTACAGAACAAGCAGAATAACTGGCACTCAGGAAAACACAAACAAAGGCGCAGGAGGAAGCTCTCGGAGGTGACGGCTACGTTCGAGGCCTTGGTAGTGACCATGGAATGATGGTTTCACAGGCGAACGCTCCTCTCCAGACACATCAAGTTCTATACATTAGATATCTACAGCGCTTTGTATTTTAACCATGCCTCAGTAAAGCATGGACAAAAGATGGAGTGGCTTTTATTTGCCTCTAGGTTCTTGATTACAGTCATACATACGTCTCTGATTAAGTAGGTATAACAGTGCATTGGCAATAAGCGGTGTCAAAAAGACAGAATTATAACAAATTGACAGAGCTTAATTGGCTTTTATTTGCAATTCTAGAAGCAGGCAACACATCGTTTTTCAAAACAGAATGTTCTCCCAAGCTGAGCAGAAGGTGTTGGTTTTATAAATGGAGAAAAGCTGAGGAAAGCAGAAATGGAGAATAACAAGCAGACTGGCCATTTCAAGACTGCTCCCAGACAGGATTCAAATAGAGGGACCTCCTCAAGGTGCTGGCTCAGGAAAACGGGACTCCTTTTGACTGGTTGCTGTGACTCTTCTGGGGCTGTGTGTGTGTGTGTGTGTGTGTGTGTTGGAGATTTGTTTTATTATTTGAACAGCAGAGTTACAGAGACAGAGGGAGAGATAGAGATTTTCCATCTACTAGTTCATTCCCCAAATTTCCATAATGGCCAGGGCTGGGCCAGGTAGAAGCCAAGAGCCTGGAAACCCATCCAGGTCTCCTATATGGGCAGCAGGGGCCTAAGTACTTGGCCATCTTCCACTGCTTTCCCAGGCACGTAGCAGGCCCTGTTTGGTTTTAAGGCAAAGAGAGAGGCAGACAGAGACCGCCCATCCCCTGGTTCATTCCCCAAATGCTCACAACAGCCGGGGCTGGGCCAGGCCGAAGAGGAGCTAGGTACTCAATCTGGGTCTCCCATGTGGACGACAGGGACCCAGCTACTTCAGCCATCCCCCTCCAGGGGTGAGCATCAGCGGGAAGATGGAATCAGTAGGTGAGCTGGGGATAGAACCCGGGCACTCTGAAATGGGATGTGAGCGTCTCAAGCAGTGTCTTAACTGACCAAGTGCCAAGTGTCTGCCTTGTCTTTTATCCGCCACCCCCCAACCCCCCACGTACACATCTAGCCCCTAGCTGCTTTCAGAGAGCCCTGTTTGATTACAGAACACAAAGCACAAGTGACCCCATCCTGTCCTGGTTTGATCTGCTGGGGCCTAAGGCAGGACACTAGTCCTTCATGCAACAAACGGCCTCCTATACATTTTACTTAATGGTAGAAATAAACTCTACATCACTTTACCATAGATTAAATCTTCAAGCACTAAAAAACAATGTTCAGGGGCCAGTGTTGTGGTATAGTGGGATAAGCCAGTGCCAGAATCCCTTATGGGCACTGGTTCAAGTCCCAGCTGCTCCACTTCCGATCCAGCTCTCTGCTATGGCCTGGGAAAGGAGTAGAGGATGGCCCAAGTCCCGGGCCCCTGCACCCACGTGAGAGACCCAGAAGAAGCTCCTGGCTCCTGGCTCCTGGCTATTGATCATGCAGCTCCGGCCGTTGTGGCCATTTTATTTTAAAAAATAAAATCTTTTTTAAAAAACATTAAAAAATAAACCTCTCTGATCTTTGGTTTCCTCACCTATAAAATAAGAGCAGCCATGGCAACATCATAGGACTGGGGTGATGATGACAAAAAATGATGCATGCAAAGTGCTCAGCACAGCACTGGGTGCATGATTTACCCGCAACGTTAGCAATTATCATATTTCTTCTCCACCCTAGGAGCTGAGTGGGCTTGGGAGGATCCATCGAGGCCTAACATATGTTCGATCATTTGGAGGTTTTTTTTTTTTTTTTTTTTTTTAAAGATTTCATTTATTTGTTTGAGAGGTAGAGTTACAGTGAGAGAGAGAGACAGAGAGAAAGGTCTTCCTTCCGTTCACTCCCCAGATGGCCGCAATCCCTGGAGCTGCGCCAATCCGAAGCCAGGAGCCAAGAGCTTCCTCCCGGTCTCCCATGCGGCTGCAGGGGCGTAAGGACTTGGGCCATCCTCTGCTGCTTTCTCAGGCAGAGAGCTAGATTGGAAGTGGAGCAGCCAGGACTAGAACCAGCGCCCATATGGGAAGCCGGTGCCGCAGGCAGAGGATTAACCTGCTGCGCCACAGCGCCGGCCCCTGGACTTTGTTTTATTAATTATTAAAGTTTGTTTATATTTTAAAAGTAGTTAAGATTCCTCTTTTTTTTCCTTCATTTTATTTGGAGGGAAGAGAGACAGAGATCTCCCATCTGCTGGCTCACTCCTTTAAATGCCTGCAACAGCCAGGGCTGGGCGAGGCTGAAGCCAAGAACTGGAAACTCAATCCAGGTTTACGACATGGGTGGCAAGAAACAGGTATCTGAGCCATCGCCTGCTGCCTCCCAGCGTGCTCATTATCAGGAAGCTGGCAGTGGGAGCAGGGCCAGGGCTCTAACCAAGCACTCTGACGTGTGATGTAGGTGTTCAAACTGGCAGTTTAACTGCTGTAGCAAGTACCCCTGTTCTATCATTTTGCTCTTTAAGAATAAGGTTCTTTTTTTAAAAAAATAATTTTTTTAATTACTTGAGAGGCAGAGAGACAAAGCTCCCACCTATTGCCTCACTCCTCAAATGCCAGCAACGGCCAGGGGTGAACCAGCGCTGAGACGGAAGCCACAAGCCACGAACTGCATCTGGGACGCCCACATAAATGGCCATCACCACTGCCTCCCGGGGTCTGCAATAGCAGGGAGCTAGAATAGGGGGAGGAGCCAGACTTCAAACCCAGGGGGTGTGGCCATCCCACAGGCATCTTAAACGCTAGGCCAAACAACTGCACTTGGTTCTTTCTTGTTATCACTGTAATGACTACTCTCAAGACTTGGAAACTATAGACAAGCTTAAAGAAAAAAATAAAAGTCCCCTGTAATCTTACATATAAATACAACCTTGCTGATTATTTCTGATGAATTTCCTTCCAGATTTATATATATATATATACCTTCTTTCATGTGCATTTATATTTACTGTTGAATAATTTTTCTATACCAACAGTTTTTATGTTGATTTATTACTGCCATGACCTTTTCTCCATGTCATCAGTCTTCTAAATCATGATTTTTAACTAAACGATTTATTATTTTAATTGCACACACATCTTTAAGGTCATGTGCTATATAAAATTACATAGCAAGGTAGAAATACTACTTTTTTACATTGTCACATTTTTATAACATAATTTATTCGAACTCTTCCCATGTCTCTTCCACATTAGTCTCTGTGCCTTCCTCAGAGCCATTTTTTGGGTTGCTTCACATAGCTTTCTGGAGCACATTACCTTCATGTCTGTCTAAATTATTACAGTTCCAGCAATTTCACAAAATCTATTTGCTTTTACTGGAAACTTTATCCTAAAACCACAAGTATGACAGTTCTACCTAAAACAGTTCTGATCTTCTTCAAAATTTTTTCTTTTATTTTTATTTGAAAGGCAGAGAGACAGAGAGAGAGACAGAGAGAGAGAGAGAGAGCGCGCGACAGAGAAAGGAGAGAGCAGAGCGAGAGAGAGATCTTCCTCTGTGTTTCACTACCCAAATGCCCACAACAGCCAGGGCAGACACAGGCTGAAGCCAGGAGCCTGAAACTTCATTTGGGTCTCCCACAGTGGTGGCAGGAGCCCAAGCACTTGGGCCACCATCTACTGACTCGAAGATGCACTAACAGGAAGCTGGATCGGAAGCGGAGTAGCCACAATCTGAACCAGGCACTCTGATGATGGGATGTAGGCATCCGAAGCTGTGGCTTAATACTCCACACCGCAACACCTGCCCCACTGCTGTTCTTCAATGGTTGAAGGCCAAAACTCAGGGGAACTACCAGGGTGGGAGGCTAGGGGTCAATCTGAAAGCAGCCCCTGCTTGCCCCTTGCTAAGTTCCAGATACCCCAGGAGTGGCCAGTAGCCAGACACACCCAAAAGGCATTCTCCCAAATGATTAGGAATTTGGCCATCAAGAAGTGCACAAGCCCATTCAACTTAGAGCTTCCAGAAGCCAGCATCCCACGCCTTTGCTGTTTCTCCATACTATATGAGGGGGCTCCATGGAGTTCTTGGTGAGATTAAATTAAAAGGAGAGTTTAGGCCGGTGCCGTGGCTCAATAGGCTAATCCTCCGCCTGTGGCACCAGCACCCCGGGTTCTAGTCCTGGTCGGGGTGCCGGATTCTGTCCCGGTTGCCCCCTTTCCAGGCCAGCTCTCTGCGTGGCCCGAGAGTGCAGTGGAGGATGGCCCAAGTGCTTGGGCCCTGCACCCCATGGGAGACCAGGAGAAGCACCTGGCTCCTGGCTTCTGATCAGCTCAGTGCGCCGGCCGCAGCGGCCATTGTGGGTGAACCAACAGCAAAGGAAGACCTTTCTCTCTGTCTCTCTCTCTCACTGTCCACTCTGCCTGTCAAAAAAAAGTAAAAATGAAAAAAGGAGAGTTTATTTTGGTGCAAAAAATTTGCAATCAATGCATAGCTTTTTTTTTCCCATAATGCTCACTTTCCATGAACATTTTGAAGATTCTGCACATGCATGGATTTCCATTTAACTGCACTAAAATAAACTCATATTTTAACTTCATTTTTGCATTAACTCTTTGAAGCCCCCTCATATAAGGGCCTAAGACCTCCAGAGAGCCAACAGCTGAAGATAATTCAAGACTCAAAGAAGAACAAGGATACCCAAAGACGATACTGTGGCACCCAGGACTGGAGAAGCCCAGTAGAGAAACGATCCCTTTCCCAAGGCCTGTGAGAGACACTGAGAGTTGCTACTTTGAAGACAGAGGAGCATACAGAAGAAAACAGATCCCTCCACTCTGAACATTCGGCTCAGCTGCCTAATAGTCACCTTGCTGGTTTTGCAGAAATCATGCAAACCTAGTGGTGCCAGGAGCTTTTCTTGATGAGTGAGAACTCACGATGTTTAGCCAGGAAGCTGTGAGGGAAGTCGGTTTCCGGCCAGCGGTGTGCTGGCAAACGTTTAACAACAAGCTCTCAAGTATACGTGGTGGGTGGGGAAACCCCGGTGTACATTTCCCCACCAAGCTCAAGTTCGCAACATGACATCCCTGAATGCAAAGCCGTGAAAAGATAGCAGGAGGCCATTATACCAGGGTACATCCAACAGGTCATGGAAAATGGGTATTAGGAAACAATTATGCTTAGGTTTCAAAAACGGTTGTACCAAAACAAACTTATCTTTTAGTCCCATTCTCCATGAACTTCTTGAAGTACCTTTGTGTAGTATTTTACCATATCCATACAATAGATATCAAAAATAGAGAACAAATAATAGTAGAATAATCAGAATGTGATATACTTCAAGTGTTACTACCTTTGTTTTTAATGATTTATTTTCAAAGATAGAAAACCTTTATTTATCAAATTTTTTAAAATTATTTATTTATTTGAAAGGCAGAGCGACAGACAGAAAGGTCTCCCATTCACTCATTCACTCCCCAAATGACCACAACAGCCAGATCTGAGCCAAGTTATAGTGAAGAGTCAGAAACTCCATCGTGGGCATCAGGGGCCCAGATACCCGGGTCACCTTCTGCTGTCCTCCCAGGCACATTAGCAGGGCGCTGGATCAGAAGCTGAGCAGCCACGACTTGAACCAGTGCTCCAGTATGGAGTGGCAGTGTCTCAAGTGGAGGCTTAACCCACCGAGCCACAACACCAGCACATTTAATGATTGTTTGATTGTGTTTTGTTTGTAAATATTTTAAATTTATTGGAATAAAGGCATCAAACAAGATTGTAGCTATTTTTTACATACTTAAAAATGGTCTGTTTTTTTTTTTTTTTTCCTGTGTCCCACCTCCAAACGATTTCACCACTAGCACCACCTTGGGGACCAATCCTTTAACCCACGAACATTTGGGAGACATTCAATGTTCAAAGCATCTTCAGGAGCACATGTAGCAAAGCCCTCAGGGAAATGTTTTATTTAGCTATTAAGTTTATATATTACTTTATTATTTTTTGAATATTTTAAAAATTTATTTTCTGCTCTATTTGAAAGGCAGAGAAACGGAGATCATCCATTGGCTGGGTCACTCCCCAAATGCCCCCAGCTGCCACAGCTGAGCCGGGCCACAGCCAGGAGCCTGGAACTCAATCTGGGTCTCTCGCATGGGTGGCAGGGACCCAGGTGCTTGAGCCATCACCTGCTGCCTCCCAGGGTGCACATGAGCAGGAAGCGGGGATCCGAGCCCAGACGCCCTGCTGTGGAATGGAAGCCTCCCCAGCAGAGGCTTAACAGTCGTGCCAAATGCCTGCCCCTGCTTTAATTTTTAATGATGCGGCCGGCGCCGTGGCTCACTAGGCTAATCCTCCACCTTGCAGCGCTGGCACATGGGTTCTAGTCCCGGTCGGGGCGCCGGATTCTTTCCCGGTTGCCCCTCTTCCAGGCCAGCTCTCTGCTGTGGCCAGGGAGTGCAGTGGAGGATGGCCCAAGTGCTTGGGCCCTGCACCCGCATGGGAGACCAGGAGAAGCACCTGGCTCCTGGCTTCGGATCAGCGCGGTGCGCCGGCCACAGCAGCCATTGGAGGGTGAACCAACAGCAAAAGGAAGACCTTTCTCTCTGTCTCTCTCTCTCACTGTCCACTCTGCCTGTCAAAAAAAAAAAAATTATGCATGTTTAACTGCTGGTGTTCAACATTCCTGAACACTTAATGATCAGAGGCCACGAAGCAGCACAAGCCCACTCATCATTCTGTTCTCTGACCATCCCTGTCTCTGAAACCCCTCACGGCGGAGCCAGCTGAGTGCCTTGAGGACAGTAGAAAGAATCACGCGGAGTTTGAATGCCGTGTGGGCTGTGCCCTCACATCCCCATTTATCTGGTGAGCCAGTCCCAGATCCTGCCTTAACGTTTGTTTTAATTACAAGCTACAGACAATGATAGAATGAGAACAGACAGCTACTCAGTTGGCCAGGGTGAAACATTACACATCCACTGGATACTTTCTAGACAGCTTCCTGCTCACATCCACCCCCTCCTCCTCAGAGGCAACCGCCGCCCTGGACTGCAGGTCTACCTTTCCCACAGATCTCTGTGAGCAGGCGCAGGTGGCAAAACACACAGAACAAGGCTGGGGTTGTGATGCAGTGGGGTAAGCCATTCCTTGGGATGCGATGCCTGCATCCTATAGGGACGTGCCTGATAAGCACTTTGTTTCATTTTTTTAAGATTTATTTATTTATTTGAAAGTCAGGGTTACACAGAGAGAGAAAGAGAGGCGGAGAGAGAGAGAGAGAGATCTTCCATCCGCTGGTTCACTTCCCAACTGGCCACAATGGCCAGAGCAGCGCCGATCTGAAGCCAGGAGCCAGGAACATCTTCCAGGTTTCCCACCTGGGTGCAGGGGCCCAAGGACCTGGGCCATCTTCTACTGCTTTCCCAGGCCATAACAGAGAGCTGGATTGGAAGTGGAGCAGCTGGGAGTCAAATCGGCGCCCGTATGGGATGCCAGCACTGCAGGCGGTGGCTTTAGCCGCTATACCAACAGCACCGGCCCATCAGCTTATTTTTATTTCCATGAAATTTTGAAGCACCTGTGTATATATAATATTTATATATAGGTATAGATGATAGAAGATAAGATAGGTAGATAGACAGATGATAGGACACGGAATGTTTCCAGTTTCCTTTTACAGTCAAGAGAACTCAGAGTTCATCTTGTCTTAATAAAAATATCTCATTTATTAATTTTTTAAAAATGGTTCTAATTCTAAAGAAATGAACTCAAGCAGAACAGCTTCAGAGGTGCAATTGTTCCCTGTATTTGTAGGCTTTTGGAGAGGGTGGGTGCCTGATAGCCCATTTCAGGACGGGGACAGATGCCAGGGAGCGAGGAGGAGTCTGCAGGCTGCCCCTCTGGCTTGGCTTCTGCTTCCCTGAGAATGCCCGTGGACGTCACAGTCTCTGCTGTCACACTGCCACTCACTATAACACCACTATGAAGACATCTGATTCATCGAATCCTTTACAAACGGTCATTTCTGTCCGAGAGGTAGGAGTTTACATAGTATTGCTATTTTACCCCTTTTTAAAAATGGCAAATATTGACAACCATCAAGGCAGGAAGATGTTATTTATGAAGATTGTTGTAAGCCAAAAATCACAAGATGGAGATTTGTGAATCTTTATCGAACTTGATTCTGAAAGTTTGTATCGAGCACCGTCAGGCTCGAGAGCAGGGGAGAGACTGCAGATTTATTACTTGGTCCTAAATGGACAACAGCAGATATAAAATCTCAGAATTTAATATCAGCTTTGAAAATGCTAAATTGAGAGTTCGAGCCGTTTCCACTTTATGAACTGGCACATTGTAGAAAGCCGGGGCTGTATTGATTTCCGACGGAGCGGCTGTCTCTGAAATGGATTTGTGCTTTTTCCTCTCCCATCGCACTCTAAAGGCGCATTTGAAGCCATGTCCTCTTCATTTCCATTTAGCGCCTGTGACTTAATTGAAGGAGAAAGCAGGCAGCTTTTCATGGCAGGGCCTCTCCCCGAGAGCCAGCTGGGGGCACGGCAGGGGTGGGGAGCAGAACTAAAGGAATCTGCTGAGTGACAGGCAGCCCACATGGTGGATTCCCCCCCCAACCCCCAAACACCCAGCTCCAAGCTGACGGATTCAAAGCCCTGCCCCGAGCCCCTCCTGCAGTGGCACGCCTGGAGCAAAGGTGTCCTATATGTCACTGCCTAGATATTTCGCGCCACCCATCCCCTCCTGGAGGGGCCTCCTCGTCCCCTTGGCCTGCCTTTCTGCCTTGCCTTTTGGGGAATGCAGGGATCTCAACTCAGAAGTCCTGGGCACAGCAGGGCCAGTGCCACCCGTGGCCTACTGAGCAGGAAGGGACGCGGTGTGGGACCAGGCTTAGCCGTGCAGTAACCTAAGCTTTGGCCTCCGCTCTGCTCCCCGCGTTATTACAGCCCCAGGGCAGCTTTTGTGCTCAGGTGCATGGGTGTCTGTATAGAGACCCCGAATTGGCCGGCCCCTGTCTTCTGTGGTCAAAGGATGCTAGAATGGAGCCTCTGCCCTCAGCGCCCACCCCGTCGTCCTCCATGCCAGGCCCCTGTGGCTCCCATTACAAACCTCCCACAAACCAAGTGGTCTAAAGCAACGCTCACTTACTCTCTTACAGTTGTGGAAGTCGGAAGCGGGTCTTATGGCTTGCATAGGCTATGTCTCCCGAAACTCAGGTGGACAGCCAAATCCCAAAGTCACAGGTTGGTGATGCTGAGAGCAAACACGTTGCCCAAATGCGGTGTTCCCACGGGGGACCCAGTGGCAGGGCCTTAGGGCACTGGAGAAGTGCCCTCAGAAGGTGGCTCTTGTGAGAAGGTTGATTACTGCAGCCAAGTTAGGCCCAGCCCCGCTCTGAGCTCCCGGCTCCCCATGGGATCTCTCTTCCACGCGTGCTCCGCCGAGGTCAGCCATGGGCTGAGGCGATGACACTCCAAGACCCTGAGCCGAAATAAGCTTCCTTCCTTCACAGGCAGCTTCTCCTAGGAATTTGGCTGTAGTAAGGGATCCTGAATTCCTCGGTTCACAGCCTCTTCTCCATCTTCAGAGTGCATCCGTCCAACGTCTCCTTCTGTCATCACGTCTCCTCCCTCTCCTCCCACGCCCCGCCTCTCTCCAGCAAGAGCCTTTGTGATGACACTGTGCCCACCCAGATCACCCAGGATCACCTCTGCACCACAAGATCCTTACTTATTTCAATCACGCCTGCAAAGTCCGTTTATCCATACAAGACAACATATTCACAGGTTCAGGGCATCACGGTACAGAAACTATGTGTGTGTGTGTGTGTGTGTGTGTGTATTCAGCTCACCACACCTCCCCACTGCTAAATTGAGATTTTGCCATTAGAGAGACATTCCTTTGGGTCTCAAGTTTAATATGTTTAAGAGCCTCTTTTAAATAATTTTTTTTAATTTATTCTCTTTATTTGAAAGGCATAGAGACAAACAGGCATAGATCTCCCAGCCACTGTGTTACTCCCCAGATGCCCACAGGAGCCAACCTGAAGCCAGAAACTGGGAACTCAATCCAGGTCTCCCACATGGATGGCACTGGAACCTCACCTGCTGCCTCCCAGGTGCAAATCAGCAGGAAGCTGGAAGTGGGAGTGTTGAGCCAGGACTCCAATCCAAGCACTCTAACAAGGGATGAGGGTATCCCAGACAGCCTCTTAACAGCTGCACCAAAGGCCTTCCCCAACTATTCCTTTTAAAATGCAAACACTCCTGGCAAAGCCGATGTCAACAGAGTTCATCCAAAAGTCAACGGGGAGCCCGTGTTTTTGCACAGGGGTTAAACCACTGATTGCAACACCGGCATCCCTTATCAGAGCTCTGCCTCCGATCCAGCTTCCTGCTACCGAGCCTGGGAAAGCAGCCAAAGGTGGCTTGGGCTCCTGCTACTTGTGTGGGAAACCATGATTAAGATCCTGGCTCCTTGCTCCTGCCTTCAGCCTGGTCCAGACCCATCTACTTGGACACTTGGGCAGTGCCTCTCTCCACCCTCTTCATTCTGCCTTTCAAATACATAAATCTTTCCTTTAAAAAAAACTCATGGAAAGTGTATATTATGAAAAAAAAAACAGGTATGGCTTTCAAAAAAAATTTTTTGTCTTTATTTATTTGAAATAGTTACAGAAAGAGGGAGAGAGGGAGAGAGGAAGAGAGAGAGAGAGAGAGACAGAGAGAGAGAGAGAAAGTTTTCCATCCATTGTTTCCCTCCCCAAATGGCTGCAATAGCTGGAGCTAAGCCAATCTGAAGCCAGGAGCCAAGAGCTTCTTCTAGGTCTCCCACACGGGTGCAGGGGCCCAAGGACTTGGGCCATCTTCTACTGCTTTCCCAGGCCATAGCAGAGAGCTGGATAGGAAGTAGAGCAGCTGGGATTCGAACTGGCACCTGTATGGGATGCTGGTACTGCAGGCTGGTGCTTTAACTTGCTGGGCCACAGCGCTGGCCCCTCAAAAAATTTTGCAGTTTCATTTCTTTAACTTCTCTTTTAATTCCACTGGCCCACAAACAGTTAAGTACCTTCCTATTGGAGAGGCCCTTGGTCTGCTCTCAAGTTCTCCTCTGCCCTGAGCCCTTCTCTTCCACGAGGCTGAACTGAGCTGGATGGCGGAGGCCCCCAGAAGGTGCCCCACCCTCCCCTGCAAACCATGAGAAAGTGCAGAACATGCAATTACAAGGTTCCGCTGATGGATTCATCACTTACCAGACCGGAGCAAAGACACTTAGCGTCATCTTACAGGGAGAGAATGGATTCCAGATCAGGAAGATCTGCATGGACCCAGAGGGCAGGAGTGATTCTGGGATGTCGCGAGCATCAGTCGGGCAGTCCGGCATGGAAGCCCAGAAAGGAAGAGACATGTGCTCACAGTCCGTGGGCCGGGGTCTCTGCTGGCGCCCCCAGCCCCACTCTCCACCTCCTCCACCCTGCTCTGCCACTGAGAACCTAGCCTCCAGGGACTGTACCCACCAGGCGCTCTGGCTTCCAGCTGGGTTCACTTGAGGGGAGGCACAAGCCAAAGACAGCAGCAGTGCCAGTGGCTAGTTTAGGGGTATGTTAACAGCCCTTCTTGGTTTTCTCTCTAATATGTATTCATTTATTTAAAAGAAGAGAAACATAGCGAAGGAGAAAAGAGAGAGAGAAACATCTGCCATCCACTGGTTCACTCTCCAACAGCCAGATGTGGGCCAGGCTGAAGTCAGAAGTCAGGAACTCCATCTGGGTCTCCCCAGTTGAGTGGCAGGGGTCCAAGCACTTGGGTCATCTTCGGTTGCTTTTCCAGGTGCATTTGCAGGGAAATGGATTGGAAACAGAGCAGCTGGGACTTGAACTGGCACTCCGATATGGGATGCCATCCCAGAACACAGCACACCTCTGCTGAAGGGGGCATGTGTTCAGTGACTATGCCAGGTAGTCCTCCCGTATGGAGGTGACAGCTCCAAACCTGAGAGCTCAATGCCATTCAACTTTGGTCTTCTCTACCAATTCCTCCTGCACTAACTCCAGGAGCCCTGAACCCTGACCCGTGGATACCTTGATTCCCTGTGTATCTTCTGATCCCACGAGAGGAAGGCTCTGGCTAGGCGAATGTCAGCTTAGCAGGTTTATGTCTTACTGAACACCACTCGGTCGGCTTTTTTTTGTTTGCATTTCTCTCTGCGGATTTGTTACTAGGAGTCAACATCCTGGCATCCCTGCAGACTTGGCACGTGAGAAGATAAGACTGTCTGGACCAGCAAGGCCAGAGACAGAGCAGACACTGGATCACAGCGGATGCCCCTTGTGCGGCCACCTGTGGCCAGGCCCTCTGGCTTCTCCCGCCATATCTACCCCAGCACACTCTCCCGTTTAGACTCTTGCAGCCTTTCATATCCTCTACTGGGCTAGCATTTCCTGAGCCTCCCACCGTCTGTTATCAGTTAACACCTTGCAGGGATTATGACAGCAGGCGCAGCGCAGGAACACGAAGAAATGGGACACAGCTCAATGCTCGCAGAGGGAAGCAGAGGGGGAGGTGGGTGAACAGGAGGAGGAGGAGGAAGCTGACAATGAGGGGGCGGGCAGACTGACCTGTCCACTTCCTCACAGCCATCGCTGGACGGGTCTGTCTCTGTGGTCGCCTCTGTGGGTATCGGGTCTAGTCCCAGCTCTGCCCCATCCTACCCGTGTGATCCTTCTTCAGCTAGTGGCTTTTTCTGAAAGATTTATTTATTAATTTGAAAGGCAGAGTTACAGAGAGAGGGGGAGAGAAAGAGAGCCCTCCTCAGCCCTCCCACGCCTCACTCTAGGAGAGAGACCACTGTGTCGGGTTCCTCCTGTGAATCTGTGTGTCTGTAAGGGGGGTACCATGCATTGCATACAAGGGCACATCAGAAAGCTGGTGGGAAATGAGATTAAGAGGTAAGTTTAGGGGCAGGTGTTTAGCCTAGCAGTGAGCCTGATCCCAACCCCCGTTCTTTCACTCCCCATAATGGAAATGAACCTGAGGTCAAAGTGAAACCCACACAGGGTTCACTGGGGGCTTGTCCTTAAACACAAGGGAGAGAGCATGACGAGAAGACCGCCCACCGACTGGCTCAGTGAGGGGAGCTCTTATCAGGTGGTGGTACCCATCATTGATCTGCACCTGCCCCTTGGCACACAGCACCTCAATTTCTACCTGGTTCCATGTCCTCACGCAGACCACAAGCTCCAAATGGCGGTGTTTTCGCTCATGTTCCGGCCACCACCCTGGGAAGGTTGCAAGTCAGTCACTCTGGGGTGCTCTGGGCATGTGCACACGCAATAGAGGGTCCTTTGCAGTGAGGGTGCAGACGGTGCTTGCTCCCGACTGGCTGGGAGCTGAGTGGAATGACCACAAGGTGCATGTGTGTGTGGGTGGGAGATGCATGGGTGTCAGCTTGGGAGGGGCTGCATTGTGCGATTCCTGCTTCTATCCTGTCTCAGAGACCCCTGCGTCCCATGTCGGAGGACCTGGGTTTGATACTAGGTTCGGCTCCCGACTCCAGCTTCCTGCTAATGACAGGCAGCAGTTGTGGCTCAAGTAATTGGATCTTAGTTGTTGTGGGTATATGGGGAGCGAAGCAGAAGGGAGTGCTCTGTCTCTCTCTCTCTCTCTTTCCCTCACCTGTGTGTGTGTCTCTCTCAGTCCCTCTGCCTCAAACAAAAAACTTAATATATACTTTAAAAAATAAGTTTATTTTGGTGCTAAAAAAATGTTCAAATCCATGTATCCAAATGGTCTTCCAAAAAGCCCATGGAAGAAGGCAAGTATTGTGGCCTCCAGGTCTGCTTGCGACGCCAGCATCTCACATCAGAGTGCTGGCTTTGAGTCCTGACTACACTCCAGTCTAGCTTCCTGCTGATACGCCTGATGAGGCAGTGGAAGATGCCCCAAGTGTTTGGTCCCTTGTATGCAAGTGGGAGACACACTGGAGATCCAGGCTTCAGTCTGGCCCAGTTACTAGCCATTGTGGCCATTCAGGTGTGAATCAGTGGATGGAAGATTGATCTCTCTCTCTCTTTCTCTCCCCTTCTCTCCCTCTTTCCCTCTGCCTTTCAAATAAATAAATCTTCTTTGAAAAAAAGAAAAAAGAAAAAGAAAGGGGCTGGTGTTGTGGCACAGTAGGTTAAAGCCCTGGCTGCAGGCCAGCATCCCATAGGGGCACGAGTTTGAGTCCTGGCTGTTCCACTTCCAATCTAGATCCCTGCTAATTCACCTGGGAAAGCAGCAGGGGCTGACCCAAGTGCTTGGGCCCCTGCATCCATGTGGGAGACCCCGAAGAAGCTCCTGGCTCCTGGTTTTGGATTGGCTCAGCTCTGGCCATTGCGGCCATTCAGGGAGTGAACCAGCAGATGGAAGTCCTCTCTCTCTCTCTCTCTCTCCCTCTCTCTCTTTCTCTCTTCCTCTTTTTTTTTTTTTTTTTTTTTTTTTTTTTTTTTTTTTTGACAGGCAGAGTGGACAGTGAGAGAGAGAGACAGAGAGAAAGGTCTTCCTTTTGCCGTTGGTTCACCCTCCAATGGCCGCCGCTGCAGCCAGCGCACCGCGCTGATCCGATGGCAGGAGTCAGGAGCCAGGTGCTTTTCCTGGTCTCCCATGGGGTGCAGGGCCCAAGCACCTGGGCCATCCTCCACTGCACTCCCTGGCCATAGCAGAGAGCTGGCCTGGAAGAGGGGCAACCGGGACAGAATCCGGCGCCCCAACCGGGACTAGAACCCAGTGTGCCGGCGCCGCAAGGTGGAGGATTAGCCTATTGAGCCACGGCGCCGGCTCCTCTCTTCCTCTTTCTCTCTCTCTCTTTCTGTCTCTCTCTACCTCTCTCTGTAACTCTCTTTTAAATAAATAAAAATAAAATAAGGAAAGACTATCAAAAACATTTTTAAAAATAAAAAGAAACTTCATGGAAAATGTGCACTATGAAAAAATAATGTATGGGTTTCAATATATTTTGGTGCCAAGATAAATGTATCTTTTAATTCCATTGCCTGCAAACCTTTGAATGGCTCATATTTTGTATTTTATTATTTATCTTTTCGTTTATTATATTTTATTATTTTCATTTATTTTTAGCTGAGCCCTAGGGGAAATGGCTCTGGAAAGCAGCCTTGCGCAGAACGCCCAGACCCCGCCCTTCGTGGGGCTTCGGAGCAGCGGCCGCGAGTGGGCTGGAGCACAGAACACACACACCGTGGAGCTGAGCGGACGGCTCCGCTAGATGCCCTTGCCAACCCGGGCGCCGCCGGCCGGCCAGCTCGTTATTCGGAGTCTCAGTTTGCTGATGTGTGAGATGGGGACTCTAATCTCCACCTCCTGGGCTTGTTCCAAGGTTGACATGAGATGTGCCCAAGCGCTCGGTGCACGCCAGCCTCTGCAGCCGCGCGTTTCGGCCGGGTCATGGAGACACTGCCTGCGCGCCCACGGCGGCCGGGGCTCTGTGAGCTGTGGCACCACCCCGATGTAAGCCCACCCCCAGCAACGGAAGCCTCTGGAGGGCAGCACGTGGTTGAGAATGTGGATCTTTCTGCGAAGCCTCTGCGATTTCCTTTCAGGCGAGAGAAAAGCAGACCGGAGAAATGTCCGTGGCCGCCATACCGCCTGCACAGGTTTGCTCAGCGAAGAGGGCAGAGAGAAAAGACAGTGATGGCAGTTGGGCTGTGACGGCCTCCTGCGACAGACCGCCTGCGGAGCAGAATCAACCAGAATTGAATGCAGCCAGAGGGACACGCAGCGGGATGAGATAGGCGGGCGATGTGGGGGTGGGGAGGAAACCCCATCGCTGACCAGAGAGAGGGGCTGCTCTTCAAGGAGTCCCAGAGTGTGGCTGCACAGGGATGAATCAAATGGGCCAGCTCCCAAAAGGCACCCAACCACGGGGCCGGGTGGGGATGGGGGTGATGGATAAATGCCTAAATGGGTCAAAGTGACATGGGATGAATAGGCAGGGAGTCAGTTCAGGTTTGTTGAGCCGGAAGTGCCCACGCAATTCTGTTCTACTTGTCAATCAAAATGCCCCCTGCCCCAGGATGCACCTGCTTCATCCGGGACCTAAGCGGGGATGCCACGAGACATGGATACTGAGCTCCACGTGGAACTTGTAGAGATGCCACAGGATTGCCAGGTGGCTTCATGCCTGGAGCGGCACCGCCCTGACCCCCATGAAGGAGCCCACAGCTGGAGGGGCTCCGCCAGGGGCTCTCTGTCTCCCCTTCCCCACCTCTCTCCTTTCCGGCAAACCTTCCAGCTCACTGCCCACTCCTGATGGGTATTTCTGTGTGTGTGTGTGTGTGTGTGCACTTTCTCACCTTTGAGATAAATGTTATCGCTTTGTGCACCTTCTTTGTGTCAGCACTTAACATGTTTGTCTTTGTGTAGGACAAGAACCTGGAGCAAGAACAGGAGCACCCCCTCACCCACATCAAGAGGCTGCCTCTTCTCCGTCCGTGGCTGCAGCCACGAGGGACACCTGTGACACTGCAACAACCCTGGACTGTTTCTTTTCTTACAAGGCCCTACAGGTGGCCGGTGGATGGAAGGTGCGCGATAAACACGAGGCATCTTCAAAGGTTCATAGAAAATGGAATTGGAAGTTATGTGGGGGTGGACCAGCGCTGTGGTGCAGCGGGTTAAAGCCCCAGCCTGAAGCGCCAGCATCCCATATGGGCGCCGGTTCGAGTCCCAGCTCTCCATTTCTGATCCAGCTCTCTGTTGTGGCCTGGGAAAGCAGTGGAAGATGGCCCAAGTCCTTGGGTCCCTGCACCTACATGGGAGACCTGGAAGAAGCTTCTGGCTCCTGGCTTTGGATCAGCGCAGCTCCGGCTGTTGTGGCCAGTTGGGGAGTGAACCAGCAAATGGAAAACCTCTCTCTCTTTCTCTCTCTCTCTCCCTCTCTCCCTCTCTCCCTCTCTCCCTCTCTGCTTCTGCCTCTCTATAAATCCACCTAAGGAAGGAAGGAAAAGAGAAAGGAAGGAAGGTGTATTTTTGATGCAAAAAAATCTGAAATCCATGCATACAGGGGGTCCTCAAAAATGATGAAGAATCCACGCACGACTTTCAACTTTTTTAAATTTGAGAGACAGAAAGGGACAGAGGTAGACAAAGACAGATGATGCCCACAACGGCTGGGGTTGGGCTAGGACTGGGCCAGAGCCAGCGATGGAGAATTCAATCCAGGTCTCCACGAGGGTGACAGAAACCCAGCAACCCGGGTCTGGTCTGCCTTTGCAGGAAGCGGAGCATCCAGCCCAGCCCCTGATGTGGAAGGCGGCCGTCCTAGCTGGAGCCCCACTGCCAGGCCCAGAGCCTGCTCCCTGACATATTTTGCTCCAAAATAATCAAACTTCTTTTTAATTCCAAGTTGCATGAACTTTGTGGAGCCTCGTCGCATTTGCCAGTGAGCACTGGGGTACTGAGGACTGCAGACTCTTTTTTTTTTTTTTTTTTTGACAGGCAGAGTGGACAGTGAGAGAGAGAGACAGAAAGGTCTTCCTTTGCCGTTGGTTCACCCTCCAATGGCTGCGCTGCAGCCGGTGCACCGCGCTGATCCAAAGGCAGGAGCCAGGTACTTATCCTGGTCTCCCATGGGGTGCAGGGCCCAAGCACTTGGGCCATCCTCCACTGCACTCCCTGGCCACAGCAGAGGGCTGGCCTGGAAGAGGGGCAACCGGGACAGAATCCGGCGCCCCAACCGGGACTAGAACCCGGTGTGCCGGCGCCGGCCGCAAGGCGGAGGATTAGCCTAGTGAGCCACGGCACTGGCCAGGACTACAGACTCTTCATGGAGAACTAGGAGGGGAGGATCTAGCCCAGCCCCTTCATGTCGCCAGTGAGGAAAACTAAGGTCCTGAGAAGCAGTGTGGCTTGCGCAGGGTCACACAAGGACTGAACAATAACTTGCTTCTCTCAGACCTTGGTTCCTGGTCTGCCGTTTAGGCAAACCCGTGTCTCATTCGCAGCATCTCTGTTCTCAGTGGCTGGATCCCAGCTTCATCTCACCTTTATTCACGCTGAAATGACTTCAACACGGCGCTTTCTCTTGCCAGGTTCTCTTCCAATCTGGGCAATGCTTTGACCTTTCCCCTCCCCCTCCCCCCGCCTCCCCAGTTTGAATGCCCCGCTTCTGGAGGCTGGGGAAATGGGAGCCAAGAGCCAGCCTCTCTCCCTGATGGAGCAGAAGCATCTAGCAGGACCAGCTCTCATTATTATGCTGTGACAATCAGTGTTATTTAGTCACCAACTACCGGCAGAGAGTGACACCCTGGCTTCTGAGCAGGTCCCCCAGAGAGGACACCTAGAACAGGCCAGGCTCTCTGTGCCCCCTGCAAGCCACCAACTGCAGGTGCAGGCACAGGAAGATGAACGAGCTGGTGCCGACTTGGAGCCAAGTCACAAAGGCTCCAGACTGGGAACCTGGCAGAGGTGAGGGGGCACTTGCAGGAGACTGCTCCCTGCCATCTGTCCACAGAGTCCTGGGGTGAGCCTCCGGCTGGCATTTTATTGCTGAGGTCTCAAAACTGTCATTGCCAATCCTCTGTTTTATATCTTTTAATTGTTTTCAAAGTGTGTGCTCTGTGCCCTGCGGTGATTTCCACACCAAGGGCAGCCTGCTTGATAAAATCGATAGATAATGAGCTGCATTTATTTTCCTCCAGGGCGAAGCGGGAGCCTCAGAAAGAAGGCTCCTGAGGGTTCGGGGATGCAGACCCTTGCACCTGCCGGCCCCCTCCCCTGTAGTGCCACCCTGGGCTCCCAAGCCCCAGCAGGAGACAGGAAATTGGAAGCTTGGGTATTGCAAGAGTCCTGTGGGCAGTGCCGCTACCCAGGCCAGCTACATAGAGCCAGCAAGGGAAGTAGGGGCACCTGGTTCCTTTGTGGAAATTTAGGGAACATTGGGCTCCTGAATCAAAAGAAAAATCTGCTCACATTGCCGCTTGGGATGCCACATCTCATACCAGGGTCCCTGGTTTGTGTACTGGCTTCTCCACTTCCAACCCAGCTGGTTGCTAATGCACACACCCTGGGAGGCAGCAGGGGATGGCTCAAGTACTTGACCCCTTGCCACTCACATGGGAGATCGAGGTGGAGTTCCATGCTCCTGCTTTGGCCTGGCCCAGCCCTGGCTGTTGCAGATATTTGGGGAGTGAACCAGTGGAATGAAGACCTCTCTCTGTCTCTCTGCCTTACAAATAAAATGAAAATAAAAGCTGTGGGGAGCAACTTGGACTAGACTAAGTTACTGGAATTAAGACTTATTCTATGCATCTGCTCTCCCACAATATGGCGCTGGGAGAGGAGAAAACAGCTTCTACACAGCTGCCTCCAGTTCAGCCAATAAACTGTAGGACTTGCTCCTGATTGGAGAGCAGCGTACTCAGCGTGTGGGCAGCCGAGTTAGGATTGGCGGAGGAGGACTATAAAGGAGGAGAGAGACGGCATGCACCAGGAACATCTAAGGGGAACATCTAAGGGGAACACCTGTGCAGACCCCGAGAGAGCCGGCCGGCGGTGTGCCGCTCCCCTGCGGAAGTGGGGAATGTGGCCAGGGGGAACTGCCCTTCCACGGAGGTGGAAGGGACAGTAGCCAACCCGGGAAGAACCAGCAGCAAGCCCGGGGAGGGCCGAGCAGACAGAAAGAACAGTGCAGGGTTCAGTGTCGTTCCTCCACGAAGAGGGGGAGCGACAAAAGCTAAAAAAATAAAGAAAGATAAAGAAGAATCTAGAATCATATACCCCCAACCCCATCTAAAATGCCAAAAGTTCAACCAGGAGTTTCAGCCAGCATCAATCTGTTCATATGCAAGGGAGTTGTTCACAAAATCTTGCAAAATATCAAAGAGAAGGGACTGTCTGTACCTCCAGTGTCTTTTCACGAGGTCAGGCATCGTTCTAATAACAAAGCCAGACAAGGACATCACTGTTATGGAAAATTAAAGGACAGTATCCTTGGTGTGTGTACATTCAAAATCCTTAAGAAAGTATTAGCAAACTGAATTCAGCAAAGGATCATCCATGATGACCAAACTCCATTCATCCCTGGGATGCAAGGATGGTTCAACACATGCCAATCAGTAAACATCATGAACTACACTAACATGATAAAGGACAAGAATCATATGATGCTTTCAATGGGTGCAGAAAAGGCCTGTGACAAAATTCAACACCGTTTCATGATAAAATCTCTCAACAAATTGGATACAGAAGGAATGCTCCTCCACGTAGTAAAGACCAGGTAGGATAAGCCCACAGGTAACCTATTCTCAGTGGTATGAATGCCCACTCTTGGTACTTCTCGTCAGTTTAGTATTGGAAGTCTATAACAGAGCAGTTAGGAAAGAGAAATAAATGACAAGTGTCCAGTCAGGAGAGGAAGAAATGAAATTGTCACTGTTTGCCGAAGGCCTGATCTTATTCATAGCAAACTATAGATTCCACCAAAAACACGGGCAGAATAAGTGAATAAAGCTGCAGATACAAAATCAACACATGAAAATCAGTTCTGTTTCCACACATGAACCGTGAGCTATGCAGCAAAGAAATCAAGAGAGCAGGCCTCCCGTGCTCCGTAGCTACAGCCTGGTTGTTAGACCAAAGGGAGTTCCTTGGGGTCAGGTCGGGACTCAAGTCCCCTCCCTGCCCCTTCTGTAAAGTGTCACTTAGGGCAAGCAGATCCACTTTTCTGAGTTTTAGTTACTCCGTGTTATCAGTTACATGGTGGTGTTAGCCATACGTTCTTCATGTAAATATTGGGAAAGAGCAGGGGATGGGAAATCCCAGCAACGTGCTGACTTGGCCGGTGCAGGCACATGGCAAAGGGTCAAGACGAGTGTTGTTGCTGTGCCGTCGCTGCTGTATGAGGCGGCTGTGGGAGAGGCAAAAGGGCTGGCCCTCCTTGCCCAGGGCCCCACATCCACAGTTACAAGCAACCGCAGATGGGAAATAGTTGGGAAAAAAATTGTGCCTGTACTGAATTTGCTCAGGATGTTTTTTCTTGTCATGATTCCCTGAACGATACAGTGCCACAGCTACTTATATAGCATTTACGTGGTGCTGGGTATTATAAGTGATCTAAAAAATAATGCGCTGTTTTACATAGGGACTTGAGCACCCTCAGATTTGGGTACCCACGAGGGATCCTGGGACCCGCCAAGGATGGCCATGGTGACTGTCATCGAGGCGTTTAGTCCTCAAAGCCCCACCCACTGCTTCTCCACCCACACAAATCTGATCTTCAATAGCTTCTCCCTGTAGTGGGAAGAGCCTGGACACGCGTCCTGGCCCTGCTGCTCCCCCACGCTCTGCCTCTGCACACTTCACCTCTCTGCTTTATAAATTGTTTTAAAGATGTTTTTATTTATTTGAAAGGCTGAGTGACAGAGAAAGAGGGAGAGGAAGAAGAAAAGGGAGGAGGAGACTGGAGAGAGAAAAACAAAATCTTCCATCCACTGGTTCACTCCCCCAGATGACTGCAACAGCCAGGGCTGGGTCAGGCCAAAGCCAGGAGCCTAAAGCTCCTTCCGAATCTCCCGCATGGGTGCAGGGCCCCAAGTACTTGGGCCTTCTGCTGCCTTCCCAGGCACATTAGCAGGAAGCTGGATTTGGAAGTAGAGCAGCCAGGACGTGAATCCATGGTGGTTTAACCCAAGGTACCACAATGCTGGCCCCAGTTAGTTACATAACAGCTTAAGCTTCAGTTAACACTTTTTTTTTTTTTTTTTTAGATTTATTTATTTATTTGAAAGTCAGAGTTACTGAGAGGCAGAGAGAGAGAGAGAGGTCTTCCATCCACTGGTTCACTCCCCAGATGGCTGCAACAGTCAGAGCTGCACCGATCCGAGGCCAGGAGCCAGGAGCTTCTTCTGGGTCTCCCACACGGGTGAAGGGGCCCAGGAACTTGGGCCATCTTCTACTGCTTTCGCAGGCCATTACAGAGAGCTGGATGGGAAGTGGAGCAGCCGGGGCTTGAACCAGCGACCATAGGGGATGCTGGCACTGCAGGCAGCGGCCCTACCTGATATATCGCAGCGCCAGTCCCATCAGTTAGCATTTCTGCAAGATGGATGTAATAATAGTAGAGATGTTGCCTGCCTCATGAAGTTGTGGTGAGGCTCAGAGGTGTCAGTGTTTGAATTTGGTTCAAAAAAATTTTTTTAAGATTTTTTATTTATTTATTTGACAGGTAGAGTTACAGACAGTGAGAGAGAGAGACAGAGAGAAAGGTCTTCCTTCCATTGGTTCACCCCCCAAATGGCCGCCAGGGCCAGAGCTACGCCGACCCGAAGCCAGGAGCCAGGTGCTTCTTCCTGGTCTCCCATGTATGCACAGGCACCCAAGCACCTGGGCCATCCTCCACTGCCTTCCCAGGCCACAGCAGAGAGCTGGACTGGAAGAGGAGCAACCGGGACTAGAACCCGGTGCCTACATGGGATGCTGGCACCGCAGGTGGAGGATTTCTAGTGCGCCACCGCGCCGGCCCCTAGTTCAAAAGTTTTAATGTACTTAGAAAGTAAAAGTAAAAGATTATGCTACCCCATCTCATTAAACGTTTCTAGAAAAATGCATATTATGGAGACCAGTGCTATGGTGTTATAGGCTAAGCCTCTGGCTGCAGTGTTGGCATCCCATATGGGCACAGGTTCAAGTCCCAGCTGCTCCACTTCCCATCCAGCTCTTTGCTAATGAGCCTGGGAAAGCAGTGGATAATGGCCCAAGTCCTTGGCCCTTGCACTTGCGTGGGAGACCCGGAAGAAGCTTCTGGCTCTTGGCTTTGGATTGGCTCAGGTCCAGCCGTCGCGACCATCTGGGGAGTGAACCATCAGAAGGAAGACCTCTCTCTCTCTCTCTCTGCCTCTGCCTCTCTGCCTTTCAAATAAATAAATCTTAAAAAATAATTTAAAAAAAAAACAATTGGCCGGCGCCGCGGCTCACTAGGCTAATCCTCCGCCTAGCGGCGCTGGCACACCGGGTTCTAGTCCCGGTCGGGGCGCCGGATTCTGTCCTGGTTGCCCCTCTTCCAGGCCAGCTCTCTGCTGTGGCCCGGGAGTGCAGTGGAGGATGGCCCAGGTGCTTGGGCCCTGCACCCCATGGGAGACCAGGAAAAGCACCTGGCTCCTGGCTCCTGCCATCGGATCAGCGTGGTGCGCCGGCCGCAGCGCGCAGGCCGCGGCGGCCATTGGAGGGTGAACCAACGACAAAGGAAGACCTTTCTCTCTGTCTCTCTCTCTCACTGTCCACTCTGCCTGTTAAAAAAAAAAAAAATCTTGGTGCTGTGCAGTTGATCAACACTCTGCATCTCTGGACTGCTGCCCCAAGTCCAGTGGCTCCAGCGCCATGAGGGTCCTGGGCCGTTGCAGGAAGGGAGCCTTGATTTTGCAGAAATCAATAACACAAATAACAAAAGGAGTGAGACTCCTAGTCCCGGATTCCTTAAAGCAAGAAAGTACTTAATAAATACTACTTAAAGGTAAGGTCTGCCAAGGCCATTCACTCAATAACCACCGGTCTGACTCCGAAGCCTCAGCAGGAGCCCAGACTCCAGCGGTTATTAATGGAGGGCCCGTGGTTGGCAGGCTGCCTGCCGCAGGTGCGTGCGCAGGAGGACAATGCTTAGCAGGTGCATCCCTCTATGTCACATCATGGCAGTCTAACCGCCCTTCCTCCTCCCGACAGCTTCCTCCATCCCATCACTGCTGCTGCCTGCAGAACACTTCTCTCCGTGTTCTATCAAATCGCAGAAGTCGCTGACTTCTCGAAGGTTCGCCTCGGGCTTTTTTTGCCGTGATGCTTGATACATTGGGCTCCCTGTCACATGGAACGCTCAGGGTGGCCACACTTCTTACACGGCAACTGCTTGCAGGCATGAAAAACGGGAAGCTGCAGATGTCTTAAGACCCAGCCCTGGAAGTTACACAATGTTGTCTTTTGTTTGTCATGGTCATGCTCAGTGGTCAGTCTGCATCCAAACAAGAGCAAATAGACCCCCAACTCTTGATGAGAGCAGAGCCAGAGCATCTGAAGCCATCTATACCCAACAACAATAAACATGATAAGGACAAAACTGATTATAGGGTTCTTCTATAATCCACATACAATGTTGTGAAATACCAAGTCCCAAGAGCGGACACTAACAGCTAGAAGAAAGGATTGAACTAATTTACAGTTGATCGCTGTGCCCCAGTTCTGAGAAATACAACGGAAGACATGATTGCCAAGGGGACATGTGGGAAGTGGCATCCCAGGCAGAACTCACGCCCCAGGAGACAACAGAAACGCCCACCTTGACCACAGGGCTGGGAAAGGCACCGGCACTTCGATATCTCAGCCCGACTCTTCCTCTGCCCTGGGCTCCAGCAGGGTACCTGCTTCTCCTTTAGCAGGTGTGCCACCCCTTAAATACAGTAATTTTTTCCAAGTCTATGATTTTTGAGTTTTGGGCTTTTTTTAAAAGAATTATTTCATTTATTTGAAAGACAGAATTAGAGAGAGGTAGAGACAGAGAGGTCTTCCATCCGCTGGTTTACTCCCCAGATGGCTGCAACGGCCAGAGCTGCGCTGATCTGAAGCTAGGAGCCAGGAGCTTCTTCTGGGTCTCTCATATGGGTGCAGGGGCCCAAGGACCTGGGCCATCTTCTACTGCTTTCCCAGGCCACAGCAGAGAGCTGGATCGGAAGTGGAGCAGCTGGAACCAGAACTATGCCCATATGGGATGCTGGCACTGCAGGTGGCGGCCTCACCTGCTATGCCACAGCGCCAGCCCCTTGAGGGTTTTTTAAGTTTATGTATTTATTCTAGAGACACAGAGAGAGGAAGAGTGAGCTCCCATCTGCTGGCTCACTTCGAAATGCCTACAACAGCTGGGCCTGGCCCAGAGTTCAATCAAGGAGCCCAAAACTCATGGTGGTGGCAGGGGCCTGATTCCCAGAGCCAAAACCACTGCCTCCCAGAATCTGCAGTGGCAGGAAGCTGAACCCAGGGGCTGGAACTGGAACTCAACCCTGGCTCTGCCCTACGGGATGAGGTTCCCAGCTGGCGTCTTCACCTCTAGGCCAAACGCTTGCCCTACGTTTTGAGACCATTTCTGCTAAGATGACAAGCACTGGCTCCCAGAGTGGTGACAGCTTCTTCAGACTGGCCCAAAGCAAAGAAGGCCCAGGGGGCCCTGTGCGAATGGTGAACATTACATTTCAGAGTTCACGCTATCTTTCCATATGGTGACCTTGAGAAAAACTAAAACCCCTCGTGTGGCATTGACCCTAAAGGTCAGAGCCGATGGACTCAGAGGGCAGGAGCCCGGCCAGCACCAGGGCAGTTCTTGCTCCCATCTGACAGCTGCTCCCGCTGTTCCCGGCAGAGTTCTCCAGGCACCGAGTGTAGCCAGAATCTCTTCTCAAGTCACTGAGTTCCACTTGATGGCTAAGAGATGCTACTATTTTGCGCACGGCGTCTCTGAAACAAAGCCACTTGGGGGTTTATGTGGGCACAGGTGCCACGTGACAGGTATTGAGTTGGATCCTCTATCATCTGTAGCCCACCTTGGGCCCCGCCGTGGGGTCTGCCTTCCCCACGGGGACGTGCAGAGGCTGGCTTAGTGTCTGCATGTCCACTCTGAACTGCTCCGGCGCCGCAGCTCACTAGGCTAATCCTCCGCCTGCGGCGCCGGCACCCCGGGTTCTAGTCCCGGTCGGGGCGCCGGATTCTGTCCCGGCTGCTCCTCTTCCAGGCCAGCTCTCTGCTGTGGGCCGGGAAGGCAGTGGAGTTGGCCCAAGTGCTTGGGCCCTGCACCCTCATGGGAGACCGGGAGGGGGCGCCTGGCTCCTGGCTTTGGATCGGCGCAGCACCACACACAGCAGCCATTTGGGGGGTGAACCAATGGAAGGAAGACCTTTCTCTCTGTCTCTCTCTCTCACTGTCTAACTCTGCCTGAAAAAAAAAAAAACACTTTACATTTTCTTTTTCAAGACTGCTCTTCTGCCTGTTCCAGTTGTACAGGCATGGCCAGCTGGTGCTGGGGAATTGTCACAGGTATCTTCTCAGAACTGAAAATGACTCTATTTTTCCCCCTTTACTGGGCCTCCCTTCCAAGCTCAAGCCACGGTTTCCAAATGCTGCAAGTCACTCCCAAGGGAGAGGGGGCCCTTCCCTCGCTGTCGCCCCTAGGCGTGGTTTCCTTCCATCAGGAGGCTGCTCCCTTGGGTCTCATAAATAGCAGAGCACCTCTGCCTCGCTGAAGCCTGTGGTGCCGAGAGGCGTGGCTGAAGTCAGTGGCTGTGAGGGAAACCGGGGAGGGGTCTAGAAGGCAGCCTGTGGCACGACCCCGAGGTAGGCGTCCGGGTGAGTGTTTGGGGACTTAGATCTGAATGCAGGATCCGGGCTGGGCTGGAGCAAATGCAGGGCCAGGGGTGCAGGGTCTCACACAGCTCCCCACACCTCCCCTGGCCCCCTTGGAACCTGAAGTTAGCGGCTTACACACCCTGGGCCGCATTCCCGGAGACTCGGAGGAAGAAAGGGCTCTGGGCTCTGCGCTGTGCGGAAATGGCTGTCCCTTCACCAGGGACCAGAGTCTGAAAAGGTTCTAGGAAACAGGGTGTGTGTGTGTGTGTGTGAGAGAGAGAGAGAGAGAGAGGGAGAAGGCTGTGTGTGTGTGTGTGTGTGTGTGTGTGTGACAGAGGGAGGGAAAGGGAGGAGAGGGGTGTATTGTGAGGGGGGAGGGAGAGAGAGAGAGAGAGAGAATGAAGAAGGTGAACTCAGTCCTGGTTCTCGCATCCCAGCCTCTCTCTGGCTCTCCCCGAGCTGAGTCAGCACATCTCCTGGAAGCCACGCCCTGGCTTCCTGAGCCTCAGGGACCTTTGTCTTCATCCTCCAGCCTGATCTGGTAGCCACTGACTTCTCCTGGATTTAACCTTTGTCCTCTTGTTTCACACACACACACACACACACATGCCTCTCCTCCCTCCCTCCCTCCCTCTCTCTCTCTCCCTCCTTCTCTCCCTCTCTCTCTCTCTCTCTCTGACTCCCCTCACACTCACACTCCCCCATCCAGACAGGATTCAGCGTCACCAAGGGGGCAGTGAGGACCCCTCCCCCGCACTAAGGCACAGCGTCAGGGTGGGGGAAAGAGGCCCGGGACAAGAACTCCCCGTCTGAGTGCGCAGACGGGGAACTTTTCGTGATAAAATAATTTCAGACTCCCAGAAAAGCACAAGGTCCTTTTTACAGAAAAATGCAAAAGCATAAAGAATTTCTAAAAACAAACAAACTTTCAAGGGGGTGTGGGTGGGGACTGTGGTGCAGTGGGTTGAGCCACTGCCTGGGAAGCCCGCGTTCCATCCTGGAGTGCTTGGGATGGAGTCAGATTCGGTTCTGGACTCCACGGTTCTGCCTGGCCCAGCCCCGGCCACTGCAGGCATTGGAGGAGTGAACCAGCAGATGGAAGATCTCTCCCTCTCTGTCTCTGTCTCTGTCTCTCTCTCTCTCTCTCTCTCTCACACACACACACACACACACACACACAAAGAGCTTTTCTTTTTTTTTTTTTTAATTTTTTTTTTGACAGGCAGAGTGGACAGTGAGAGAGAGAGACAGAGAGAAAGGTCTTCCTTTTTTGCCATTGGTTCACCCTCCAATGGCCGCCGCAGCCGGTGCCCTGCGGCCGGCGCATCGCGCTGATCTGAAGACAGGAACCAGGTGCTTCTCCTGGTCTCCCATGTGGGTGCAGGGCCCAAGGACTTGGGCCATCCTCCACTGCACTCCCGGGCCATAGCAGAGAGCTGGCCTGGAAGAGGGGCAACCGGGACAGAATCCGGCGCCCAGACTGGGACTAGTACCCGGTGTGCCAGCGCCGCAAGGCGGAGGATTAGCCTAGTGAGCCGCGGCGCAGGCCACAAAGAGCCTTTCAAATAAAGTTTAAGCAAGAAACCTGTATACGCCTCCCTTATTTGCATATCATTTTCTCTCTGTATGCACATTGTCCAGAACCATTTCAGAGTAAGTTGTAGATAAGATCACCCTTTTTCCTCTAAGTATTTGATCACCTATTTCCTTAAAGACATAGACATCCCCTTTCATAAGCCCAGTGTTCTCAGAAAACTCAGGAAATTAATGGTGATACAACATGATTTGCCCAAAGCATACATTTTTTCAAATTTCAAAAATTTCTCTTTTTAATTAATTTATTTGAAAGGCAGAGTTACAGAGATAGAGAGAGACAGAGGCAGAGTGAGAGAGAGAGGGAGAGAGAGAGAAAGAGAGAGACAGACAGAGAGTCTTCCCTCCAGTGGTTCACTCCCCAGATGGCCGCAACGCCCAGAGCTGCACCGATCCAAAGCCAGGAGCCAGGAGCTTCCTCCAGGTCTCCCACGTGGGTGCAGGGGCCCAAGGACTTCAGCCATCTTTTACTGCTTTCCCAGGCCATAGCAGAGAGCCGGATCAGAAGTGGAGCAGCCGGGACTCAAACCGGCGCCCATAAGGGACGCAGGTACTACAGGTGGCAGCCTCATCCACTACACCACAGCACCGGCCCCCAACAATTTCTTGAACAATGTTCTTTATAGCATAAGAGGGGTGAAAAAAATGTTCCAGACCCAATCCAAGATCACATAAGTGGACTCTTTAGGGTCCCATCAATTGGAGAAGTTCTTTAGTCTTCCATGATACTGCTGTTTTTGTAGACGAGTCACCTGTTTAGTTAACAGACCATGTGATGCTTCCTCGCAGCTGGAGTCAGGCCGTGCATCTTCAGCAGGGATGCCACAGAGGTGACACTGCGGCCCCAGAGATGATGTTCATCTGTTTTGTTCATCCCTCATGATGCCAGTTCTTGAGAGGAGAGGCTTTGCGATTGCACGAATGTACTATTTCTCATCAAAATTTACCCACTACGTTAAAAAAAAAATGGCTTTAATTTCTTTGACACGGAGCTGCCATCTGCTGGTTCATTCCTGCAATGCCTTACAGGAGCCGGCTGGGGCAGGGCAGGAGCTGAGAGCTGGGAACACAATGCAGGTCCCCACAGGGATGGCAGGAGTCCAGTTACATGAGCCATCATCACCTGCTGTCTACCAGGAACCCAGAGTCAGGAACCAGAGGTGGGACTTGAACCCAGGTACTGGGATGAAATCCAGAGGCTCGGCTAAATCTCTGTTCCTGCTCACGTTTTTACCATCTACTGATAATCCCTGCTTGAATATATTACCACCTTAAACCTGCCAAATGATGACTTTCTAATCCCATCATTTCTCCTACATTTTAGTTGTAATTTTTATAATGATTTTCTAACTTAATCATTTCTTCTACTATTTAGTTGTTTGTTTGTTGTGTTGTGTTTTGTTGTTGTTGTTCTACTTAAAAAGCAGAGTGGCAAGAGGAAAGGATAGAGGGGGAGAGAGAGAGAGAGAGAGAGAGAGAGAGATATCTTTAGGCACTGGTTCACTCCCCAAATAGCTGAAACAGTTGGAGCAGGGGCCAGGCCAAAGCCAGGAGCTTCATCCAAGTCTTCCACGTGGATGCAGGGGACTCAAGCACTTGGGCCACCTTCCACTGCCTTCCTGGATGAATTAATGGGAAGCTGGGCCAAAAGTGGAGCAGCTGGACTTGAACTGGCACTGGACTATGGGATGCAGGCATTCCAAGCAGCAGCTTAACCCGTGCACCACGAGCACCTGCCCTTATTAGTTGGATATATATATATTTTTTGGAAAGGCAGAGAGACAGAGACAGAGTCACACATGTCTGGCTCTTTCATTCCCCAAGTACCCCCACAGCAGCCAGTTCAGGACCACAGCTGGACACAACCGTTTCCCACGCGACTGGTAGGAACCCAACCACCTGAGCCATTACCACTGCCTCTGGGGGTGCACGTGAGCAGGAAGCTGGACTCAGAAGTGGAGCCAGGACTCGAACCCAAACCCTGGCAGATAGTATGCAGGCATCCCAACAGCCTTCTTAACCGCTGTGCCAAACGCCCATTCCTGTTGGTCGGGATTTTACTGTCAGGGAAGGACTTTTTTTTTTCCTCCATGTATTCGTTTGTTACTACCAGTATGGGCTTCCATTTTCTTATTTTATTCAGTGCGTTATAAAGCGCTGCAATCAGTATTATCTATTTTTCTCTTGAAGTTCAGATCGTCTCAGGTTGAGCCAGTGGGAGGCTCCTTCCAGCTGTCTCCTCTGTTTTTTTCTTTGACATGCCCAGGCAGGGCTGTTTCTGAGGGAGAACATTCTAGAACTCTGGCCAAGAACATATGTCCAAAATTATTAAAGTTTAACAGCAGTCAAGAATCTTTTTTTTTTAATTGTTACAAAGCACACATTATATGCCAATGGATTTGGGAGTTGCAATGAGTAGACATGTTTTCATCTTGCCAGAGACGCGGCTCACTGCGAACATCGAGGCTCTCTCCGGCCTGCACTCAGCCCATTTCACAGAGGAAGAGACAAGGAGAGAACGGAGAGCGCAGGAGGTGGACAAGAGGGAGTAGAGAGGAGAAGAAAAGTCGAGAAAGAGGGAGGCAGCGCCTCTCCCCTCTCGGTTCCCTCGGTCCAGGCTGACACCCGCCGCCCCTGGGGGAAGCCGGCCCGCTGCTGCTGCCCTCGGCCCTCCGGCGGGCGGAATGCAGCACCCGGACAAGCTGAGGCCCGCTGGGTCGCATGCAAGCAATGCCAGGGTGCTGGCTGCCGCAGACGCAGCCCAGGAAGGGGCGGGAGGCGCGGAGAAACGCGCAGTGGCGATGGCCGCCTTGCCCTGCCCGCCTCGCTGGGACCACAGCGCAGGCTGGAGGCGCTTCCGGCGGAATCCACGCGCGGGAAAGCCTGTGATGAATCGGTTCTGTCTTTACTAGCCGGGGGTTGCTATGGCAATGGGAATACACGGTGGGTTTTAAGAGATGTAATTTTCTGTGATTCACTGTATATTTTTAGCCGTTTTTTTTTTCTTCCTGTATTATCTCCCTGGGGCAATTGCCTATTAATGCTGGCGGGCACGGAGATTGGGCTAACCCGTCCGTTCTCAGGGCCTGCGCGCTTCGGGCTAGCCTGGTACCACAGCCACACTGGCTCGGGATATGGCTTCATCAGCACGAGCCAGGCCACAGCCAAGGAAGACAACAGAGACGAATGGAAAGCCCTGGAAATACCGCGGCCCAGGAAACTGGCGATGGGGACGCTCGGGTGGCGCCACCGCAGCCCGGCCAGCTCGGAAACCCGCGGCTTGGGCCAGGACAGCTAAGCCCAGGTCCAGAGTCTGGCACTGCGAGCACCCGGCCCTCCGCCCACCGCAAGCCTGGCTATTGCTTTTTTTTTTCCTTCGTCCGTTCTGTTTTTCTTTCTTTGCTTTAATGTTACTCGCTTCTTGCACCATGAAATGGGGGTTGGGCGGTGGCTAAGAGGGGGTGAGAATTGCCGTCACTGTACTCTGGCTGTTTGTCACTGGGGATCGGAAGTCGTTCCAGAAAGAGAGAATTTGCAGCCCTAACAGGCGCCGCATCTAAGGGTGTGGCTTAGCCTCAGCTACCGCGAATGCAGGAGGCCTGGTTGTTGCTGACCTCGCTTGCGACAGAAATTGACCAGAAGGCACGCTGCAACCCAGGCGAGGTTTCCTGGAGGCCCCAGCTCGGATGCAAAGGGGACAGAGCAGCGGGGAGAGGTTCCACCCGTTGAACAGGGGGCTTCACTCAGCTTGGGGAGGCGTGGCCACACCCTCTCTTCACTCTGCACCAAGCGCTGTGCAGGTGCTGGGGTCCTTTTGCAAGCAACACGTTCAAAACGGCAGTGTTGCTCTGTACCGCCTCCCCAGGGAGGTCAAATAGGAGTCCTACCGGGCTGTGCTGGGCGTTTGCTCAGCCTGGGAAACTCCCTAACGGCGCAGGTGCGGGTCTTTTGTGGGCGGAGTTGAGGAGGGTATTGCTCCTGGTTGACTGCAGGTGGCACCTGGGCAAATGCATGCGCCGTCAGGTCCGCCTTGGCTTGATTTGCTGAATCAAACCCTGTTTCTAGACTGTCTCCAGATGACGTGGTCTACATCTGGGCTCGCTGTCACACCACTAATTTCCACTGATATTTTGGTGTTTGAGATGTAAAAATATACAAGGGTACTTTTAAAAAAAAAAGACTCATCAAAATGCATATTATGAAAAAACTATGCATGGCTTTCAACCAATATTTTTTGCACCAAATAAACTTTTTTAATTCCATCTTTCCATGGACTTTTTGAAGTTCCCTCATAAAACTTAGCTAACGGAGGCTTCAACAAAGTGTGTTTTGTTTTTCTCGCATCAGCAGCCCAGAGATGTCTAATAATTTTTTTTTTCATTTAATAACCAGCACAGAATCAGCATACATAACACCACAATGCAGGAGCTGTTACGCTGTAAAGAACCAAGCCTCTCTGTTTTCTGCTGTCCACCTGTCCAGGTATTTACCGCAGAAATAGAGAACTAGGCCGGCGCCATGGCTCACTAGGCTAATCCTCCGCCTGCAGCGCTGACACACCGGGTTCTAGTCCGGTCGGGGCGCCGGATTCTGTCCCGGTTGCCCTTCTTCCAGGCCAGCTCTCTGCTGTGGCCAGGGAGTGCAGTGGAGGATGGCCCAAGTGCTTGGGCCCTGCACCCACATGGGAGACCAGGAGAAGCACCTGGCTCCTGGCTTCAGATCAGTGCAGCGCCGGCCGCAGCGGCCATTGCGGGGTGAACCAACGGCAAAGGAAGACCTTTCTCTCTGTCTCTCTCTCACTGCCCACTCTGCCTGTCCAAAAAAAAAAAAAAAAAAAGACATTAGAAATAAAGAACCAGCTGGCTCAGAGACTGTTAGCTGCAAAAGCAAATCCTTCCCAAGGTGCAGCCGGTTAGGCTGTTACCTGAGTCGCCCGCACCCTGATTCAAGTCCTACCTACTCCGCACTTCCACTCCAGCTTCCTTCTAATGCTCCTGGGAGGCAACGGATGATGGCCCAAGTGCTTGGGTTGCTGCCACCCATGTGGGAGACCTAGATGGAGTTCCCAGCTCCTGGCTTCAGCCTGGCCCAGTCCTGGCTGTTGTGGGCATTTGGGGAGTGAACCAGCAGATGGGAGATTTCCCTTTCTCTCTGTTTATTCCCTTCTCTGTCACTCTGCCTTTCAAATAAGTAAATAATCTTCAAAAGAAAACAATGGTTCAAAATTTGGGGCTGGAGAAGAGCTATCATAGGCGCACAAGGAGGCTCCTGTTCTGGCTCTTAGAAAGTGAAGCCTGGTAGGCCGGCACTGTGGTATAGTGGGGAAAGCTGCTGCCTGCAGTGTCGCCATCCCATAGGGGTGCCGGTTCGAGTCCCAGCTGTTCCATTTCTGATCCCACTCTCTGCGATGGCCTGGGAAAGCAGTAGAAGATGGCCCAAGTCCTTGGGCCTCTGTACCTGCTTGGGAGACCCAGAAGAAGCTCCTGGCTTCAGATTGGATCAGCCTATCTCCAGCCGTTGCAGCCATCTGGGGAGTGAATCAGCAGATGGAAGATCTCTCTCTTTGTCTCTCTGTCTCTGCTTCTGTGTAACTTTGCCTTTCAAATAAATAAAATAAATCTTTTTTTTTTTTTTAAGAGAAAGTGAAGACTGGGGGCCTGCACTGTGGTATGGCAGGGAAAGCCACCGTTTGCAGCACCAGCTTCCCATACAAGTGCCAGTTTCCACTTCTGATCCAGCTCCCTGCTAATGCACCTGGGAAAGCAGCGGAGGATGGGCCCCTGGCACCCACGTCGGAGACCCAGTTGGAGTTCTGGGCTCCTGGTTTCAGTCAGGCCCAAGCCTAGCCATTGCAGCCATTTGGGGAGTAAACAAGTAGCTAGGAAATTCTCTCTCCCAGTCTCTCCCCCCTCTGCCTTTCAAATAAATAAATAAATCTTTAAAAAGAAAAAAAATACCCAAAACTGAAGCCTCCTTCTCTAAGCCAGTGTCTTCACAGAGGGAAAGACCTGAGTCCTGGCTGACCCTAGACGGTGGAAGCAGCGACAGGGGGTGTGTTGGAGGAAGATGGGCAAGGGTCTGAAACTGACCTGGAATTGCTCCACAGGTTACAACACATTCTAGCATTCTTCTTCTTCTTTTAAGATTTATTTATTTAAAAGGCTGAATTACAGAGAGAGAGAGAGAGAGAGAGAGAGAGAGAGAGAGGTCTTCCATCCACTGGTTCACTCCCCAGATGCCTGCAATTATTAAGGCTGAGTCAGGTGGAAACCAGGAGCCAGGAGCTTCCTCTGAGTCTCCCATGTGGATGCAGGAGCCTAAGCACTTGGGTCATCTTCCACGGCTTTCCCAGGCACATTTGCAGAGAGCTGAATCAGAAATGGAGCAGCCAGGGCTCAAACCGGCACGCATATGGGATGCTGGCATCGCAGGTGGCAGTTTTACTTTCTATGCCACAACTCCTGTCCCAAGTTCCAGCATTCTAGTTCTCTTTCTTTTTTTTTTTTTTTTTTTTGACAGGCAGAGTGGACAGTGAGAAAGAGAGAGACAGAGAGAAAGGTCTTCCTTTGCCGTTGATTCACCCTCCAATGGCCACCGCGGCCAGCGCACTGTGGCTGGCGCACCGCGCTGATCCGAAGCCAGGAGCCAGGTGCTTCTCCTGGTCTCCCATGGGGTGCAGGACCCAAGCACTTGGGCCATCCTCCACTGCACTCCCTGGCCACAGCAGAGGGCTGGCCTGGAAGAGGGGCAACCGGGACAGAATCCGGCGCCCCGACCGGGACTAGAACCCGGTGTGCCGGCGCCACAAGGCAGAGGATTAGCCTAGTGAGCCGCAGCGCCGGCTTCTAATTCTCTTTCCAGAAGTTTCCAATGCTATTTAGATGAGGAATCTGATTCTTTCCAGAAAGAGCAAAGCTTCTACTTGGCCAAAGGGAGAGAATGAGCAATTCAGCAAAATACACCGGCCTTAGACAAGGTCCCTCGGACAGAAGAGGGGATGCTCTTGTGGTCCCTGGGAGCCCCTGGGTCTCTGTGGTGCCCCCTCCCAGCTCAGAGCTCGTCCAGTGATTGCTAAGTGTGGATGTGTCCTAGAGACATGTTTTATTTGGACTCAATGGTGTTATGTATAAAACTTAAAAGCAGTTGACAAGACTTACCAATTGGCATATTTCACATAAAAATTCAGACTCCTTGCTTCTCTTGAAGAATCAGAATATCTGGAGCCAGTGTAGGCACAGCTGGTTAAGCCACCGCCCATCCAAGTGCCGACTTTTCAGCTTCTGATCCAGCTCCTGCTAACGTGCCTGGGAAGGCAGCATATGACAGCCCAGGTACTTGGGCCCCTGCACCCACATGGAGACCTGGATGGAGTTCCAGGCTCCTGGCTTCTGCCTGGCCCAGCCCCAGCTGCTGCAGCCATTTGGAGAGTGACCCATCAGATGGAAGAGCTCACTCTGTCTGTCTCTCCTTCTTTCACTGTACCTCCACTTTTCAAATAAGTATATCTTTGGAAAAAAGAAAGATCAGAAAATGTAGCAATAGCAGTCCTACATACGGATTTCCTGCTCCAGGCAGGGCCAGACTCCTGACTACTCCTATCCTAGACATCTGCTGGCCCCGAAGTCATTGAGGTCATGACACTAGGCCTAAACTGCCCAGGACAGCGAACCTACTTGATCTGAGCACTCAGACTCAGATCATGGGGCATGCACAGCACTTGACCGAAGTTAACTGTGAACTTCTCAAGAAAAACCAGTTACTGAATAAATTAATAGCATCAATAAAATTTCAAGAGGATGTGGTTTGGTTTTTTTTTTTTTTTTAAGCTTTCAGTGCTGCAGCAGGCCTGAAGGGTATTATTAGCACAGCTGGAAGGTTTATCAGCAGTGACGGTAAAGGACAGGTGGTGCCAAAGGCAGAGGCCCGGGGCTGCATGAGGTGGGACTTCTGTTCTAATTATACAGTGCTGAAAAAAGTTCACAGAAAATGCAGATTGTGGGAGGATGAAATGCTGCATGGATGTCAAGGATTTTTTGCATAAAAATAAATTTCTCTCTCGTAATTCCACTTTTTCGTGAACTTTTGGAAGACCCCATGTAAGAGCCTGAGCATTGTCTTCACCAGGGACCTGGTGTTGTAACAATAGTGAGTAAGGACCAACAGCTGCTGGGCTCGGGCTGCCTGCAAAGTAGTCTGTCCAGCACCTGGCAGGCATCCTCTGTTGGCATCGCACACCGAGCCCTGAGGTCAAGCACAAGTGTCAGCCCCAAAGCACGGCGGGGGGAGGGGTTGGTGGCCCGTCCAAAGTCAGACAGTGAAAGACAGAGCCAGGAGTGGAAGCCCGCTCACTCCAGAGCCTACACCTGTGTCTGCTGCCCAGGGACACTTCCACCTGCAGAGGTCTGGCGTGCGAAATAAACAAGACCCAGCTGGCCAAGTGCGTGTGTTAAAGGGCCACAGTCATGTTTACTATTATACCTCGAGCACTGCAAACTATTCTTTTTAGAATGAATGTTTTAACTTAAAAATCATTTCATTTAAATTGTGAACTTTTTGAGTTGAGGAAGCTGGAACAGACACATCATTAGTCCTGTAGCGCCCTCTGCTGACAATGGTCAGGAAACTTCAGCAATGCTGACAGCCCGCGATGCTCACTTCCTCGGTCTCCGTGAACCGCATTTCTGGAGCACCTCCTTTGTCCTGAGCATTGTCCTAACGCTGTGTGGTTAGAGACACGCATGGAGGGCACGGGAGATGGTGTTTCAGCCACACATTGCACTGTGGTTTAGGTGTAGAAGGAAAGCAGAGAGAGCTACAGGCAAGAGGAGCCTGCAGTTCGTCATGTCATACATCACGGGGCCAGGCACTTGGCTGAGAGGTCAAGATGCTACTTAAGACCCCAGCATCCTACATGAGAGTGCCTGGCTTCAAGTGCTAGCGCCGGCTCCCGCCAGTGTAGACCCTGAGTGGAGTAGGTGATGGCTGAAGTAATTGGGTCTCTACCCTGGATTGAGTTTCCAGCTCCTGGCTTTGGCCCCCACACAGTCCTGGCCATCAGCCATTGTAAGCATTTGGGGGTGAACCAGTGAGTGGGTGTGAGCTCTCTTGCTCGCTCTCTCTCCACCTCCCGAATAAAACAATAGTAATAATACATCCCAAACTAAGAAACTACTGTTCAGCGCTTGCTAGGTAATTCCCATCATGATGTCACAGACAGGAGGCCAAAGTCAGCCATTGTGGTCCTCATGGGCACGGCCGCGTCAGCCTCAGCCCGGCAAGGTGAGATGTAGCGGGAACAGCCCTTGAGCATCCTGGGGTGCACTGGCCCGGGTTCCACTTTCCCTCTCCCTCCCTCCTTCCCAGCCCTTTTCATGTCTAGTCACCTGGAGAAAGAGAATGTCCTGAACCCCCTCCCTGCCCCCACCTCCCAGGTCCCTCCCTTGCTCTGCGCAGGCCTCACTGTAGCAGGGGGCACCTCCTGGCTCCTGGAGGACCCTAGAGATGTTTAAATCTCTGTGTTCGAGAATCAGAAAGACAGAGATAGAGGTAGAGAGAGAGAGGGAGCTCCCGTCTGCTGGCTCATTTCCCAAACGTCCCAATCAGTCAGGACTGGGCTAGGGCTGAAGGCAAGCGCCAGGAACTCAGTGCAGGGCTCAGCAACCCTGTTATGTGAAGCATCCTCACTGCCTCCCTGCATCTGCACTGACTGGAAGCTGGAGTCCAGGTATTCTGGTAAAAGTGTGGGTGCCTAACTGCCTGCACTCCTAGATTTTCTGATGTAGGGAGGCCTGTGTGCCTGTCACTTTGTCCAACTCAGAAAGTCCTGCCTGGATCCCAGAATAGAGGAACGTGTGGCTCTGAGTGTGGCCACACGGAGCAGTACCCTAGGTCTCCAATCAAGATGAGCCAGGCTAAGCAAAACCCAGGAGGTGCTTCCCAACGAGTGCAGAAATGGCTCCAGGCCCACTCTGGGAAGCCACAAGTGCCCTGACCCCTTGCTCTCGCCAGCAGTTGGCAGCCCTCTGCCTGCCCCCAGGCTAGCAGTTCTCCCCCAGCCTGTCTTCAACATCTCAATCCACTCCGCCCAAGGGACCCCAGCAAAGGAGGAAACTCATACAAAGAGCCCACATTCCACTTCTGTCTCAGCCCTTTGGAGAGTGCATAAGAAAGTTTAGGAAATAATATAATGAAAAGATCTGTTTATTTTGATGCAAAGAAATTTTAAGATGCATAGTTTTTGCATACTATGAATTTTTCATGAGCTTTCTCAAAATCTTTGGTGTGCCTGAATTACTTTTCTTTTTTGGCACCAAAATAAACTAACTCTGGGTTGCATGTTCCATGAAACTTCTAAAGTACACCCTCTTGAGGCTCCCAAATCTGACGTCTGTCTTCCGAGGCCTACAGGAACTAACCATCCGAAAGCAGTGTTGAGAGAACTGATTTACAATGAACGTGCAGATGGGGCCGGTGCTGCGCCGGCATCCCATGTAGGCGGCGGTTCGAGTCTCAGCTGCTGCTCTTCTGATCCAGCTCTCTCTACTATGACCTGGGAAAGCAGTGGAAGATGGCCCCAGTCCTTGGGCCCCTGCACCCACGTGGGAGACCTGGAAGATCTTGCCTCCTGGCTTCAGATCCGCTCAGCTCCCGCCGCTGCAGCCATTTAGGGAGTGAACCAGAGGATGGAAGATCTGTGTGTGTGTGTCTCTCTGTAACTCTGTCTTTGAAATAAATGAATCTTTTTTTTTGTAATATGGGCGGAGAAAGACTTTCTCAAATTCTCCAGAGATGGACTCAGTATTGCCCCACCGGCTTCTTGGGGTCCTTCCTAACCCTTAGGAAACCAGGCTTCCGGTGCCCCTCAGCCCCAGAGCGTCTGGAACTCTGGGGGGTCAGCAGGGGTCAGCTGAACCCTCGTGGGTCAGCCCAGCAGTTAACGCAAAGCTCCTGATCTGACAGATGGGAGCCCTGCAGGCCTGCAGAACGGGGGATAAGCAGCCATGCCATTGGGAAAATGCAAGGAATCTAAAGTCCAAACTCAGGTCACCGGCAGGAGCTGGCCACAAAAGCCACCATCCACGTTTTCATCTCAGAAGACTGGAAGTGGCCCGGAGAGGAACCGGAAGTCCCGCCTTCTGGCTGCTCAAGCCCTTGCTGCTGTGGCTGTCGCAGATCCGCTGGCCCATCTCCACTGCTGCATCTACCTCAAATGTCTCTGACGCCCAAGGTGCCCACAGCTTCTGCTGGGCCTGGGCTGCCTCACCAAGTGCTGGGAGGGGACCTCAGGAGGTCTCTTCCGCCCTGGGCCTGGAGCAGCGCCCGCAGCAGGCACATGGAAAACATGGCGGACGCTGCTGCAGCCGGAAGGGGCGGTGTTTTGCAGCCGGAAGGGGCGGTGTTTTGCAGCCGGAAGGGGCGGGTCGCTGGCCCTCAGGGCTTGGTGGAAGCGCTTGAGGAGGAGGTTGTAGCCGCCGGGCGCCCGCTGACATGAGTGGGGCTTCCCAGTCACTCGGACCTGCGTCACTCTGTGGGGGTAGGAAGTGAAGAACGGGATTTAAGCCGGAGACTGGGCGTGGGGGAAGGAGACTGACAGGCAAGGCCGAGTTCCAGCGGAGTGGGGCGTTTTCCCAGCACAGGCCGTGGCCACGGTGCCGCCTGCCGGGTAAGAGCCGGTCAACCCGGGTTCGAATCCGTGCTCCTCCGATTGACTGTCTTCACCTTGCTAAACCTTCATTTCCTCGTCTGTCAGACGGTGCCAGTGGGTTGTGAGGATTAAGGAGGGCGATGTTTGTAAAGCCTGTAGCAGAGGGAAGCTGCCTGCCCCTGCGTGTCTGTTCTCGTCAGTGGCAGCCGTGGCAGCGTTCCCACGCCACTTACCTTTCCGGAAGCCCCGAGTATGTGAAAGGTCGGAGCTTGCACGTGGAGTGCCTGCTGCACGGCAAGGATAAGCGGTTTTCTGTCCCTGGGGCGGTGCGAACAGAGATGCTGGGTAGCGTGGCTCGCTTTCCTCTCCATCGACTTCGCAGGCGGCCTCTCACCGCGGCTTCCCGCGGGTTCCGAGTTCACCCTCTCCTCGCTTCGTTTTCAGATCTTTGAATCACATCCAGTTTGGTTTCCATCCTTAACACTTTGCAGCTCTCCGCTGCCCGTCCATCTTTTTTTGATCAAGGCCTTCTTTTTTGTTAGCTCTAGTTGTAAAATGTCCCGTGGATTGATCACTGGGGGAGCGGAACAACCGAGGTCACCGTCGCCATCATTCACCAACAGACTTGACGTGACCGGGGAGGGTGCTTGGGGCGGGGGTTAAAAACGCTGCTTGGCATTCTCACACCCCAAGGCTGAGTGCCTGAGTCCAGGTCCTGGCTCGGCTCCTGATTCCAGCTTCCTGCTGATGCGCAGTCTGGGAGGCAGTGGTGATGGGTCGAGGTGGTTGGCTCCCTGCCGCCCACATGGGAGACTCACATTGAGATACAGGTGCCTGGCTTCGGTCTGATTCAACCCCAGCTGTTGCAAGCATTTGGGAGTAAACCAGTAGATGAGCATATCTCCCCCCACCCCCACCCCGCCACCGCCGCCCTTCTCTCCCTCTCAAATAAATAATTTTTTAAGTGACATAATTTGTCACCGATCATAATGTGCATCTCTTATTTACATACTGATTTCTGGACTCAAAAGCTCGCAGCAAGTTTGTACCTCATGCAGTTACTCTCACTTCACGGACAATGGTAACCAAAATCTGAACCCTATTGTTACGGGACTGGCGTTCTTGAACTAAACTGTCGTGACCCAAGTTTGCATATTAGAACTGTGCAGAGCAAGGACTGTCTGAAATGAGTATGGATTTTTTTAAATATTTATTTTTATTAATTTGAAAGGCAGAGTTAGAGAAAAGTAGAGAGAGAGAACTTCCATCCACTTTTCACACCCCGAATGGTGGCAACAGCCAGGGCTGAGCCAGGCCAAACCAGTGCTCCTATGGAATGCAGGTGGCAGCTTAACCTACTGTGCCACAGTGCCAACCCTGGTCATACGTGCTTGATTCCTTCTTACTATACTCATGTAATCCTCCCAATTCTATGAGGAAGATAGGGTTGTTAACACCATGTAGGGTTTTAATGTAACCTTGGGTGCCTCCTAAGGGCCCCAGTGTTAAAGCTGTTGTCCTGGGGTAGCAAAAACCGGGGGAGGCGGAACCTGCGGGAGGTCAGGCCTAGGGGGAGGTCCTTAGGTCACCGAAGGCCCTCAGAGGTGGGTCTTGACAGGGTTATTATACAAGCCAGAACTGGGCGGGGGGAGGGAGGGCAGCGTTGTAGCTCAGCGGATAAAGCCACCACCCATGATACCAGTGTTCCATATGGACCTCGATTCAAGTCTCAGCTGCTCCACTTCTGATCCAGCTCCCTGCTAATGTGCCTGGGAGAAGCAGCAGAGTATCATCCAAGTGCCTGGGCCTCTGCCACCCATGTAGGAGGCCAGGATGGAGTTCCTGGTTCCAGCTTCTGGCTTCAACTCAACCCAGACCTGGCTGTTGTGGCCATTTGGGGAGTGAACCAGCAGATGGAAAATCTCTCTCTCTCTCTCATTCTGCCTTTCAAATACATACATAAATCTTTAAAAAAAAAAAAAAAGATAATTTTCTATGAACTTTTTAAAGCTGCTTCTTTGTCTCGACTACAAGTGAAGTTCTATCAAGTCCAGCCCAGAATTCTGGTTTATAGAAACTTTTCAAGTAAGAAAAAAATCATTGAAAAATCAGAATGCCTTAGAAGTTGTCTTGGGGTCATTTGTTTGTTTGTTTTGCTTCCAGGAACTTAAGAACCCTTGGAGCACATGAGGAAGAAGAGTTTGCTCCAGAATTTGTGGAGGGAGACACCATGAGGTGGCCAGATCTCCTGGCGGGATGGATGGGCTGACAGATGTGCTGGGAGCTGGCCCAGGTCCAGGGATGTGGGAGGGGATGGGGTGAGGAAGGGAGCGCTCAGAGCCCCTGGGAGCCAGCCAGGTACTGTGTTTGTTGAGCACTGACTGCTGCACAGGCCCTCAGCCTTGTACTAGGTTGATTTGGAGAAAGGACTTCAAAGGGCAGAGCACTGAATATCCCCAGCTACTCTCCTGGCTTTTCCAGGACAATATGGATTTCAGATTTCCTCTCTCGCTGTCCCTTGAGCTGTCGCATATGCTTTAGAAATCCCAGCACTGTGGTATCTAAGCACATCTTCAAAATTGCCTCTTTCATCTAACCCTCTTATTTTCTTTGACACAAAATCCTTTCCCTAAACACATATCTCAGATTTGGAGCTTAGATAAGGCAGTCATCAACCAAGCACCGTCACCAAAGCAATCGTCAAAAAGGACAGAGTGTACAAAGACACACGTTTAAAATTTAACCATCGCTCACCTTTGTTGAGCAGCCGTTTAGTGTGGCCTCTCAGAATTTATAAGTTTAGAAAAAAAATTTTTTAAAGATTTATTTATTTGAGAGGTAGAGTTATAGACAGGGGAAGGGAGAGACAGAAACATCTTCCATCCACTGGTACACTCCCCAAATGGCCACAATGGCCAGAGCTGAGCCAATATGAAGCCAGAAGCCAGGAGCTTCTTCCAGGTCTCCCACGTGAGTGCAGGGGCCCAAGCACTTGGGCCATCTTCCACTGCTTTCCTAGGCTATAGCACAAAGCTGGATCAGAAGACAGGTATCCGGGACATGAATTGGTGCCCATATGGGATGCCAGCACTGCAGGCAGAGGCTTAGCCCACTATACCACAGTGCCCTCCCCAGTTTAGAAAAGTTTAAAGTTTGTTTGCTTGGTGCAAAAAAATGTATCCTTTAGTTCTTTTTGAACTTCCAGTGTACATATTAGCTTGGTAAATAATTTGAAACCTTTAGGACTTATTATGGTGACTGTCGTTTGAGCTGCCTTTCCATGATTCAGTATGCCTGATCGTGGCTTCAAATGTAGGTGAATTTTTAAAAGGTACTGTGCCGTGGCGCAGTGGGTTAAAGCCCCAGCCTGCAGCGCCAGCATCCCTTATGGGCACCAGTTCAAGTCCTAGCTGTTCCTCTTCCGATCCAGCTCTCTGCTATGGCCTGGGAAAGCAGTGGAGGATGGCCCAAGTCCTTGGGCTCCTGCAACCACGTAGGAGACCCAGAAGAAGTTCCTGGCTCTTGACTTTGGATCAGCTCAGCTCTGGTCATTGTGGCCATTTGGGGAGTGAATCAGCAGTTGGAAGACTTTCTCTATCTCTCTCTCTCTCTCTCTGCATGTGTGTGTGTCTCTACCTGTAACTTTGTCTTTCAAATAAATAAAAATAAATCTTTAAAAAAAAGGTTCATATAAAGTTCTCACATAGGTGCATGATGACTTCTGATGAGAATATTGATTGGAAAATACAGTGAACAGTGTAACATAAACACAGACTCAGAGCCCCCAGCTGACTTCAGCTAACTGAACTCCAATGCGTTCTGCTGTTCCTGACTGTTGGAAGTGCGGGGAAGGCAGCCGAGCCTCCTAAGACCTCTCTGCCTCAGGTCCGCGCTGACCTTTGATCTCTTCCGGCTTATCCTTGTCTGTTCCCCAGCAGCGGAGCAGAGTTGGGAAAGTGTCTGCGCCGCCGCTAACTCTTCTCTCGGGACCCTGACACTTACCACAGTCCAAGGAAGCATCTGCTGCTGCGCTGGTAACTCTCCCCCGAGTGAGACAAAGCAAGGGCGGCGTCCGGCTCCTTCCCCAGCACATACTGACACCCAGCCCATGTCTGTGAGTTAATCAGTGAGATGTAAGAGAAGACAGAGGGACACCGTTCTCTAGGATGGAACGCGGTGTGAGTTAGACTCACTATGCAGAGGGCGAGGGATTAAATCTACATGGGTTGGGGAAGGGTGAGAACGACTCCAGAGCTTAGTTTCTCTGCTGTGGGTCCGCGCAGAGGTGTATGTTTTACAAGGAGGACTATTAGATACTGGGAGGAGGGAAAAGAAATTTTGTATACTGGGATTACCAAGAGAAGGCAGAAAATAAGTTGATAGAAAAATCAAAGTGTAAAATGAGTTTTTTAAATTTTTGGCCAGTGCCGCGGCTCACTAAGCTAATCCTCCACCTGCGGCGCTGGCACACCAGGTTCTAGTCCCGGTCGGGGCACCGGATTCTGTCCCGGTTGCTCCTCTTCCAGTCCAGTTCTCTGCTGTAGCCCAGGAAGGCAGTGGAGGATGGCCCAAGTGCTTGGGCCCCTGCACCCGCATGGGAGACCAGGAGGAAGCACCTGGCTCCTGCCTTCGGATCAGCGCAGTGCGCCAGGCGTGGCAGCCATTTGGGGGGTGAACCAATGGAAGGAAGACCTTTCTCTCTGTCTCTCTCTCTCTCTCTCTCTCTCTCTCTCTTTCTCACTGTCTAACTCTGCCTGTCAAAAATAAATAAATAAATAAATAAATAAATAAAAAAAAAGTGGAGCGGGAACTGAAGCCCAGACACTCTGTATGGAATGCACGTAGACACGAGCACTCAGGGAGTGATGTCAGCAGCGAGCTTTGGAAAGCGCACACGTAATAGACTGTGGGGTGCTTCAAACAGCTCCTGGAAAATGGGATTCAAAGGGAAGTTTGTTTTGGTGCAAAAAATCTTTGAAACCCACTTATATAAAGGGTTTTCAAGAAGTACCTGGAAATGCATGTTATTAAAAAAAAACATGGATTTCATAAGGTTTTGCACCAAAATGAACTTTGAGTTTCATTTCCCACAAACTTTATGAAATACGGGCATGTATCCTAGCGTTCTTTGGAAAATGCAGTCTGTCAGAGCTCTCCAAATCCGGTGCTCCTTAGTTCACGCTGTGTTCTTACTGTTGAGTTACCATCTTCACCGTTCTGAACGTAGGCCCTTTTCAGACTGAGGCTTCACGTTCCATTTCCTTAGTGGTGGCCCAGAGAGGAAACAGTTTTCCCTTGGATGAAGTGTACTTTATTTTGGCTTTTAAGATCAGTACTTGGGGCTGGCGGGGTGGCGTAGTCGGTTAAGCTGTCACCTGCAGTGCTGGCATCCCATGTGGGTGCCAGTTCGAGTCCTGGCTGGTCCACTTCCGATCTAGCTCCCTGCTAATGCATCTGGGAAAGCAGCAGAGGATGGCCCAAGTGCTTGGGTTTCTGCACCCACCTGGGAGACCCGGAGGAAGCTCCTGGCTGCTGGCTCCTGGCTTGTGACCATCTGTGAGTGAGCCAGCAGATGGAAGACCTCTCTCTGTCTCTGCCTCTCCCTCTCTCTCTCTGTAACTCTGCCTCTGAAATAAAGAAATACATCTTTAAAAAATGAAAAAAGAATGCAGGAGCTCTCAAGTCAAAATATGATATGTTCGAGGAGTATGACTGCCAAAACATGACAGCAGATATCTCAGCAGTTTGTACTGATGCAGAATTACTGGGACTCTCAGACCGAAAAAAAAAAAAAAAAAAACTTTAGAAAAAAATATTAATACTTTCTGTGTCCTGTCTAAAATATTTTTTCTGTTCCAAGGTCTTGAAGGTGCTCCCCTAAAACATTTTTAGTTTTAGCTTTTATGAGTAGCTCTCTGGTTCATTTCATATGAGCTTTTTCATATGGTGTGAGGTAAGGGCTGAATATCATTGTTTTGTCTTACACTCATTCAGTTGTTCCCAAACAGCATTTAAAAGAAAAACAAAACTTATTAATTTGAAAGGCAACAGAGACAGAGAAGAAGAGAGAGAAAGAGATCCTTCATTTGCTGGTTAATCCCCCAAGTGGCCACAACGGCCGGGGCTGGGCCAGGGCAAAACCAGGAGCCAGGAGCTTCTTCCAGGTCTCCCACATGGGTGCAGGGGCCCAAGCACTTGGGTCATCCTCCACTGCTTTCCCAGGATATAGCAGGGAGCTGGGTCAGAAGAGGAACAGCCAGGACATGAACCGGCGCCCATATGGGATGCTGGGTCCACAGACAGAGGCTAAGCCCACTACTCCACAATGCCGGCCCCAACCCCTGAGGATTTTGAAGCAGAGGAGAGACAGTACTGCATCTTCATTTTAGAAATATTACACCCATGAATTTGGGGAAAACCAGTATGTGAGAACTGGCCACCAAAGGCAGAAGGGAGAGCAAAGAAAGAGGTGAGCCAATCTAGGATTACACAGAAGTGTGGTCTTGGGCAGCTTCACGACACCTGGATATCCATGGCACAAGGCAGCAGAAAGGGTTGTGTAGAAGAGGGCACCCTGTGACTCATCAGTGCGCACTGCACTTTCTCAAGAAGTGTTAATATTCATAAAAGACACTGCAGGCACCAGATAAGAGTGTCAGATAAAAACAGCTTATCTTACTGACATTGTTAAGGGATTGGGATGGCCAAGGAGGCAGTTAACATCCAAGATGGAGATTGTGTCCAAGATGGCTGCAGTTTTGTCAGATTGAATCCCTTCGCCAAGTGTGGAGGGTACACTGGAGTGTAGGGGACTGCTGCAGTAGTCTGTGGAAAATGTGGACTGCCCTAAAACTGCCAGTGTCAGTGGGAAACAGAACAGACTCAAGAGATACCCAGGTGATTGTACCTGGTGAGAGGTGCTTGTACATGGAGCTTAAAGGAGGGGTAAGTCCAAGATTCTAGAATGAGCCTGAAATGACTTGTGTAGGGGCCAGCACTGTGGTGTAGCGGGTACAGCTGCCACCTGCAGTGCCAACATCCCATATGAACATCAGTTCGAGTCCCAGCTGCTCCACTTCCGATCCAGCTCCCTGCTACTGTGCCTGGGAAAGCAGCAGAGGATGGCCCAAGTCCTTGGGTTCCTGTAGTCATGTGGGAGGCCCGGAGGAAGTTCCTTGCTCCTGACTTCGGATCGGTGCAGCTCCAGCCGTTGCAGCCATCTGGGGAGTAAGCCAGTGGAAGGAAGACCTCCCTCCTTCCCAACCCCATAACTCTGATAAGATTTATTTATTTGAAAATCGGAGTTACACAGAGAGAGAAGGAGAGGCAGAGAGAGAGAGCTCTTCCATCCACTGCTTCACTCCCCAGTTGGCCGCAATGGCCCGAGCTGCACTGACCTGAAGCCAGGAGCCAGGAGCTTCTGGGTTTCCCATGCAGGTGCAGGGGCCCAAGGACTTGGGCCATCTCCCACTGCTTTCCCAGGCCATAGCAGAGAGTGGGATCAGAAGTGGAACAGCTGGGACTCGAACTGGCACCCATGTGGGATGCTGGCACTGCAGGTGGCCCCTTTAGCCGCTATACCACAGAGCTGGCCCCAATAAATAAATTAAAAAAAAAAACACTCATTTAAAAGTTTCACCTCTTGGCAAAAGCTAATGTAAATTCATTTACTTAAACATGACCAACAAGGTTCGCTTTGCTATCATACACAGTTGGGTTTGAGTCTTACCTATGCTGCTTTAAGCCAGGGTATTTCAAAAAGTTCACGGGAGGGGCAGATATTTTAGCCTAGTGGTTACAGTGCCTGTGTACTATGTGGAGTGCCTGGGTTCAATTCCCAGCTCCGGCTCCCGACTCCAGCTCTCTGCTAATGCAGACCCTGGGAAGCAGCAATGATGGCTCAAGCAGCTGGGCTCCCACTACCCGTGTGGGAGACCTGGGTTGAGCTAGTGGGTCCCAGTTGGGCCTATTTTTTGGTAGGAGTGAACCAGCAGATGGGTGATCTCTCTCTCGGTCTCGCTCCCTCTCTTTCTTTCCCTCCCTTTCAAATATATGTTTATTTTGGTGCAAAAAAATGTTTTTGAAATACATGCAGCTTTTTCATGATACATATTTATCATGAACTTTTTGAAGACCCTTGGTAAAAGCATAACCTCCCAGAGCGTCAGCTTTCTCACCTATAAAATAGGAGCTAATTCGCCTCATGGGATCAAGTGGCAATTAAGTGAGAAGGCCTGGGAGAATGCCTGACACCTGGAAAGAGTTCAGTACTAGTGGCTTAATGATTCACTTGTTCCTTATTCGTTCAGCGCCTTCAACCTGGGCAGATGAGGGAAGCATGGCCACTGCCCCTATTCCCCGTCTCCTCCATCCTTCTATTCTGATTGGAGCCAGCTTGGCGGGGCAGAAGTTCTGCTCCCCCTAGTCCAGGAATTCTCTCTGTAAAAGGTGCATTGTGTGTTCTTTACTTGGCAAGAGCACCTTTTGGCAACTTCTTCCTAAGTCACGTAGGAACTGGTGAGGGAAGTAGGAACCTGAACTTGGGTTGTATTCCTCTGGGCTCACTGGTTATACCAACGATTAACAGTGACAGATTAAAAGAGTTCAAGACCGCAGTTACTGTGCTGACAGAAATGCACAGTAACAAATAGACCATTGGGACCTGCACTGCAGGTGGCCGCTTTAGCCGCTATACCACAGAGCTGGCCCCAATAAATAAATCTTTAAAAAAAAAAAAGGCACTAATCACTTAGTGAGGGTTGAGCCTCCACCTGCAGTGCCAGCATCCCATGTGGGCTCTGGTACAAGACCCCGCTGTTCCACTTCTGATCCAGCTCCCTGCTAATGCACCTGGGAAAAGCAGTGAAAGGTGGCCCAAGTCCTTGAGCCCCTGCACCCATGTGGGAGACTTGGAAGAAGCTCCTGCCTCCTGGGTTTAGCCTGGCCCAGCCCTGGCTGTTGTGGCCATATGGGGAGTGAACTATCGGATGGAAAAGCTTTCTCCTTTTTCTGTCTCTGCTTTTCAAATAAATAAATCTTTTTTACAAAAAGGATCATCCCACATCCCTGCTTATTTTACAATGTGCCAGGTGTTTATAAAAAGAAAAAAAACTACTAAGTACCTTCAGGTGACCTTTACTTATTTTCAGGCTGTTCCCTGTAGAGCATGAGTGAGGCTGTGGAAACCCAGGTGCTGGCCATTTGACTGTCTCCAACACTTCAGCTGGCGCTGGGTGCTTGCATGGTTGGAAATGCAAAATGTGCACGTGCTCCTAGCGGGACCGAGCTCTCAGGGCCACCTCTCCTCCAGTTTCCTGTTTAGGTGATCTCTGAGTCTCCTAGCCACATTTCCTTACTGCCATGTGTTCCTTCAGCAGCCATCAACCCAGACAAGGACGTCAGTCCCCTCCACCTTTGAATTTCCCAAGCTAACTGCTGGCCCAGCCTGCACCTATTCATGCAGCACCTCTGCCTGCGGTGTGGAAATGAAAGTATGCAAATAAGTTTTTTTTCCTTAAGAAAGAAAAAAAGTGATTAGACACGACCAGGCCACGGGGGCTGCCTTCCTGCAATGTAACCGGTGCGGTCCCACAGGGCCCTCTGCTCAAAAGGGTCTTGCACTTGGAATTTTGTGCTCTGTGGTCACTGTCTTGAAATTTTTAATGATGTTCTCTTTTATAAAATTTATTTTTTTATTTTTGTGTATTTGAAAGACACAGAGAGAGGAACAGAGAGGGATTTTCCATCTGCTGGTTTATTTATCAAATGCCTACAACAGCCAGGGCTGAGCCAGGCAGAAGCCAGGAGGTGGAACTTGACCCCAGCCTTCCCCGTGGGTGGCAGGCACACAAATTCTTGAGCCATCACTTGCTGCCTTCCAGGGTGTGTAGTAGCAGGAAGCTGGACTCAGAAGCAGAGCAGGGACTTGAACCCTGGCAGTCTGGTATGGAATGCAGGCACCCCAAGCAACTTCTTAACCACTGCACCTCATGCCCACCCCAGTAATGCTCTCTTTTATAAGTGAAATCTGATGGGTCCGTGGAGCATGCACAAGGGCCTTGGGGCCTTGACTCAGACTCAGTACTGCTTCTTCTCAACTCCCGGCTTTCCTAGGCCAGGTTCTCAGCTGTCCTCAGTGCCCCCCGCCCACACCCCACCAGGTCGACCACAGGTTGGGGTAGCCTGCAGTTGGGAAGAGGAAATGCCTGGTTGGGCCTCCTTGCTGTAGGCTTGGGCAAGGCTGATGGGAGCAGGAACCTGCAGCCAGTGGGGTGCACATGCACTCGCTACAGAGTCACAGCATAGCCCACCCTGCATCACCCCCCAGCCCCGGGATCTGCACTGGGGGTTTCCTTCTGCCCCAGAGTGCTAGACATTAAGTTGCAAGGGAAACCTAGCATGACACATCAGGAGACAGAATGCAGTGGAAAGAGAAGAACTTCGTATTCTAGGACCTCTGCAGCACTCTGGCCATGTTTTGAACCTTTTCATTTTCATTCTGTGCCGAGCTCCAGAAATTCTGCCCTGTTCAGCCGTCAGCATCCTGCCGTGGCCCCTCTGCCGAGGGACTTTCTCACTGGCCAGCTTCCCCCAGCAGGTTGCTCTGATTCTTCTCAAGCTTCCGAAGACCCTTCTGAGTTTCCTCTTTTCCTGTCTTCATCTCTCAGCCCTTCTTCCTAGAACAGCCCCAAACGCCACAAGACCCTGCAGAATTCCATGGCACTCTCCCTGCTTCCAGTCTCCAGCTTCCTGGAGCCTAGCTTTTCATAACCAAATGACCCACTAAGGTGTTTTGTGGCAAGAAGCAGCTCTCTCCCTGAAAGAAATTCTGCCTCCGGTTTTTTTCAGTAACAGGAGTGTTTATCCCCTGTATATTGAAATCACCAATTACTTTTCAGCAGCCTTTGCCAAGAAGCCAAGTTCTCTGGAAGATTCCTCCTGTCAAAGAGCCCATTAAAAAACGATTAAGGGAGGGGCCGGCACTGTGTGTAGTAGGCTAAGCCGCAGTGCTGGCAGCCCGTGTGGGTACCAGTTGGAGTTCCAGCTGCTCCACTTCCAATCCAGCTCCCATCCAGCTCTTCCAATCCAGATGGCCCAAGTGCTTGGGCCCCTGTACCCACATGCGAGACCTGGAAGAAGCTCCTGGTTTCCACCTGGGCCCAGCCCTGGCCATTGCAGCCATTTGGGGAGTGAACCAGGGAATGGAAGATTCTCTCTCTCTCTCTCTCTGTCTCTCTCTCTCCTTTCTCTAAATCTCTGCTTTCAAATAAGTAAATAATTAAAAAATATATATGTATGTGTTTGTGAGGGTACCTCGTAAAGTTTGTAGAAAAGCAAAATTAAAAGATACATTTATTTTGGTAAAAAAAATTTTGTGAAATACATGTAGCTTTTCACAATACACATTTTTCATAAAGAACATTTTTGAAGGACCCTGACTTTTTTTTTTAAATCAAAATGACTTAGAATTAGTATTCTGAGAATTTCACTGTGAAGGTTATTCCCTAGGACAGCTGGAGATAGCCTTGGAGTTGCAGAATCCCAGTTTGGAATCCCATTGTGTGACAAGTGTGTTCCGTTCTGAAGCCTGTTTATGTTTTGTCTCTCTGTTCTAATTCTCCCACAGCGGGTATGCGATGGGAATAGCATCAAAGGGAGAGGAAATTACAGGGCAGCATCTGTGGGCAGTGGTGGAGAAGGAAGATGCGGGCGATTGCTTTAGTCTTCACGTTTGGAGTTCTGTCTGCTCTGGAAACAGAGTAGAAGAAATTCACCTGCGAGTCTGACAAATTCCATCCATTCCTGAAAGACAAGGAACAAAGTCTTCTCTCCCGAGGGAGGGACATCAAGGAAGCCATTCTGTGACAACAGGAACAAAGTCTTAAGCAAGTAGTGTCTCCTCAATGACCTTGTAAAGAAAGTGGGGGAACCCACCCCCACTCAGGAGTCTTGAAAGCCAGTTTCTGGGGGACTGAGAATCAGGGAGGGGGCAGGCTGGGGACAGGCACAGGTCCTCAGGCTACTCTCAGCATGTGTCTTGGCTGATCTGTGGGAAGAAAGAGGGACGGTCATGAGAGCAATACTCCAGAGGGAAGGCCCTTCCCTTGCCCACGGCTAGCAGCTCCCTGGAGACCTCAGGGTTCACTTACGGAAGGCAGAATTCATCACAGTCTCAATTCATCACAGTCTCTGACTCACTCTCCGAGTGACCACACCTGCAGCACAGCCAGAGGCTCTTGGCAACGTGTTGAAGAGCACACACTGACATCTTGGCTGTGTCATAGACCTGCTGGGTGAACTTGAATTTCCTCCTCAAGTTCTCCCCCCGCCATCATCATCATCAGAAGCTCACAAACACTTCCAGTGACTGGGAACGGGACTGAAGTGCCATTGCGCTGAAATCCTCTCTTCACCTGCAAGCCGGGAGACCTCAGCACTTTGCCTGGCACGACCCCCCACGTTCCGTTTCCTCATCTGTACGCCCTTGGTAGACTCTAGGGATTCTTGGGAAGATTGAGAAATGCCCAAGACCCTCCTAGCCCTACCTCAGCGGGTGGGGAGGGAGCTAGGTGTAGCCTGTGTGGGAGTGGCTGTAGGGATCATGGCAGAGCACTTTCTTTTAAAGAAAAGAAAAAGAAAATGAAGAAAAAAATTTCATTTAAAGAAAAAAAGATCGTTTTTTTTTTCCTTTTTTAAGATTTATTTATTTGAAAGAATTACACAGAGAAGGAGAGACAGAAAGAGAGAGAGGTCTTCCTTCCACTGATTCACTCCCCAGTTGGCTGCAACGGCCGGAGCTGTGCCGATCCAAAGCCAGGAGCCAAGAGCTTCTTCCAGGTCTCCCACGTGGGTGCAGGGCCCAAGGTCTTGGGCCATCCTCTACTGCTTTCCCAGGCCACAGCAGAGAGCTACATCAGAAGTAGAGCAGCCAGGACTCCAACCAGCTCCTTAATGGGATGCCAGCACGGCAGGTGCAGGCTTAGCCTACTACACCACAGCATCAGCCTCAGAGAATATTCACCTGCAGTGGTGATGCACTGATGACAAGGACGAGGCAAAGTAAACAGGCAGTGATGGGGGTTGGTGCTCACTGAGAGCGCAGGAGGCTCCAGGCACTGCCCCTTGCATGTGGTGTTGTTACAGGAGAAGCAAGGGTTCTTGTCTTTGAGCAAGAAAAGAATTCAGGTGTGAGACAGAGAGTAGTGGAAAGCAAAATAGCAATGTAGGGACATCTGTAAGAACGGATGGGCACCTCTCCAGACAGAACCTGAGAGAGAGTGCCCAGTCACTCAGACTGGGGGAGAGCGAGATTACATGGTTGAGTAGAGAGAGTACACCTGGGCAGGCCAGGCAGGTGACTCAGCACAGAGGCAGAGGGCTGAGCACGCAGTCTGGTTGAGACTGGGGGTTTTTAAGGGGATGGGTCTTGCCTTCCCTCCTCTTCTCCTCCTGAAACAAAGGACTTTTTGGATGTAAATATGAAAAATTCCTTTCTGAGTTTCCCCCCTGAAGTTGTCAGACGGGGAAGCCTGGCTGGCATGAAGGATGGTTATCAGCTAGAAGGAGCAGCATGTTTGAAGTGCAGATACTGGGCTGCACCTGGAAGGTTATCATGATGACTTTGAGATGCAGATGCTGGACCTGGATGTCAATGCCTGAGGCCTTTGTCACACGCACACAGAAGCTCATTTCTGACTTCCTACCTAACAGTATTACAGACAAAGAACAGCCATTAGAGGTGTGGTACTATTAGCTCCATTTTGCAGTTTCAGTAAACAGGCTTAAAGAGATCAGGGAAGTTTTTCAAGGCCCCAGAGCTAGACAGGGAGAGAGCCAATTTTCCAGCTCAGATTCAGTGGATGTAAAGTATGTTCATGTAAACGTTGTACAGCTGAGGATGAAAATGCCAGGAGGTACAAAGTTAATACTTAATGAGTTTTCTTTTTTTAAAAAAATTTTTTTTACAGGCAGAGTTAGAGACAGAGAGAAAGGTCTTCCTTCCTTTGGTTCACCCACCCAAATGGCCGCTATGGCCGGCGCTGCACTGATCCGAAGGCAGGAGCCAGGTGCTTCCTTCTGGTCTCCCATGCAGGTGCAGGGCCCAAGCACTTGGGCCATCCTCCACTGCCTTCCCGGGCTACAGCAGAGAGCTGAACTGGAAGAGGAGCAACTGGGACAGAATCCAGCGTCCCATCCAGGACTAGAACCCAGGATGCTGGCACCACAGGCGGAGGATTAGTCTAGTGAGCTGTGATGCCGGCCATCTTTTTTTAATTTTTACACATTTCTTTGAAGGTAGAGAGACACAGAGAGAATCAGAGATCTCCTATTCACTGGTTCACTTCCCAAATGCCTGTAACAGCCAGAACTGAGCCAGGTCTAAGCCAGGAGCCAGGAGCCAGGAATCCAATCTAGGCCTTCCACCTGGGTGAGAGGACCCAATCACTTGGGCTGCCTCCTGCAGGAAGCTGGAAGCAGGAGCCGAAGCAGGACTCAGTCCCAGGCACCCCAATAATGGATGTGGGCATCCCAAGTGGTGCCTTACCACTAGGCCAAGCATCCGGCCCCGAGTATGGAGTCTGTCTTTGGGGTGATGGAAATAGTGATGGGGTCTCAACATTGTAGATACACACAGGTACTCCAGAGCGTTGGTGGGAAATGAAATTAAAAGGGAAATTTATTTTGGTGCAAAAAAATTTGCAATTCAAGGGGTCTTCCGAAAGTTCATGAAAATGCAATTATGAGAAAACTATACAGGGATTTCAAAAAACTATTTGCACCAAAAGTTATCTTTTTTAATTCTTTTTGAAGTACCCCCATACTTAATGCCACTGAATCATTCACCTAAAATGATTAAAATCATAAATTTATATATACATACATCTGCAAACACAATCACTGCTAGGAGAAAGGTGAAAAGGGCATTAATGGGGGCTGGCACTGTGGCACAGCCTGCGGCACCAGCATCCCATATGGGCACCGGTTCTAGTCCTGCCTGCTCTGCTTCCCATCCAGCTCTCGGCTATGGCCTGGGAAAACAGTAGAGGATGGCCCGAGTCCTTGGGCCCCTGCACCCATGTGGGAGACCCGGAAGAAGCTCCTGGCTCCTTGCTTCGGATCAGCCCAGCTCTGGCCATTGTGGCCATTTGGGGAGTGAACCAGTGGGTGGAAGACCTAACTCTCTCTCTCTCTTTCTCTCTCTCTCTCTCTCACTGCCTATAATTCTGCCTCTCAAATAAAAAATGATAGATAAAATCTTAAAAAGGTGTGGGGGGGATTAGTGATTAGAATGGATGTTTTGTCCCTGCCTTGCAGAGATGGTTTGCAGGACTCAGGGCAGTGAGAACTTGAGTCTACCCCTTACAGAAGGCATTTTGCACTCTCTAAAGCCCACAGGCTCAGACATGCCCCTCTCGGGAGCCAGTCCTCAAGCTTTAGAGAAAACGAATTTTAAAAGCTGGAGAGCTCCCCAGGGCGAACACCTCCCTACCTGCTAAATTAAGAAAATCAATACAATACGGGCTGTGTTTGTTGGACAATATTTCTTTCCTGTATAATTAAGACTGAGAAGACAAAATGTCCTTGCCCAGTATTGGGTAAAGTTAAATAAATGTGGGAAAGAGCCAGGCAAATAGAAGAGGCGACACCTCTGTAAATCCCACAAGACAGATTTACGATAAGCAGGTTATTTCCAGTCATAAAGCAGTCCATAAAACAAAAGCACAGGGGGAGTGCTGGTTCCCTGTGCTGAGGAGCCTGTGGGATACCTAGGAAAGGTCAGAAAGTCTCCAGCAGGGCAGGACGGGGCCTTCTTGTTCTCTTTCCAAAGTAGCAGAGGAGTCATAAACAGCTATGGGAGGCAGCTGGGCAGGGGGCAGGGACTGTGATGTCGCAGGATGTCTTGCTTGTGTGAAACTATCTGAAGACAACAGCCTGGCAGGCCCAGACATGAGCAACAGCATTTCCCGGTCTCCATTCCGTATGAGGCATCTGACTGGATCCCATCAAAGCTAGGAATGGCCATTTTTCCACTGGTGTAGTTGACTCAAAGTCAATGCGTTGGACATGAGCAGTTGCTAGGAGCCCGAGAACTGATAAGAAATCTGAGCAGCTGGCCGGCGCCGCGGCTTACTAGGCTAATCCTCCACCTGTGACGCCGGCACACCAGGTTCTAGACCCGGTCGGGGCGCCGGATTCTGTCCTGGTTGCCCCTCTTCCAGGCCAGCTCTCTGCTGTGGCCCGGGAGTGCAGTGAAGGATGGCCCAGGTGCTTGGGCCCTGCACCCTATGGGAGACCAGAAGTACCTGGCTCCTGCCATCGGATCAGTGCGATGCGCCGGCTGCAGCGCACCTGCCGCGGTGGCCATTGGAGGGTGAACTGTCGCTCCCCGTCTTCGTGGAGGAACGACACAGGACCCTGCGCTGTTCTTTTGTCTGCTCGGCCCTCCCCCGGTTTGCTGCAGATTCTTCCCGGGTTGGCTACCGTCCCTTCCACCTCCGTGGAAGGGCGGTTCCCCCTGCCACTTTCCCCACTTCCGCAGGGGAGCAGCACACCGCCGGCCAGCTCTCTCGGGGGCTGCACAGGTGTTCCTTCAGATAGATGTTCCCCTTAGATGTTCCTGGTGCATGTTGTGTCTCTCCTCCTTTATAGTCCTCTTCCACCAATCCCAACTCTGCTACCCACACACTGAGTACGCTGCTCTCCTCCAATCAGGAGCAGGTCCTACAGTTTATTGGTTGAACTGGAGGCAGCTGTGTAGAAGCTGTTTCCTCCTCTCCCAGCGCCATATTGTGGGAGAGCAGATGCATAGAATAAGTCTTAATTCCAGTAACTTAGTCTAGTCCGAGTTGCTCCCAGTTGCTCCCCACAGTGAACCAATAGCAAAAGGAAAAACCTTTCTCTTTGTCTCTCTCTCTCACTGTCCACTCTGCCTGTCAAAAAAATAAAAAATAAAAAATAAATAAAATCTGAGCAGTTGACAAGAGGGCAGTCACCGAATTTCTTGTGGACATACTCCGAATCCACGCGGCACTGAACTGTGGCCCAACATCTCTATGCTGGCATCCTCCCTGGTGGTCCAGAAGCCATGTGAGACCAAGGGCTTGGAGAAGACTCTTTTTTTTTTTTTTAAGATTTTATTTATTTATTTATTTATTTATTTGAAAGAGTTACACAGAGAGAGAACGAGAGGCAGAGAGAGAGGTCTTTCATCCATTGGTTCACTCCCCAATTGGCCACCATGGCCGGAGCTGAGCTGATCCAAAGCCAGAAGCTAGCAAATTCCTCCCATTCTCCCACATGGGTGCAGGGGCCCAAGGACTTGGGCCATCTTCTACTGCTTTCCCAGGCCACTGCAGAGAGCTGGATCGGAAGTGGAGTAGCCAGGACTCGAACCAGTACCCACATGGGGTGCCGGCACTGCAGGCGGTGGCTTTACCCACCAAGCCAGTCCCAAGACTGTTTCCATAGAGGAGGAAGGTCCTGGAAGGGGAATTGTTAATTCCTGGCAGTGCTACCCTCCACTGGCAACCAAAGTGATGTGTCCCTGTCCCCTTTTGTAGACAGTACTCTCAGAATTTCCTGTCCCTAAAAATCCCAAGCCCACTTTCAGGGCCTGCATTATCCTCTTCTCTGGGTCAGTCCCCACACAAGCAAATACTCCCCAAACCCAAAGAGTGGCCAGGGAAAGAGACACAATGTATGGCAGAGCTGGGACACACACACTGAGATGTCTGCACATGTGCACAGGGCCCCTCAGATGCAAAACAAGCAGGGTGGGGAGACAGTGTGGGCTTGGGGCAGGGCAGGTGCACCCCAACCTGTCATGTTCCTATGCAGAGCCTTGAGGGGCCTAGGAATTCCAAGGTTGAAGCTGGTCTTCTAGGTCAAGGTTTGTGTATCAAAATCAGAGGATACAACTCATTTCATTAAGCAGGCAGCTGGCTTGGGGCCTGAGGGTACTTCAAGAAGTTCACTGGAAATGGAATGAAAAGAAGTTTACTTTGGCGCAAAAGAAAAATTTGAAATCCACAAGGAATCTTCAAAAAGCTCGTGGAAAATGTATATTATGAAGAATGCATATTATACGCGGATTTTTTAAATGTACCAAAACAAACTTACCATTTTAAAAAAATTATTTATTTATTTGAAGGCAGAGAGGGAGAGACACACAGAGGTCTTCTACTTGCTGGTTCACTCCCCAAGTGGCTACAACAGCCAGGGCTGGGCCAGGCCAGAACCAAGAGCCAGAAACTCCATCCTGGTCTCCCATAGATGGCAGGGGCCCAAGCACTTGGACCATCTACTGCTTTCCAAGAGCATGAACAGGATCAGAAGTGGAGAAGCTTGGACATGAACCAGCACTCCAGTATGGGAGCTGGGGTTCCAAGCGGTGGCTTAACAAACTGCCCCACCATGCCAGCCCCCACGAACTCACCTGTTCATTCTATATTTCAACACACACATTTTGGCATTCCCTCATAGAACTTTTTTTTTTTTTTTTTTTTTTTTGACAGGCAGAGTGGACAGTGAGAGAGACAGAGAGAAAGGTCTTCCTTTGCCGTTGGTTCACCCTCCAATGGCCACCGCGCTGGCCGGCGCACCACGCTGATCTGATGGCAGGAGCCAGGTGCTTCTCCTGGTCTCCCATGGGGTGCAGGGCCCAAGTACTTGGGCCATCCTCCACTGCACTCCCGGGCCACAGCAGAGAGCTGGCCTGGAAAGAGGGGCAACTGGGACAGAATCCGGCACCCCGACCGGGACTAGAACCCGGAGGATTAGCCTATTGAGCCGCGGCGCCGGCCCCCTCATAGAACTTTGAAAGCTGTAGACACGAGGTACCTGGGCCTCCGTTAGTCCCCTGGCCCCAGGTCCTTCACAGAGCAGGGTGGGCTTGTTCCTGCATTGCCTCCCTCTCTTCGGATGTCGCTTGTGGGAAGCAGAGTCCTTAGCCAAAGAAGTAAACCCACTCATGCTTGATCTGCAAAACCTGCTGTCTATTGCCAGGGGTGAAAAACAGAGGCTACATCAATTGTTCTCAGCTAATGGATCTAGGCGAGAGGGAGTAGTAAACATCCCGCCTGAGTTGATGGGTAATGCAAATTCCCACCTTCCCCGGGGTGGCCACAGAGGGTGGGAGGCCAGGCTCTGGTGCAGCTGGGGAGCAGCTCCTGCCTTTGTTTTTGACACTAAGGGAAGAGGCATGTGGGGAACACCTGTTGGCTGGGACCTCAAAGCCTTTTCCCTTTTTTTGTCCCTGGAAAACCTGCTGACTGCCCTGGAGGAAGCAGGAGGTAAATTGCTCGGAGTAACCAGCCCGGTGAGGCTGTCTAAATAGGCACCAGCCCGACCAGCCCGCCTCACCCCGGGAAGCGCGGGGATCAAATGTCTGGCAGAGCCTGGAGATGTGGAGACAGGTTTGACAGCAATCTGCAGCCGGGCCATGCAGAGAGGGCGCCAGGCAGGGCTCCCTCTCACTGGGCTGAAGCTCTCCCAACATTAAGGAAGGCACCTAGCTCGGGGTACTGACATTTACAGTGCAGAGGGAGGGGGGAGCGGGGAGTCTGGCCCAGCTCTCGGCTGTGGTTGGCCAAAGACCTCAGGATGGAAGTAAAGGTTGAGTGTGAAGCAGGCTGGCCCCTGACAGCTCACAGGCCCACTAGTGCAAAGGAACCAGAACTCTGGGAGAGAACCAGCCAGGAGCTGTGTGTCTGTCCTACACGTAAAGCACGTGTGTTTTCTAAACAAGGAGCTACTTTAATTGCTATTTATTTCATTTGAAAGACACAGAGAGCCCCCAGCCCTTGGCTCACTACCTGAAATTCTCACAGCAATCAAGACTGGGCCAGGTCAAAGCCAGGAGCTCAGAACTCAATCTGGGTCTCCCTTGTGGGTGACAGCAACCCAAGTACCTCAGCCATCATCTGCTTCCTCTCAGGGTGCGAGGGCAGGAAATTGGAGTCAGAAGCACAGCCGGGACTCCAACCCAGGCATTCCAGGATGGCCTCCCAAGCTGTGTCTTCCACCACTACACCAAACACCTATCCCCAAGAGGAAACGTGTAAGCATCCTCTGTCCTCTTACTTTGTGGCAATTATCGTCCTATCTTCTGGGAAGGACATTTGGATCTTGGAGCTCCCTGCTTACTTACAGTGGATACGGCCAGACATTTGGTGCAGCACTTAAGATGCCACCTGAGACACTTACAGTCCACATTGGAGTGCCTGGGTTTGAGTCCTGGCTTTGTTCCAGATGCCAGCTCCTTGTTAATGCACACCCTGGGAGCAGCAGGCGATGGGACAAGTAGTTAGGTCCTTGCCACTCGTGGGGGAGACCTGAACTGAGTTCTCAGCTCTGAGCGTGGGCCTGGCCCAGCCCTGGCTGGTGCAGGCATTTGGTGAGTAAACCAGTAGATTGGAGAGCTCTCTGCCTTTTAAATAGAAGTAAATAAAAATCACAATGGATGAGCACCGTGGCATGATGTTTAAAGGACACAGAGTGGGAAGCCAGAAAGTCTGAGTTCTGACACTGGCCCTGCACTTACTAGCTATGAGACTTCAGATGCACCCCTCGTCCTACCCATGCCTCAGCTACAGGGGGTGAAGGACACTCCCTACACTCAGAGGGCCGTCAGGAGCCTTATATGAATTACCACTTGTACAGTACCTAGCACAGGATTCAGCATTGTGTTGAAGCGGGTTAAGCCACCACTTGTGATGCCAGTATCCCATATGAACACTGGTTTGGGTCCTGGCTGCTCTGCTTCCAGCCCAGATTCCTGTTAATATGCCTGAAAAAGCAGCAGAGGATACCCAAGTGCTTGGGTTCCTGCCACACATGTGAGAAACCCAGATGGAGTTCCTGGCTACTGATTTCAGGCTGACCCAGACCTGGCTGTTGCAGCCATTTGGGGAGTGAACCAGCACATGAAAGATACCTCTCCCTCCCTCCCTCTCTCTCTCTCACTCACTCTCTCTCTGTCTCTCTCTCCCTCCCTCCCTCCCTCCCTTCCTCCTCCCCTTTCTTCCTGTCACATTTGTCTTTCAAATAAATAACCTAGCACATGGCACTATAAAAGTTAGTAAAATAAAGATGCAGTACAAGTGTACTTGTTTTCTACACCTCCCACAAGCAGGAGAAATAATTTCTTGGTAGTATTCAGGGGTCACAGTGCCCATCAGGGATTTCCTGAGAGTCTCCATAAACAGAAGCACTGAGACTTACCACATGGGCAGCTTGGAACTTTACAGAACTGAGACTGCACATGCCCTAGAAGAATCTACACAAAAATCATCCTCAAGGGGGCCTACACTGTGGCTTACTGGGTAAAGCCTGCAGTGCCAGCATCCCATATGGGCACCGGTTCAAGTCCCAGCTGCTCTACTTCCAATCAAGCTCTCTGCTATGGCCTGGGAAAGCAATGGGAGATGGCCCAAGCTTGGGCCCCTGCACCCTTGTGGGAGACCCAGAAGAAGCTCCTGGCTCCTTGGCTCCTGGCTTCGGATCAGCCCAGCTGCAGCCATCAGCCAACTGGGGAGTGAACCAGCGGAAGGAAGACCTCTTTCTCCCTCTCCTTCTGTGTATCTCTGACTTTCAAATAAATAATAAATAAATATTTTTTTAAAATTGAAAGATGGAAAGACCTATGCTGAGTCTGATTAATGTAAGAAGATGTTGCAAAGAATTGATTTTATAAATCTTAAAGGAGATATGATTGAAGGGATTTATCTTTTCTTGATTTTTCCTTCTGAACATTGATGTCTTTAGAAAGTGATCAACATGATGGTTTCAGGGCCTAATTGTTGGTAAATGGTTGAGACTCAGATAAAAATGTTAATATCCACTGTTTACCACCCTGTTATTTGAATTAGAAGTGACCATGTATATTATCTTGCTTGAAGAAGTATTTGACAAAAAAAAGCAGTATCTGTCATTTGTAAATTTTCTTTTTCTAAAGAAAGCATTATGTTCTATAGATACAAATTATGTAAATAAAAGTTATTTTATAAAAAAATCATTCTCAAGCCAATCCAATTTGGATTACCCCCTCCAGGTGTTATAAACAGTAGTTATTATAACCAAAGGAGTTTAAATCACTTATATGCTTGGAGGTGAGTTTTATGACGTCCTTATGTGGAGTTGGAGATTTTTAAAAATGGTTTATTGAGCTGAAATTCACACAATTATTTTTTAAATCTCTACACTACCTAATTGAGAGAACAGCTTGAGAGAGGATGTTGGATTTCACCTGCTGACTGCTGGGCCTGCCCTCTGAGTGAATGAGAGTGACCTCCCTCCCCCATGAATGTACTGATTCGCACTGTGTGGATGCTATGCAGTAAGCATAATGTTTCTACAGTGGGCGGAGCCAAAGACCTAAATAGGAAAGGCTTAAAGATGTCCATCCGTGTTACCCAACGGCTCATATTGTCATGTGAAAATGGAAATGTAACAGGCAGATTCTTACAAGACCCTTCCTTGTGAGTAGGGACCTCATGTGACTGAATCATCATAGAATGTTTCTACAGTGGGCGGAGCCAAAGACCTAAATAGGAAAGGCTTAAAGATGTCCATCCTTGTTACCCAACGGCCCAGCTGTGGACTAGGCGTGCCCTTCTACTAACTGTCCTTAATGAGAATGGGAGCCTTCTAGAGGCCCCAGAGGTGGAGTTTTTGTTATTGTTGTTGATTTTAAGATTTATTTATTTAAGATTTATTATATAAAGATATAATATATATAAAGATTTATATAAATATTTATTTAAGAGTATTTATTTATTTAAGATTTATTTATTTGAAAGAGGCAGAGGGATCTTCCATCCTCTGATTCACTCCCCAAATGGACACAATGGCCAGGGCTGAGCCAGGCCAAAGCCAGGAGCTTCTTCTAGGTCTCCCACATATGTCCAGGGTGCCAGGCACTTGGGCCATCCTTCACTGATTTCCCAGGCTATTAGCAGGGAGCTGGATCAGAAGTAGAGCAGTCAGGACTTGAACTAGCACCCATACGGGATGCTGGCATTACAGGTGGCTACTTAATCCACTGTGCCACAGTGCCAACCTCCAAGAGGTGGAATTTTAATGGAGCTGAAGTGTGTCCTTACACTGAACAAGAGGTATCCATTGTGCCAGGTTTTCCTGACTAGTATGGTATCAGAGACCATGAGGCTAAGAAGCAGGCAGAAGAACTGGGGGAATAAGATGCCAGATCAGATGCATGCACAGTTATGCTAGGACTCTAAGAGTTAGCATGCAGTCGGGGTAGGCATTTGGCCTAGTGGTTAAGATGCCAGGTCGGGTTGCCCACATCCCACATCGGTGTATCTGGGTTCGAGGCCTAGCTCCAACCTTGATTTCAGCTTCCTGCTAATGTGCACTCTGACAGGGAGCTGGTGATGACTCAACTATTTGGGTCCCTGGCACCCACATTGAATTCCTGGGTACCAGCCTTGGTTGTTGTGTGTATTTGGAGAGTGAGCCAACAGATGGCAGCTGTGTCTCTCTCATTCTCTCTCTTCTTTGAAAATCAATAAAAAAATTTTAAAATTCCAATTATTTTTTTTAAATCATGAGTGGGATGGGAGTGGGGGTGGGAGGGAAGAATCACTATATTCCTAAAGTTGTACTTAAGAAATTTGTACTCATTAAATAAACGGTTTCTTTGGGGAAAAAATCATGAAATCATTTCAAGAACAGGAAAACTGTGGACTGTGTACACACCTCAGATATTTTCACATAGTGTCTTAGAACAGGAACTTTAGGGGTGACTTCCTTGTGTTTGTGTTGTATTATCAGGGATTATTTATGTCTTCTTTTTCAGCCATATTAAGGGACTTTGCTACCCCAGAACCCTGAACAACAAAGGCAGGAGGGCTCAAAATTGAGAGAAGCTCAAGGCCAGCATTATGACACAGTAGGTTAAGTCGCCACGTGGGACACCCACATCCCACATTGGAGTCTCAGTTTGAGTCCTGGCTACTCCACACCTCCAATCACCTTCCTGAAAATGTGCCCGGGAGGTGGTGAATGATGGCCGAAGTACCTGAGTCTCCCCCTTCGGGAGACCCAGATTGAGTTCCTGGCTCCTGGCTTCAGCCTGGCCAGTCCTGGCTGTGGGAGGCATTTGGGGAGTGAACCAGCATATCGACAATCTGTGTGTGTGTGTGTGTGTCTGTCTGTCTGTCTCTCCCTGTGTGTCACTCTGCATTTCAAATAAATAAATAAATCTGCTTTTTAAAATGAGAGAGGTTAAAGGAGAGGAAACTCAAGGGGAAACTGCCTGTTCTGCCAGCCAAGCATCTGCCTCCAGCCTCCCCCACTCTCAGAAAGCAGCCTCCCCCCTGCTCCATGACCCTGCCTTCTTCCAAAGTCATCTCATAGCCAAGTCTTTCAAACCATGCTTCATTTCTTCTTGGTCTCTCTGGGTCCCTGTGTGTTTCCTTTATTCTCGTTTCCTCAAACAGTGTCTTGCTTTGTAGCCGCAGCTTGCCTCTATGTTTGTTTTCCGGTGGTCGTTTTTCTAAGTATTTTGTACTCTTTCTAATGCGTTTTGCCTTGTCCTGGCTATGGTCTTCTCTGGAACTCCTGCTGAAAGTTAATTGCCACCACTAACAGTACTGGAAGGTGGAACCTTTAAGAGTGATTGGTTATGAGAGTTCCAGCTTGGTCTTAGTTCATTTTCTGAAAGCCACAGGTGCTGCTGGGTCCTTTACACACAATAGAAATTGATGTCCTACACCTCTGGCTGCAAAGTCCAAGAACACCGTGCTGGCCTGGCGTCAGCTCAGCATCTGGTGAGGGCGTTCTGGGTCATGACCCGGCGGAGGGCGTCGTATGGTGAGACAGCATTTCAGGTGGAACTCCCTTTTATAACAAAGCCACTCCTGCAGTAACCAGTTAACCCATTCACAAAGGCAGAGCCCTGGTGACTCAGTCACCAGCAAGTTCCTACCTCCAGACACCACAAACATACAACTTTGGGGTTATATTTTTGTTTCTGTTTTTAAAGCAGTTTCAGAAAGAGAGAGAGAGATCGGGGCCGGCGCTGTGGCTCAATGGATTAACGCCCTGGCCTGAAGAGCCGGCATCCCATACGGGTACTGGTTTGAGTCCCGGCTGCTCCACTTCCCATCCAGCTCTCTGCTATGGCCTGGGGAAGCAGTAGAAGATGCCCCAAGTCCTTGAGCCCCTGCACCCATGTGGTAGACCCAGAAGAAGCTCCTGGCTCCTGGCTTCGGATCGGCGCGGCTCCAGCCATTGTGGCCAATTGGGGAGTGAACCACCAGATGGAAGACCTCTCTCTCTCTCCGCCTCTCCTCTCTCTGTGTAACTCTGACTTTCAAATGAATAAATAAATCTTTAAAAGAGAGAGAGAGAGAGAATCTTCCATCTGCTGATTTCACTTCTCAAATGGCTCCAATGGACAAAGCTGAGCCAGGCCAAAGCCAGGAGCCAGGAATTTCTTCCGAGTTTCCCATGTGGGTGGCAGGGACCCTAGGACTTGGGCTATCTTACATTGCCTTCCCAAGCACAATAACAGGCAGCTGGATCAGAAGTGGAGCAACCAGGACTCAAACCAGTGCCCATATGGGATGCTGGCACCCCAGGCAGTGGCTTCACCTTCTGTACCACAGTGCTGGCCCCCTTACATTTTTTTAATATTTATTTTATTCATCTAAAAGGCAGAGTTATAGAGAAAGGAGGAGAGAGAGAGAGAGAGAGAGAGAGAGAGGTCTTCTATCCACTCCCCAAAATGATCACTCCCCAAATTGTACAACAGCTGGGTCTGGGCCAGACAGAAGCCAGGAGCCTAGAACTCCATCCAGGTCTCCCACATGGATGCAGGGACCCAGGTATTTGGGCCATCTTCTTTTCCAGGTGCATTAACAGGGAGCTGGATCACAAGTGGAGCAGCCAGAACCCAAACTGGCACCCGTATGGAATGCTGGCATCTTAGGTGGTAGCTTAACCATGTGCTACAACTTCAGCCTTGGGGGATTACATTTTTCTTTTTTTTAGATTATTTATTTATTTGAGAGAGAGAGTTAGACAGAGGGAGAAAGAGACAGGGAGAATGGTCTTCTAGGTGCTGGTTCACTCCCCAAATGGCCGCAATAGCCAGAGCTGGGCCTATCTGAACCCAAGAGCCAGGAGCTTCTTCCAGGTCTTGCATGTGGGTGCAGGGGCCCAAGGACTTGGGCCATCCTCTACTGCTTTCCTAGGCCATAGCAGAGAGCTGGATTGGAAGTGGAGCAGCGGGACTCGAACTGGCGTCAGTACTGCAGGTGGTGGCTTTACCTGCTATGCCACAGTGCTGGCCCCTGGGATTACATTTCTAACACATGTTCTCTGGGAACAAACGTTCTAACCATGGCAATCCTCATGAATTATCAGCATGGTCTTTGCCAGCCTGGGTGTATTATGCAGGTGAGTTCTCTCTCACATGTGTTCTCTTGCTCTCACCCTCCCTCAAATCATGCAGTGCCCTCCAACAGCTACCAGGCAGCAAAAAGGCCCTCACTGGACATGGCCTTTTAATCTTGGGTTTCCCAGCCTCCAGAGCAATGAGAAGCAAATTCTTTTGTTTATAAATCATCCAATTTTTGGTATTCTGTTATAGCGCAGAAAACAGACTGACAGTCCTATTAGAATAAGTTTTTGTTTCTGTTTCTTTTTTGTTTTAGTTATTTGAAAGGCAGAGTGACAGAGAGAGAGGGAGAGACAGAGACAAGGAAAGATAGAGCATGAATTTTCAATCACTGGCTCATTTTCCTAATGACCACAAGAGCCAGGGTTGGACCAGTTCACAGCCAGGAGCCTAGAATTCCATTAGGGTCTCCCATGTGGGTGACAGGAACCCAAGTACCTGGGCCATCTTCCGTTGCTTTTTCAGGTGCATTAGCGGGGAGCTAGGTTGGAAGTAGAACAGCCAGGACTCATACTGGTGTTCCAGTACAGGATGCTGGCGTTGCAGACTGTGGGTTAACCTGTTGTACCACAATGCCAGCCCCAGACAGGATAATCTTTTCAACAAATAGTGGTGTTGGAACAATCTTACCAGGAAAAAAATAAACTTTGACTCTTACCTTATACTGTATGTAAATAAGTCAATATACAAATCTACAGATACAGAAGATAGGTTAGTGATTGCTTAGAGCTGAGAGGTGGGAAGAGAAAGATGGAGCCACTAGCAATGGGTGTGGGGCTTCTTTGGAGATCCGCAACATGTTTAAGTTAGATCAGGGTGGTGACTGCACAGCTCTGTAAATATACAAAAAAATTGAATTGTACACTTCTAAATATTTATTTATTTGGGGTGGGCATTGTGGCACATGGGTTAAGCCGCTACTTGGGATGCCTTCATCCTGTATCCGAGTGTCAATTTGAGTCCCAGCACTTCTTCTGATCCAGGTTCCTGCTGGTGCACCCTGGGAGGCAGCAGATGATGACTCGAGTGCATGGGCCCCCGCCTCCCACGTGGCAGACCCAGATGGAGTTCTGGGCTCCTGACTTTAGTCTGGCCCAGCCCTGGCTGTTGCAGGCCTCTGGGGGAGTGAACCAGCATGTAGAAGATTCTCTCTCTCTCTCTCTCTCTCTCTCTGCCTTTCCAGTAAGATGAAAACAAATAAATATTTTTAATTTTTTAAATTTTATTTCTCTATTTGAGAGGCAGAGCGCTCTCATCCGTCAGCTCACTAACCAAATTCCCACAATGGTCACAAGTGAACCAGGCCAAAGCCAGGAGCCAGGAACTCAGTCTAGGTCTCCCACATGGGTAGCAGGGACCCAAGTGTGTGAGCCGTCACCGCTGCCTCCCAGGGCCTGCACCAGCAGGGTGCTGGAGCCAGGAGCCAGAGCCAGGTATCAAACCCTATTACTCTAAAATGGGACAGGGGCCTCATAACTGGTGTCTTAATCCCCTGCTAAATGCCAGCCTCAGATTGTACGCTTTAAATGGATTCAGTGTGTTTTATGGATTTTCTCTCCATGAAGCTGTTAAAAATTAACTCAAAATGAATCACAGACCTAAATGTAATAGGTAACACTATTAAATCCTCAAAGAAAATGTAGTAAAGATCTTCGTCACCTTGGGTTAGGCAAAGATTTCTTAAACAGAACA